>NC_073629.1:0-302916 GCF_029407905.1 Bubalus kerabau | reverse complement strand
AAGAAGTTTTAGTTAGCAAAGAAGCCTGCTTACAGTTTTATAGATAATGTCTCTCTGGGGCTGCGATTGCCCCCTTCTGGCTCTGGCTGCCTGTCACCGGAGGGGGAAGGTCTGCAGCCGGCTATCTCTGTTCAGTCCTTTTTTCCGTGCGCGGGCCTGGCGGTGTCTTAGATTAGGGCTGGCTTTTTGCGTGGTAGATATCCCAGAGTCTGGTTTGCTAGCCCAAGTTATTTCGTTCAGATAGCGCTCAGGGTATTCAGGCCAGATTTTTACTCTAAGCGATGCAGCCCACGCTGCGCCTCCCTGCCCAGCCCCTGCTTGCTAATGGTGTGAGCAGGCGTCTGCACTGCTTCGTGGCTGGGGGAGTTACCGTAGGGCTTGCAATCTGCGAGTTTTAATTGTTTATTTATTTTTATCCCCCTTATGTTGCCCTTTGTGCTTCCAAAGCTTGGCAAAGATTTGGCAGTGAAAAGCTTTCCTGGTGTTTGGAAACTTTTCTCTTTTTAAGACTATCTTCCCGGGATGGAAATCCCTCCCTCCCTCTTTTGTCTCTTTTTTTGTCTTTTGTACTTTTTCCTACCTACTTTCCAAGAGTTGGGTTCTTTTCTGGGTGCCTGATGTCCTCTGGCAGCATTCATAAGTTGTATTGTGGAATTTACTCGACGTTTAAATGCTCTTTTGATGAAATTGTTTGGGGGGGAAAGAGTTCTCCCCGTCCTACTCCTCAGCAATCTTGGCTCCTCTCTTGTGGAGTTTGGAGAGAGCACGCGGGATTGCTCTCCAGGCCATGCAGGAAAAGAAGGCCCTCATCTCGCGATGTCGGGGGAGTCTCGTGGTTTTTCTGGAGCTGCGGCGCCAGTGTGGGGTTTCTCACAAGGTACGACCGGGAGCTCAGGGAGCCTCTCGTGTGGTGTCAGGGAAGTCAAGTCTCCATACGAGTGGCGAGGGGGCGCACGTCATTGCTCTCGAGTCATGGTAGTGGAATCAGGGCTCAACGCAATGAAAAAGGATGCTCGAGGTCTTTCTCGGGTTGCGGCAGGAAACCCTGGGTTCCCTCGACTTGTGCCTGTGACCTCAGGTAGCTTCTCAGGGTGCCTCTGAGAAGTCAGGGATACTATGGAGCTGGGAGAGGCCTCTCGGGACTCCACGGGGTTTGCTGCAATGGAAGAGGGCCTAATCTCGAGATCAGGAAGGAACCTCAGGGTTCCTCTCCATTTCTGACTCAGATTGCAGGGTCCCTGCAGAGTTGGGACAGGAGAGTCAGGCCTCGTCTTGTGTGGAGGAATGGAACTCCGCTTGCCTCTCGAGTTGTTCAAGGAGTGACAGGCCACTTGTCGATCTGTGTGTGGAACCTGCGGTTTTTCCAGACAATGCACGGGGGTGTCAGTGCCCCTTCGTGATGTGCTTTCATCCACAGGGTTGCCTTCGAAGTGGTGTGCGGGCATCGGGTTCTTATCAAGAGCGGACCAGGAAATCGGGGTCTTTTGGAATGCGGCACCACACACGAGGCTACGTCTCGAATTTCCTCGTGAGACGGGCCTCATGCTGAGGTGCCCCTGGAAGGTCGGGAAAGCCTTCCAGACAAAGCAGGTTAATCGACCCTACTGTCGCGATCAGGAGGGGAGAAGGGGCTCAGATGAAGTGGTGCCGGGAACCTCGGTGTTCCCCTTGAATGAGACCGGTATGTCAGGAAACTTTTGGGTTCTCACGAAGCTTGCCAAATACTGTTTCAAACTTCAAGATGAAACGTGGGACTTCTCTTGAGATGCTGTGGCGGGCAAGGGCCTCATCTTGTGATGAAGGGGAAACCACGTGGTTTTTTTCGAGTAGCGATGGGATTGTTGACTTACGACGGGGAATTCAGGCTTCCTCTTCTGTTGGCCCAGGGAAGTCCATTCTTCCATTCGAGTTGCCAGGGAGAGCTGGGTGGGAATTGCTCTCGAGTCACAGCAGGTCAAAATAGACCTCATCTAGGCTTGTGTCCAGGACCTAATGTTCCTCTCCAGGGGCGATAGGGATCACGGGGACGCATTCCAGACTCACCCAGTGAGTCAGGCCTCGGCTCGAGGGGAAGCAAAGGATTCTGATATCCTCCTGGGTCGCGATAGGTATCTGTTGGAGCCCACTGAGTGGCCTCCAGGGAGTCAAGCCTCCTGTGGAGTTGGAGAGAGGACTCGGGATTGCTCTCCAGGCCATACAGGAAAGAAGGCCCTCAGCTCGCAATGACGGGGGCGTCTTGTGGGTTTTCTCGAGTTGGAGCGCAAGTATGAGTTTTCTCACGAGGTACGACGGGGAGCTCAGGGAGCCTCTCGTGTGGTGCCAGGAAAGTCAGGTGTCTATGCGTGTGATGAGGAGGAGCCCATAAATGCTCTCGAGTCATGGTAGGGAAATCGGGACTCAAGACGCGTTGAAGAAGGAGTCTCGAGGTCTTTCTCAGGTTGCGGCAGGAAACCCTGGGTTCCCTCGACTTGTACCGGTGACCTCAGGGAGCTTCTCAGGGTGCCTCTGAGAAGTCAGGCATACTGTGGACTTGGGAGGCGCTCTCGGAACTCCACTGGGTTTGGTGCAATGGCAAAGGTTCTCATCTCGAGTTGAGGCAGGAACCTAAGGGTTCCTCTCCATTTCAAACTCCGACCACAGGGTCCCTGAAGAGTTGGGACAGGAGAGTCAGGCCTCGTCTTGTGTGGAGGAATGGAACTCCACTTGCCTCTCGAGTTGTTCACAGGATAACAGACCATTTGTCGAGCTGTGAGTGGAACCTTCGGTTTTTTCCGTAAGATGCATGAGGGGGTCAGTGCCCCTTCGTGTTGTGCCTTCATCCACAGGGTTGCCTTCAAAGAGGTGTCCGGACATCGGGTTCTTATCAATAGCAGAGCAGGAAATCGGGGTCTTTCAGAACGTGGCACCATCCATGAGGCTACATCTCGAATTTCTTCGTTAGACTGGTGTCATCCTGAGGTGTGCCATGAAGATCGGGAACCCCTTCCAGACAAAGCAGGGGAATCGACCATCTTGTCGCGATCAGGAGGAGTGAAAGGGCTCAGTTGAAGTCGTGCAGGGAACCTCGGTGTTCCCCTCGAGTGGGACCGGCGTGTCGGGAAACTTTTGGGGTCACTTCAAGGGTGCCAAGTACCGTTTTGCACTTCAATACGGACTTGGGGCTTCTCTTGACACGCTGTAGAGGGCAAGGGCCTCATCTTGGGATGACGGGGGAATCACGTGGTTTTTCTCAAGGTGCGGCGGGATTCTCGAGTTACGACGGGGAATTCAGGCTTCCTCTTGTGTTGGCCCAGGGAAGTCCAATCTTCCATTCGAGTTTTGAGGGAGAGCTGGGGTTTGCTCTTGAGTCACTGCAGGGCAAAAGAGACCTCATCTAGGCTTGTGTCCAGGACCTAATATTCCTCTCCAGGGCCGACAGCGATCTCGGGGTTGCATTTCAGACGCATCCTGGGAGTCAGAGCTCGACTCGAGGGGAAGCAAAGGACCCCGCTCTCCTCTCGAGTCACCACAGGTGTCTCTTGGAGCCCACTGAGTGGCCTAAAGGGAGTCAAGACCCCTGTGGAGTTTGGAGAGAGGACTCAGGATTGCTCTCCAGGCCATGCAGGAAAAGAAGACCCTCATCTCGCGATGACAGGGGCGTCTTGTTGGTTTTCTCGAGCTGCGGTGCCAGTGTGCGGTTTCTGACGAGGTGCGACGGGAAGCTCAGGGAGACTTTCGTGTGGCACCAGGGAATTCAGGTCTCCATGCGCATGGCAAGGGGGAGCGCGTCATTGCTCTCGAGATATGATACGGGAATCGGGCCTCAAGACACGTTAAAGCAGGACTCTCAAGGTCTTTCTCGGGTTGCGGCAGGAAACCCTGGGTTCCGTCGACTTCTGCCGGTGACCTTAGGGAGCTTCTCAGGGTGCCTCTGAGAAGTCAGGCATACTGTGGATTTGGGACGGGCCTCTCGGGACTCCACTGGTTTTGTGGCAATGGAAAAGGGCCTCATCTTGAGTGGAGGCAGGAACCTCAGGCTTCCTCTCCATTTCTGACTCGGTGCGCAAGGTCCCTAGAGTTGTGACAGGTGAGTCAGGCCTCGTCTTGAGTGGAGGAATGGAACTCTGCTTGCCTCTCGAGTTGTTCATGGGATGACAGGCCTCTTGTCGAGCTGTGTGTGGAACCTGAGGGTTTTACCGAATGATGCACGGGAGTGTCAGTGACCCTTCATTTTGTGCCTTCGTCCACAGGGTTGCCTTCGAAGAGGTGTCCGGGCATCGGGTTCTTCTCAAGAGTGGGCCGGAAAATCGGGGTATTTCAGCATGTGACACCACCCACGACGCTATGTCTCGAATTTACTCGTGAGACCGGCCTCATCCTTAGGTGCGCCGGGAATGTGGGGAACCCCTTCCAAACAAAGCAGGGGAATAGACCCTCCTGTCTCGAACAGGAGGGGAGAAGGTGCTCAGATGAAGTGGTGCGGGAACCTCGGTGTTCCTGTCGAGTGAGACCGGCGTGTCCGGGAACATTTGGTGTCGCATCAAGGGTGCAAAGTACCGTTTCGCACTTCAAGACGGAACGTGGTTCTTTTCTTGAGACGCCATAGCAGCAAGGGCCTCATCTTGGGATGACGTTGGAAACACGTGGTTTATCTCGAGTTGCGGCAGGATTCTCGAGTTACGAAGGGGATTTCTGGCTTCCTCTTGTGTTGGCCCAGGGAAGCCCAATCTTCCATTCGAGTTGCGAGGGAGAGCTGGGGGTTGCGCTCGAGTCACTGCAGGGCAAAAGAAACCTCATCCAGGCTTGTGTCTAGGACCTAATGTTCCTCTCAAGGGATGACTGGGATCTTGGGGTTGCATTCTAGACTCACCCAGGAGTCAGGCGTCCTCTCGAGGGGAAACAAAGGACTTCTCTCTCTTCTCGAGTCGCGACGGGTATTTCTTGGAGCCCACTGAGTGGACTAAAGGGAGTCAAGCCTCCTCTGGAGTTTGGAGAGAGGACTCGGGATTGCACTCCAGGACATGCAGGAAAAGAAGGCCCTCATCTCACGATGACGGGGGGGGGGGTCTCGGTGGTTTTACCGAGCTGCAGCGCCTGTGTTGGTTTCTCAGGAGGTACGACGGGGAGCTCGGGGAGCCTCTTGTGTGGCGCCAGGGAAGTTAGGTCTCGATGTGTGTGGCGAGGGGGAGCGCATCATTGCTCTTGAGTCATGGTAGGGGAATCAGGCCTCTAGACGTGTTGAAGGACTCTCAAGATCTCTCTCGGGTCTTGGCAAGAATACCTGGGTTCCCTCGACTTGTGCCGGTGACCTCAGGGAGATTCTCCGGGTGCCTCTGAGAAGTCAGGGATACTGTGGAGTTGGGAAAGACCTCTCGGGACTCCACTGGGTTTGGTGAAATGGAAGGGGGCCTCATCTCGAGGGGAGGCAGGAACCTCAGGGTTCCTCTCCATTTCTGATTCCGATCGCAGCCCCCTGCATAGTTGGGAGAGGTGAGTCAGGCCTTGTCTTGTGTGCAGGAATGGACCTCCGCTTGCCTCTCGAGTTGTTCACTGGGTGACAGGCACTTGTTGAGCTGTATGAGTAACCTGCGGTCTTTTCCGGACGATGCACGGGGGTGTCAGTGCCCCTTCGTGTTGTGCCTTCATCCACACTATCTTCGAATAGGTGTCTGGGCATCGCGTTCTTATCAAGAGTGGATCGGGAAATCGCGGTCTTTCGGCATGTGGCACCACCATCGAGGCTACGTCTCGAATTTCCTCATGAGACAGCCTCATCTGAGGTGCGTGGAGAAGGTCGGGAACCCCTTGCAGACAAAGCAGGGGAATTGACCCTACTTTCGCGATCAGGAGGGGAGAAGGGGCTCAGATGAAGTGGTGCCAGGAACCTTGGTGTTCCCCTCTAGTGCGACCCGTATGTCGGGGAACTTTTGGGGTAGCATTAAGGGTGCCAAATATCATTTCGCACTTGAAGACAGAACGTGGGACTACTCTTGAGACGCTGGAGCGGGCAAGGGCCTCATCTTGCAATGACGGGGGAACCACGTGGTTTTTCTCAAGTTGAGGCGGAATTCTCGAATTACTACTGGGAATTCAGGCTTCCTCTTGTGTTGGCCCAGGGAGGTCCAATCTTCCATTCGGGTTGCGAGGGAAAGCTGGGGAGTGCTCTCGAGTTACTGCAGGGCAAAAGCGACCTCATCTAGCCTTGTGTTCAGGACCCAATGATCCTCTCCAAGGGCGACAGGGATCTCGGGTTTCCATTACAGACTCACCCAGGGAGTTAGGCCTCATCTCGAGGGGAAGCAAAGGACTCGGCTCTCCTCTCGAGTTGCGACGAGTATCTCTTGGAGCCCACTGAGTGGTCTAAAGGGAGTCAACCCTCCTCTTCAGTTTGGAGAGAGGACTCGGGATTGCTCTCCAGGCCATGCAGGAAAAGAAGGCCCACATCTCGAGATGACGGGGGCGTCTCGTGGGTTTTCTCGAGCTGCGGCGCCAGTGTGGGGTTTCTCACGAGGTACGACGGGGAGTTCAGGTAGCCTCTCATGTGGCAACAGGGAAGTCAGGTCTCCATGGGCGGGGCAAGGGGGAGCGCGTCATTGCTCTCAAGTCAGGGTAGGGGAATCGGGCCTCATGACGGGTTGAAAAAGAACTCTCGATGTCTTTCTAGGGTTGCGGCAGGAAACCCTGGGTTCCCTTGACTTGTGCCGGTGACCTCAGGGAGCGTCTCAGGGTGCCTCTGAGAAGTCAGGGATACTGTGGATTTGGGAGAGGCCTCTCGGGACTCCTCTGGGTTTGGTGCAATGGAAGTGGGCCTCATCTCGAGTTGAGGCAGGAACCTCAGGGTTCTGCTCCTGACTTCCTGGAGGCCGGATCTGACTCAGATCGCAGGGTCCCTGTTGAGTTTGCTCAGGAGTGTCAGGTCTCGTGTTCTGCGGAGGAATGGAACTCTGCTTACATCTCAAGTTGTTCAAGGATAACACCACTTTTCGTGATGTGTGTGGAACCTGCGGGTTTTTCGGAGATGCACGGGGGCGTCAGTGCTCCTTCCTGTTGTGCCTTCATCCACAGGGTTGCCTTCGAAGAGGTGTCCGGGCATCGTGTTCTCCTCAAGTGCGGACCGGGAAATTGGGGTCTTTCAGCATGTTGCACCACCCACTAGGCTACGTCTCGAATTTTCTCGTGAGACCGGCCTCATCCTGAGGCGTGCAGGAAAGTCCGGGAACCCTTTCCAAACAAAGCAGGGGAATCGACCCTACTTTCGGGATCAGGAGGAGAGAAAGGGCTCAGATGAAGTAGTGCCGGGAACCTCGGTGCTCTCCTTGAGTGAAAGTCGGGTAACTTTTCTGGTTGCATCAAGGGTGCCAAGTACCGTTTCGCACTTCAAGACGGAACCTGGGACTTCTCTTGAGATGCTGTAGTGGGCAAGGGCCTCATCTAGCGCTGACGGGGGACCCACGTGTTTTTTCTCGAGTTGCGGCAGGATTCTTGAGTTACGATGGGGAATACAGGTTTCCTCTTGTGTTGGCCCAGGGAAGTCCAATCTTCCATTCGAGTTGCAAGTGAGAGCTGGAGATTGCTCTCGAGTCACTGCAGGGCAAAATAGAGCTCATCTAGGTTTGTGTCCAGGACCGAGTTTTTCTCTCCAGGAGCGACAGGGATCTCGGGGTTGCATTCCAGACTCACCCGGGGAGTCAGGCCTCGTCTCGAAGGGAATGAATGGACTCCGCTCTCCTCTGGAGTCGCGACGGGTATCCCTTGGAGCCCAAGAGTGGCCTAAATGGAGTTAAGCCTCCTGTGGAGTTTGGAGAGAGGACTCGGGATTGCTCTCTAGGCCATACAGGAAAAGAAGGCCCTCATCTCGCGATGACGGGGGCGTCTCGTGGGTTTTCTCAAGGTGCAGTGCCTGGTTGGGGTTTCTCACGAGATAGGACGGGGAGCTCAGGGAGACTCCTGTGGTGCCACGGAAGTCAGGTCTCCATGGACGTGGCGTGGGGGAGCGCCTCATTGCTCTCGAGTCATGGTAGGGGAATCAAGCCTCAAGACGCTTCGAAGAAGAATTCTCGAGGTCTTTCTCGGGGTGTGGCAGGAAACCCTGGGTTCCCTCGACTTGTGCCCATGACCTCAGGGAGCTTAGCGGGGTTCCTCTGAGAAGTCAGGGATACTGTGGAGTTGAGAGGGGCTTCTCGGGACATCACAGGGACTGGTGCAATTGAAGAGGACCTAATCTCGGATTGAGGCAGTAACGTCAGGGTTCCTCTCCATTTCTGACTCGGATAGCAGGGTCCCTGCAGAGTTGGGACAGGAGAGTCAGACCTCGTCTTGTGTGGAGTAATGGAACTCCGCTTGCCTCTCGAGTTGTTCACGGGATGACAGGCCACCTGTCGAGTTGTATGTGGAACCTGCGGTTTTGGGGGACAATGCACAGGGGTGTCAGTGCCCCTTCGTGTTGTGCCTTCATCCACAGGGTTACCTTCGAAGAGGTGACCGGGCATCGGGATCTTATCAATAGCGGACCAGGAAATTGGGTCCTTTCGGCATGTGGCACAACCCACGAGGCTACGTCTCGACTTCCCTCGTGAGACTGGCCTCATCCTGAGGTTCACCGGGAAGTCTGGGAACCCCTTCCAGACAAAGCAGGGGAATCGGTCCTCCTGTCACCATCAGGAGGGGAGAAGAGGCTCAGCTGAAGCGGTGCTGGGAACCTCCATGTTCTCCTCGAGTGAGACCGGGGTGTCAGGGAAATTTGGGGGTCGCATCAAGGGTGCCAAGTACCGTTTCACACTTCAAGACGGAACATGGGACTTCCCTGGAGACGCTATAGCTGACAGGGGCCTCATATTTCGATGACGGAGGAGCCACGTTGTTTTTCTCCAGTTGCCACGGGATTCTCGAATTACAATGGGGAATACAGGCTTCCTCTTGTGTTGGCCCAGGGAAGTCCAATCATCCATTCGAGTTGCGAGGGAGAGCTGGGGATTGCACTTGAGTCAATGCAGGACAAAAAAGACCTCATTTAGGCTTGTGTCCAGGACCGAGTTTTCCTCTACAGGGGCAACACGGATCTCGGGATCCCATTCCAGACTCACCCAAGTAGTCAGGCCTCGGCTCGAGGGGAAGCAACGGACTCTGCTCTCCTCTAGAGTAGCGACGTGTATCTCTTGGAGGCTACTGAGTGGCCTAAAGGGAGTCAGGCCTCCAGTGGAGTTTGGAGAGTGGACTCGGGATTGCTCTCTAGGTCATGTAGGAAAAGAAGGCCCTCATCTTACGATGATGGGGGCGTCTCGTGAGTTTTCTCGAGCGGCGGTGCCAGTGTGGGGTTTTCATGAGGTAGGACGGGGAGCGCAGGGAGCCTCTCGTGTGGCGCCAGGGAAGTTAGGTTTCAATGGGCGTGGCGAGGGGAATGCGTCATTGCTCTCCAGTCATGGTAGGGTATCGGGCCTCAAGACGCGGTAAAGAAGGACTCTCAAGGTCTTTCTCAGAATGCAGCAGGAAACCCTGGGTTCACTCGACTTGTGCCAGTGACCACAGAGAGCTTCTGAGGGTGCCTCTGAGAATCAGGGATACTGTGGAGTTTTAGGGGCCTCTCGGGACTCCACTGGGTATGGCGCAATGGAAGAGGGCCTCATTTCGAGTTGATGCAGGAACGTCAGGTTTCATCTACATTTCTGACTCCGATCGCACGGTCCCTGCAGAGTTGGGAAAGGAGAGTCAGGCCTTCTCTTGTGTGGAGGAATGGAACTCCGCATGCCTCTCTAGTTCTTCAAGGGATGACAGGACACTTGTCAATCTGTGTTTGGAATCTGCGTGTTTTTCCGTACTATGCATGGGGATGTCAGTACCCCTTCGTGTTGTGCATTCATCCACAGGTTTGCTTTCGAAGAGGTGTCCTGGCATCGGGTTCTTATTAAAAGCGGACCGGGAAATCGGGGTCTTTCCGCATGTGGCACCACCCACCAGGCTACGTCTCGAATTTCCTAGTGAGACCGGCCTCATCCTGAGGTGCTCCGGGAAGGTCGGAACCCCTTGCAGACAAAGCAAGGGAATCGACCCTCCTGTCTCGATCAGGAGGGGAGAAGGGGCACAGATGAGGTGATGCTGGGAACCTCGGTGTTCTCCTCCAGTGAGACCAGTGTGTTGGGGAACTTTTGGGGTCGCATCAAAGGTGCCAAGTACCGTATCGCACTTCAAGATGGAACGTAAGACTTCTTTTGAGACGCTGTAGCGGCAATGGCCACATCTTGCGATGAAGGGGGAACGACGTGGTTTTTCTCGAGTTGTGGCGGGATTCTTGAGTTACAACGGGAAATTCAGGCTTCCTCTTCTGTTGGCCCAGGGAAGTCCAGTCTTCCATTCGAGTTGCGAGGGAGAGTTGGGGATTGCTCTCGAGTCACTGCAGGAAAAAAGAGACCTCATCTAGGCTTGTGTCCAGGACCTAATGTTTCTCTCCAGGGGTGACAGGGATCTCCGGTTCACATATCAGACACACCCGAGGAGTCAGGCCTCGCCTCGAGGGGAAGGAAAAGACTCCGCTCTCCTCTCGAGTCGCGACGGGTATGTCTTGGAGTCCACTGAGTGACCAAAAGGGAGTCAAGCCTACTGTGGAGTTTGGAGAGAGGACTCGGGATTGCTCTCCAGGCCATGCTAGAAAAGAAGGCCGTCATGTCGCGAAAATGGGGGCGTCTCGTGGGTTTTCTCTATCTGTGGCGCCAGTGTTTGGTTTCTCACGAGGTATGACGGGGAGCTCAGGGAGCCTCTCGTGTGGCGCCAGGGAAGTCAGGGCTTCATGAGTGTAGCAGAGGGAGCGCGTCATTGCCCTCGAGTCATGGTAGGGGAATCAGGCCTCAAAATGCGTTGAAGAAGGACTCTTGAGTTCTTTCTATGGTGGCGGCAGTAAACCCTGGGTTCACTCGAATTGTGCTGGTGACCTCAGGGAACTTCTCAGGGTGCCTCTGAGAAGTCAGGGATACTGTGGAGCTGGGACGCGTCTCTCGGGACTCCACTGGGTTTCGTGCAATGGAAGAGGTCCTAATCTCGAGTGGAGGCAGGAACCTCAGCGTTCCTCTCGTGACTTCACTAGCGCTGGTCTGATTCGGATCGCAAAGTCCCTGCAGAGTTGGGACAGGAGAGTCAGGCATCGTCTTGTGTAGAGGAATGAAACCCCACTTGCCTCTCGAGTTCTTCAGGGGTGACAAGCCACTTGTTGAGCTGTATGTGGAACCTGCGGGTTTTTCCGGACGATGCACGAGGGTGTCAGTGCCCCTTTGTGTTGTGCCTTCATCCACAGGGTTGCCTTCGAAGAGGTGTCCAGGCATCGGGTTCTTATCAAGAGCGTACCGGGAAATCATAGTCTTTTGGCATGTGGTACCACCCGCGAGCTACGTCTCGAATTTCCTCGTGAGACTGGCCTCATCCTGAAGTGCCCCGTGAAGGTCGGGAACCCCTTACAAACAAAGCAGGGGAAGTGACCCTCCTATCACGAACAGGAGGGGAGAAGGGGCTCAGATAAACTGGTGCCAGGAACCTCGGTGTTCACCTCGAGTGAGACCGATATTTCGGGGAACTTTTGGGGTCACATCAAGGGTGTCAAGTATCGTTTTGCACTTCAAGACGGAACGTGGGACTTTTCTTGAGAAGCTGTAGCGGGCAAGGGCCTCATCTTGTGATGACGAGGGAACCAAGTGCTTTTTCTCGAGTTGCGGCGGGATTCTCGAGTTACGAAGGGGAATTCAGGCTTCCTCTTGTGTTGGCCCAGGGAAGTCCAATCTTCCATTCGAGTTGTCAGGGAGAGCAGGGGATTGCTCTCGAGTTACAGAAGGGCAAAAGAGACCTCATCTAGGCTTGTTTCCAGGACCTAATGTTCCTCTCCAGGGGAGACAGGGATCTCGGGGTTGCATTCCAGACCCACCTGGTGAGTCAGGCCTTGTCTCGAGGGGAAGCAAAGGACTCCATTCTCCTCTCGAGTCGCGACGGGTATCTCTTGGAGCCCACTAAGTGGCCTAAAGGGAGTCAAGCCTCCTGTGGAGTTTGGAAAGAGGATTCGGGATTCCTCTCCAGGCCATGCAGGAAAAGAAGGCCCTCATCTCGCGATGACAGGGGCCTATGGTGAGTTTTCTCAAGCTGCGGCGTCAGTGTGGGGTTTCTCACGAGGTACGACAGGGAGCTCAGGGAGCCTCTCTTATGGCACCAGGGAAGTCAGGTCTCCATGTGCGTGGCGAGGGGGTGCGTGTCATTTCTATAGAGCCATGGAAGCAGATTCGGGCTTCAAGACACGTTGAAGTAGGACTCTCGAGGTGTTTTTCCCATTGTGGCAGGAAACCCTGGGTTCCCTCGACATGTGCCGGTGACCTCATGGAGCTTCTCCGGGTGCCTCTGAGAAGTCAGGGGTACTGTGGAGTTGGGAGGGGCCTCTCTGGACTCCACTGGGTTTGGTGCAATGGATGAGAGCCTCATCTCGAGTGGAGGCAGGAACCTCATGTTTCCTCTCCTGGGTTTCCTGTCGCTGGTACTGACTCGGATCGCAGTTTCCCTGCAGAGTTGGTACAGAAAATCAGGTCTCGTCTTGTGTGGAGGAATGGAACTCCACTTGCCTGTCGAGTTGTTCACGGGGTGACAGACCACTTGTTGAACTGTGTTTGTAACCTGCGGGTTTTTCTGGACGATGCACGGGGGTGTCAGTGCCCCTTCGTGATGTGCTTTCATCCACAGGTTTTCCTTCGTAAAGGTGTCAGGGCATCGCATTCTTATCAAGAGCAGACCGGGAAATCGGGGTCTTTCAGCTTGTGGCACCACCCACGAGGCTATGTCTCGAATTTCCTCGTGAGACCTGCCTCATCCTTAGGCGCGCTGGAAAGGTCGGGAACCCCTTCCAGACATAGCAGGGGAATCGACACTCCTGTCGCGATCACGAGGGGAGAAGGAGCTCAAATGAAGTGGTTCCGGGAACCTCGGTGTTCCTTTCGAGTGAGACCGGTATGTCGGGGAATTTTGAGATTGCATCAAGGGTGCCAAGTACCGTTTCGCACTTCAAGACAGAAAGTGGGACTTCTCTTGGGTCGCTGTAGCGGGCAAGGGCCTCAAGTAGCGCTGATGGGGGAACCACGTGGATTTTCTCGAGTTTCGGCGGGATTCTCGAGTTACGATGTCGAATTCAGGCTTCCAATTGTATTGGCCCAGGGAAGTCCAATCTTCCATTCGATTTGCGAGGGAGAGCTGGCGATTGCTCTCTAGTAACTGCAGTGCAAAATAGACCTCATCTAGGCTTGTGTCCAGGACCGAGTTTTCCTCTCCAGGTGTGACAGGAACTCGGGGTTGCATTCCAGACTCACACGGGGAGTCAGGCCTCGTCTCGATGGGAAGCAAAGGACTCTGCTCTCCCTTCAGGTCCTGACAGGTATCTCTTGGAGCCAACTGAGAGGCCTAAAGAGAGTCAAGCCTCCTGTGGAGTCTGGAGAGAGGACTCGGTTTTGCTCTCCATGCCAGGCAGGAAAGAAGTCCCTCATCTCGTGATGACGGGGGCGTATCGTGGGTTTTCTCGAGCTGCGGTGCCTGAATGGTGTTTCCGAAGAGGTACGACGGGGAGCTCAGGGAGACTCTCTTCAGGAGTCAGGGAAGTCAGGTCTCCATGCGCATGGCGATGGGGAGCGGGTCTTTGCTCTCGAGTCATGGTAGGGGAATCGGGCCTCAAGACGCGCCGAAGGACTCTCAAGGTCTTTCTCGGGTCGCAGCAGGAAACCCTGGGTTCCCTGGACTTGAGCCGGTGACCTCAGGTAGATTCTCAAGGTGCCTCTGAGAATTCAGGGATACTGTGGAGTTGGGAGGGGCCTCTCGCGACTCATCTGGGTTTGGTGCAATGGAAGAGGGCCTCACCTCGAGGGGAGACAGGAACCTCAGGCTTCCTCTCCGTTTCGGACTCCGACCGCAGGGTCCCTGCAGAGTTGGGACAGGAGAGTCAGGCCTCGTCTTGTCTGAGGAAGGGAACCCCGCTGGCCTCTCGAGTTGCTCAGGGGGTCTCAGGCCCCTCGTCGAGCTGTGTGTGGAACCCGCGGGTCTTTGCGGACGATGCCCGGGGGTGGCAGTGCCCCTTCGAATGGTAACTTCACCCACAGGGTTGCCTTCGAAGAGGTGTCCGGGCATCGGGTTCTTATCCAGAGCGGACTGGGAAATCAGGGTCGTTCGGCATGTGGCACAACCCACGGGGCTCGTCTCGAATTTCCTCGGGAGGCCGGCCTCATCCTGAGGTGTGCCGGGAAAGCCGGGAACCCCTTCCAGAATACGCAGGGGAATCGACTCTCCTGTCGTGATGAGGAGGGGAAAGGGGCTCAGATGAAGGGGTGCCAGGACCCTCAGTATTCCCCTCGAGGGAACCCGGCGTGTCTGGGAAATTTTGGAGGTCGCATGAAGGGTGTCAGGTACCGTTTCGCAATTCAGGACGGAACGTGAGACTTCCCTTGAGACGCCGTCGCGGGCAAGGGCCTCATCTTGTGAAGACGTTGGGACCACGTGGTTTTTCTCGAGTTGCGGCGGGATTCTCGAGTTACGACGGGGATCTCAGGCTTCCTCTTGGGTTGGCCCTGGGAAGCCCCATCTTCCATTCGAGTTGCTAGGGAAAGCTGGGGGTTGCGCTCGAGTCACTGCAGGGCCCAAGAGACCTCACCTAGGCGTGTGTCCAGGACCTAGTAGTACTCTCAAGGGAAGACAGGGATCCCGGGGTTGCACTCCAGATTCCCCCGTGGAGTCAGGCCTCGCCTCGAGGGGAAGCCAAGGACTCCGCTTTTCTCTTGAGCCAGGACGCGGATCTCTTGGAGCCCTCTGAGCGGCCTCAAGGGAGTCAAGCCTAATCTTCAGTTTGGAGAGAGGACCCGGGATTGCTCTCCAGGCCATGCAGGAAAAGAAGGCCCTCAGCTCGCGAGGACGGGGGCGTCTCTGGGGTTTCCTCGAGCTGCGGCGCCCGTGGGGGTTTTCTCCCGAGGCACGACGAGGATCTCAGGGAGCCTCTCGTGCGGCGCCAGGGAAGTCAGGTCTCCATGCGCGTGGCGAGGGGGAGCGCGTCCTGGCTCTCGAGTCACGGGAGGGGACTAGGGCCTCGAGACGCGTTGAAGAAGGACTCTCGAGGTCTTTCTCGGGGGGCGGCGGGAAACCCTCGTTTCCCTCGCCTTCTGCCGGGGACCTTAGGGAACTTCCCAGGGTGCCTCTGAGAGGCGAGGGATCCTGTGGAGGGGGCCGGGCCCCTCGGGACTCCGCTGGGTCTGGCGCAACGGAAGAGGGCCTCACCTCGAGGGGAGGCAGGAACCTCAGGCTTCTCTCCGTTTCGGACTCCGATCGCAGGGTCCCTGCAGAGTTGGGACAGGAGAGTCAGGCCTCGTCTTGTTTGAGGAAGGGAACCCCGCTGGCCTCTCGAGTTGCTCAGGGGGTCTCAGGCCCCTCGTCGAGCTGTGTGTGGAACCCGCGGGTCTTTGCGGACGATGCACGAGGGTGGCAGTGCCCCTTCGTGTTGTGCCTTCACCCACAGGGTTGCCTTCGAAGAGGGGTCCGGGCCTCGGTTCCTTCTCAAGAGCGGACCGGGGAATCGGGGGCGTTCGGCATGTGGCCCCACCCACGTGGCTCGTCTCGAATTTCCTCGGGAGACCGGCCTCATCCTGAGGTGCGCCGGGAAGGCCGGGAACCCCTTCCAGACCACGCAGGGGAATCGCCTCTCCTGTCGCGATCAGGAGGGGAGAAGGGGCTCAGAGGAAGCGGAGCCGGGACCCTCGGTGTTCCCCTCGGGGGACGCCGGCATGTCGGGGGACTTTTGGGGGTCGCAGGAAGGCTGTCAGGGACCGTTTCGCCCTTCAGGGCGGAACAGGGGACTTCCCTTGAGACGCCGTCGCGGGCAAGGGCCTCATCTCGCCAAGAGGTGGGAACCACGTGGTTTTTCTCGAGTTGCGGCGGCATTCTCGTGTTACGACGGGGATCTCAGCCTTCCCCTTGGGTTGGCCCTGGGAAGGCCAATCTTTCCCTCGGTTTGCGAGGGAAAGTTGGTGGTTGCGCTCGAGTCACTGCAGGGCCGAAGAGACCTCACCTAGGCGTGTGTCCGGGACCTAATATTCCTCTCCAGGGAAGGCAGGGATCTCGGGGTTGCATTCCAGGCTCCCCCGGGGAGTCAGGCCTAGTCTCGAGGGGAAGCCAAGGACTCCGCTCTCCTCTCGAGTCGCGACGAGGGTCTCTTGGAGCCCCCTGAGCGGCCTCAAGGGAGTCCAGCCTCCTCTTCCGTTTGGAGAGAGGACCCGGGATTGCTCTCCAGGCCATGCAGGAAAAGAAGGCCCTCAGCTCGCGAGGACGGGGGCGTCTCAGGGGTTTCCTCGAGCTGCGGCGCCCGTGGGGGTTTTCTCCCGAGGCACGACGAGGATCTCAGGGAGCCTCTCGTGCGGCGCCAGGGAAGTCAGGTCTCCATGCGCGTGTCGAGGGGGAGCGTGTCATGGCTCTCGAGTCATGGTAGGGGAATCGCGACTCAAGACATTTTGAAGCACTCTCTCGGTCTTTCTCGAGTCGCAGTAGAAAACCCAGGGTTCCCTCAACTTGTGCCTGTGACCTCAGGGAGCTTCTCATTGTGCCTGTGAGAACTCAGGGATACTGTGGATTTGGTAGGGGCCTCTCGGGACTCCACTGCGTGTGGTGCAATGGAAGAGGGCCTCATCTCGAGTGGACGCAGGAACCTCAGGCTTCCTCTCCGTTTCTGACTCGGATCCCATGGTCCCTGCAGAGTAGGCAAAAGAGAGTCACACCTAGTCTTCTGTTGAGGAAGTGGACCTTCGTTTGCCTTTCGAGTTGTTTACAGGGTCACAGTCCACTTGTCGAAATGTCTGTGGGACCTGCGGGTTTTTCTAGACGATGCACGCGGTTGTCAGTGCCCCTTCGTCTTGTGCCTTCATCCACAGGTTTTCCTTCAAAGAGGTGTGCTGGCATCGGGTTCTTTTCAAGAATGGACCGTGAAATTGGGGTCTTTCGGCATGTGGCACCACCCACGAGGCTACGTCTCGAACTTCCTCATGAGACCGGCCTCATCCTGAGCTGCGCCCGGAAGGTCGGGAACCCCTTGCAGACAGAGAAGGGGAGTCGACCCTCCTGTCGCAATCAGGAGAGGAGAAGGGGCTCAGATGAAGTGGTGCAGGGAACCTCGGTGTTCCCCTTGAGTGAGTTTGGTATGTCGCGGAACTTTTCGGGTCGCATCAAGGGTGCCAAGTACCGTTTCGCACTTCAGGATGGAACGTGGGACTTCTCTTGAGATGCTGTAGCGGACAAAGGGCCTCATCTTGCGATGACGAGGGAAGCACGTGGTTTTTCTCGAGTTGCGGTGGGATTCTCGAGTTACGACGGGGAATTCAGGCTTCCTCTTGTGTTGGCCCAGGAAGTCTAATCTTCCATTTGAGTTGCCAGGGAGAGCTGGGGATTGGGCTCCATTCACTGAAGTGCAAACTAGACCTCATCTAGGCTTGTATCCAGGACTTAATGTTTCTCTCCATAGGCGACAGGGATTTGGGGTTGCATTCCATACTCACCCGGGGAGTCAGGCCTCATCTCGAGGGGAAGCAAAGGACTCCACTCTCTTCTCGAGTCGCGACATGTATCTCTTGGAGCCCACTGAGTGGTCTTCGCTCTGTAGGAGAGCTCTAGTGTACATAAGCCTGTACATAAATGAACACAGACACTCTGTGTGCATGTTGCTGCATACCCAAAATAGGGCCACAAGGAGCCTCATGCTCTCCATGCAGCGCGGAAGCTGTGTAGCCACGCAGCAGCTGAAGAATCCAACCAATTGCTCTTTTCTTACCTCTGACAGAGCTCGCATTGCCGTAGCCCTTGGCAGTTTGGAAAAACTGGACCCTAACCCCTCTCAAAGTAGGCCTGGGTTCTAGTTCGAATAGAAAGTCAATAGCGGAGCTGAGGACAGGAACGCGGCAGTCATTTATCACACGCTCCTGCAGCCTGCTACTACAGGGACACTAACGCTAGAATCTAGGAATGTCTTTGCAAGGTGCGCAAAGGACAAGGGAGAACCTCGACCCTGACTCTAGTATTTCAGTCCCCTGAGCAGATCTGAGGTTCTCCCGCTGTAGAAGCTAACCCATTCCTTTCAAATACAGGCTTCCTAACACAGGGCCAGTTGGCTGCTTGCTCTTCCACGAAGCAGGCTTCCTTAACTTGCAAACTGCGAATTCCGCTTAACAGCCTGGAGGAAAATCGCTTCTTGGAAGATTTTTTTCAGAGGCTGTATCCCCGGAGCTGGGGCCAAGCTAGGGGACCCATACTGACAAGGGAAGGCAAAACCACATCCAATGTCTTTGCTCTGGAGGACAGCTTTGGTGAGCCTAAGTCTTTCAGGAATATTTCTGGCTCCAACAGAGTCAAATTCTGTGTGTGAAGCTGCACAGCCAAAATAGGGGAACAGAGAGCCTGATTCTCTCTGTGTAGCTTTGAAGCTGTCATTCAAACAACAGCTTGAGAATCCATACAATGCTCTCCCTTACTGCTAAGAGAATTCTCATTGCTGTCGTCCTTGACAGTTTGTAGAAATCCGCACCCTAACCCTTCTCCAAGTAGGCCTGGGTCCTAGCTCGGAACAACAGGCAACGGCGGAGCTGAGGCCAGTAAGGCACAAGTGAGGTCTCACACACTCTTGCAGCCTGATCGTCCAGGAGCAGTAAGGCCTCTTTTTCCCTGCAGGAGGCTCGCTTGCCTTGCCTCCTGTGAACTGCATTTCCCAGCCTGGGCGCAAAGCTGTTCCTGGAGATTTTTTCTCAGGGGCTGTTTCCCTGGAGCTGGGTCGGACCTCGGGGGCCCAACTCACAGGGGAAGACAAAACCACATGGACAGGTCTATGCTCTGTAGGAGAGCTCTAGTGAACCTCATCTCTCAGGAACATTCTTGGCTTCTACAGAGACACCTCTGTGCATGAAGCTACACACCCAACATAGTGGCAAAGGGAGTCTGATTCTCTCCGTGGGTGCTGATGCTTTGTGGCAAAGCACCTGCTAAGAATCCATCCGCATAGGCTTCCCTCACCTTGACAGAGGTCTCATTGCTGTAGTCCTTGGCAGTTTGGAAAGAAGCAGACCCTTACCCTTCACCAAGTAGGCCCTTGTCCTTGTTTGAATGGAAAGGCAGTAGTTGAGCTGAGGCCAGTAAGGCACCAGTCAAGTCTGACATATTCCCGATGCCTGCTCCTTCATGGAAAATAACGTTAGAATCTGGGAATGTCTTTGCAAGGCTGGCAAAGGGCAGTCAGGAACCTCGACCCTGCCTCTGGAATTTCTATCTTCTCAGCACATCTGGCGGTCTCGGTCAGGAGAAACTAACCCATTCCTTGCAAATATAGGCTTCCAAACACAGGCCGGTTGGCTGTCTCTTCTTGCCGAAGGAAGCTTGCTTATCCCACCTCCTGCGAACTCCGCTTCCCAGCCTGGGGGATAAGAGGTTCTTGGAGATCTTTTCTCAGAGGCTGTTTCCACGGAGCAGGGGCCGATCCCGGAGACCCACACGCACAGGGGAAGGGAAAACCGCATGGATAAGTCTTTGCTCTCTAGGAGTGCTCTAGTGAACCTCAGTCTATGCGGAATGTTCTTGGCTCCAACGGGGACATCTCTGTGTGGGAAGCTGCATACCCAACATAGAGACACAGAGACCTGATTCTCTCTGTGCAGCTTTGACGCTGTCGTTCAAACAACAAATTGAGAATCCACACAATGCTCTCCCTTACCACTGAGAGAGTTATCATTGCTGTAGCCCTTCGCAGTTTCTGGAAATCGGCACACAAACACTTCTCCAAGTAGGCCTGGGTTCAAGTTCAGATGAACATGCAATAGCGGAGCTGAGGCCAGTAAGGCACCAGTCAGGTGTCACACACTCTGGCAGCCTGCTCCTCCAGGGACAGTAAGGCCTCTATTTCCCTTCAGGAGGCTCGCTTGCCTTACTTCCTGTGAACAGCGTTTCCCAGCCTGGGCGGAAAGCAGTTCCTGGAGATCTTTTCTCAGGGGCTGTTTCCCCGGAGTTGGGGCGGACCTCGGGGACCCAACTCACAGGGGAAGGCAAAACCAAATGGACAGGTCTATGCTCTGTAGGAGATCTCTAGTCAACTGCCGGGGTCCAGCCCCAGCTGATCCAGGGTATTCAAAGCAGAGACGGCGTAGGCGAGGGTCAGGGAACAACTGCTTAATTAAACGTTAATTAAGGATATAAAGAGTAATAAAATGAGGATAGCTCAGTAGGAAAATTCAGTGGAGAAAAGAGGCTGAGTAGCTTGGTTTACGCGGGGGACCAATAAAACTTCAAGACAAGAAGCTTGCACCACTTACGTAGGCCGCAGGCGTCCTTCCGTTCTCCCGAAGGAGAGGAGACACTGAGGCCTCCCCGGTCGGATCTTAGAAGCCCAAGCAAAATTAGTAAGCTTGGTGGGTTCCGCGCTCCAGATGGAGACTCAACCAGAGTGAGAGAGAGAGAGAGACATGGGGAGACCAGTATTTCGAGAAACTGATCCCAATTCTTTATTTTCCATGGTCTACTTTTATACACTGAGATGTTATGCAAAAGTCACGTGGGGTCAGCAGTCCTGACTTTTATCAAAGTCAGGTGCTTCATACAAAAGTATACAGAGGTCTTAGGGGTGTTACATCATCTTCTGGCCGGGGGGCCTGCTGACAATTTACGACCCTCTCCTTGTGACAGCGGTCAGTCAACCAGGACACTTATTTCTCCAGGGGTGATTATTCTTAAAACAGACGCCACCCAAATAAAGTTACATTCCTATAGGGTGAGGGTGTAGTGGGTTTTAGTTAAGGAAAGAGTTTACTTAGCCTAAGGTCTAACGTGATTTATATCAAAGGTTAATACTTATTTCTTCTATATATTCATTAATGTGTATAAGGGCAGGGGATGTGGAGACTTAGCAGTAAACATCAGCTCAACAAATGAAAAACCCTTCACCAATATGATTTCTAATCAGCCATTTATACTTATACTAATAATTTTCTAACTTTTCTAAGGAACCTGTTTTTAGAAGGTTTAAAGCATCTCGTGCCTCTCATGGTTGGGAGGCTGTGAGCAATCACATGTGGCCGGACAAGCCTGTCAGGCAGGCTAGAGAACCTTCAGAGGAGTTTGTAGGTTAAAACACTCTTGTCACACCCAGGGGTTTTTATCAACTGGAGCTCTAGGTTAACTCCTTCTCCGAAAGAGGTGGTGGGGGACAGCCCCCCGTAAAGTCAGAGGTGTAGGTGAGAGCACAAAGTAGTAAGGTAGGCAGGCTCTGGTTATGGGGGTAGATGCTCGAGGATTTCCAGGGGGACTCCTGAGGCTCGATCCCGCCTTTGCGTATGTCGAGCCTCCTTCCTCATGACCTTTGCCATGGGTGGAGTGCCTCACTCTGGCCCCCAACAGTGAACCTCCTCTCTCAGGAACATTCTTGGCTCCTATCGAGACACCTCTGTGTGTGTAGCTACACACGCAACGTAGGGGCAAAGGGAGCCAGATTCTTTCCGTGGGGTGCTGATGCTTTGTGGCAAAGCACCTGCTTGAGAATCCATCAGCTTACGCTTCCCTCGCCTTGACAGAGGTCTCATTGCTGTAGCCCTTGGCAGTTTGGAAAGAAGAGGACCCTTACCTTTCATAAAGTGGGCCCTTGTCCTAGTTTGAAAGGAAAGGCAAGAGCTGAGCTGAGGCCAATAAGGCGCCAGTCAAGTCTGACATATTCCCGAAGCCTGCTCCTTCATGGAAAATAACGCTGGAATCTAGGAATGTCTCTGCAAGGCTGGCAAAGGGCAGTCAGGAGCCTGCACCCTTCCTCTGGAATTACCTATTTCTGAGCAGATCTGGAGGTCTCCTTTAGGAGAATCTAACTCATTCCTTCCATATTGAGACTTCCAAAAACAGGCCGGTCGGCTGCCTCTTCGTGCCCGAAGGAGGCTTGATTTTCCTGCCTCCTATGAACCCAGCTTCCCAGGCTCTGGGAAAAGCGGATCTTGAAGATCTTTTCTCAGGGGTTGTTTCCATGGAGCTGGGGCTAAGCCTGGAGACCCAAACTCACAGGGGAAGAAAAACCACATGGACAAGTCTTTGCTCTCTAGGAGAGCTCTAGTGAACTTCACTCTGTCACGAACATTCTTGATTCATATGGAGACACCCCTATGTGTGAAGCTGCGTACCCAACATGGGGGCACAGAGAGCCTGATTCTCTCTGTGTAGCTTTAAAGATGTCGTTCAAAAAACACCTTGAAAATCCATACAATGCTCTTCCTTACCCGTGACAGAGTTCTCATTGCTGTAGCCCTTGGCAGTTTTTAGAAATCCGCACCCAAACCCTTCTCCAAGTAGTCCTGGGTCCTAGTTCGGAGGAACATGCAATGGCGGAGCTGAGGCCAGTAAGGCACCAGTCAGGTCTCACACACTCTGGCAGCCTGCTCCTCCAGGGGCAGTAAGGCCTCTTTTTCTCTGCAGGAGGCTCGCTTGCCTTGCCTTCTGTGAACTGCGTTTCCCAGTCTGGACGAAAAGCAGTTCCTGGAGGTGTTTTCTCAGGGGTTTCTTCCTCGGAGCTGGGGCGAACATCGGGAACCCAACTCACAGGGGAAGGCAAAACCATATGGACAGGTCTATGCTCCATAGCAGAGCTCTAGTGAACCTCATCTCCCAGGAACATTCTTGGCTCCTATGGGGGCCAATTCCTACGGGGAATTCAGGCTTCCTCTTGTGTTGGCCCAGGAAGTCCAATCTTCCATTCAACTTGTCAGAGAGAGCTGTGGGTTGCTCTCGAGTCACTTCAGGGCAAAGAGTCCTCATCTAGGCTTGGGTCCAGGACGTAGTGTTCCTCTCCAGGGGCAACAGGGATATCGGGGTGGCACTCCAGTCTCACCCGGTGGGTCACGCCTCGTCTCGAGTGGAAGCAAAGGACTCCACTATCCTCTCGAGTCGCGACGTGTAACTCTTGGAGCCCAATGAGTGGCCTAAAGGGAGTCAAGCGTCCTGTGTAGCTTGGACAGAAGGTTCACGCTTGATCTGCATACCATGCAGTTAAAGATGGCCCTCCTCTCGTGATGACGGGAGCGTCTCATGGTTTTTTCTCGAGCTGTGGCGCCAGTGTGGGGTTTCTCACGAGATATGATGGGGAGCTCAGGGAGCCTCTCGTGCGGCGCCAGAGAAGTCAGGCCTCCATGAGTGTGGCCAGGCAGATCGCGTCATTGCTCTGGAGTCATGGGAGGGACTAGGGCCTCAAGACGCATTTAAGAAGGACTCTCGAGGTCTTTCTTGGGTTGGGGCGGGAAACACTCGTTTCCCTCGACCTCTACAGGGGACCTTAGGGAACTTCCCAGGTGCCTCTGAGAGGTGAGGGATACTGAGGAGTTAGAGGGGCCTCTCGGGACTCCACTAGGTTTGACGAAATGAAAGAGGGCCTCATCTTGATTGCAGGCAGGAACCTCAGGCTTCCTCTCCATTTCTGACTCCAACTGCAGGGTCCCTGCAGGGTTGGGACAGGAGAGTCAGGCCTCGTCTTGTCTGAGTAATGGAACTCTGCTTGCCTCTTGAGTCGTTCAGTGGGTCTCAGGCCCCTTGTCGAGCTGTGTGTGGAACCTGCGGGTGTTTCCAGAAGATGCACGGGGGTGTCATTGCCCCTTCATTTGGTGCCTTCCCCCACAGGGTTGCCTTCAAAGAGGTGTCCGAGCATCGGGTTCATTTCAAGAGCGGACCTGGAAATCGAGGTCGTTCGGCATGTGGCACCACCCACGTGGCTCATCTCGAATTTCCTCGTGAGACCAGCATCATCCTGAGGTGCGCCGGGAAGGCCGGGAACACCTTCCACACAAAGCAGGGGAATCAAATCTCCTGTCGAGATCAGGAGGGGAGATGGGGCTCAGATGAAGTGGGGCCAGGACTCTAGGTGTTCCACTCGAGGGAACCCGGCGTTTCAGGGAACTTTAGGGGTCGCATCAAGGGAGCCAAGTACCGTTTCCAAATTCAGGACGGGACATGGGACTTCCCTGGAGACGCTGTAGTGGGCAAGGGCCTTATCCTGTGAAGACGTTGGAACCACGTCGTTTTTCTCGAGTTGCGTCTGGATTCTCGAAAACGACGGGGATATCAGGCTTCCTCTTGGGTTGGCCCTGGGAAGCCCAATCTTCCCCTGGAGTTGCGAAGGAAAGCTGGGGGTTCTGCTCGAGTCACTACAGGGCCAAAGAGACCTCATCGAGGCGTGTGTCCAGGACCTAATATTCCTCTCAAGGGAAGACAGGGATCTCGGGTTTCCATTCCAGACTCCCCTGGGGAGTCAGGCCTCGCCTCGAGGGGAAGCAGAGGACTCCGCTTTCCTCTCAAGTCGCGACACGGATCTCTTGGAGCCCACTGAGTGGACTCAAGGGTGTCGAGCCTCCTCTTCAGTTTGGAGAGAGGACTCGGGATTGCTCTCCAGGACAGGCAGGAAAAGAAGGCCCTCATCTCGCAATGACGGGGGCGTCTCATGGGTTTCCTCAGGCTGTGGCGCCCGTGGGGGTTTTCTCACGAGGCACGACGAGGACCTCAGGGAGCCTCTCGTGCGGCGCCAGGGAACTCATGTCTCCATGCGCATGGCGAGGGGGAGCTGGTCATCACTCTCGAGTCATGGGAAATGACTAGGGCCTCAAGACGCGTTGAAGAAGGACTCTCGAGGTCTTTCTCGGGTGGCGGCGGGAAACCCTCGTTTCCCTCGACTTCTGCAGGGGACTATAGGGAACTTCCCAGGGTGCCTCTGAGAGGTGAGGGATACTGTGGAGTTGGCAGGGCCTCTCGGGACTCTGCTGGGTTCAGCGCAATGGAAGAGGGCCTCATCTCGAGGGGAGGCAGGAACCTCAGGTTTCCTCTCCGATTCTGACTCCGACTGCACGGTCCGTGCAGTGTTGGGACAGGAGAGTCATGCCACGTCTTGTCTGAGGAATGGAATTCTGGTTGCCTCTCGAGTTGTTCCGGGAGTCTCAGGCCCCTTGTCGAGCTGTGTGTAGACCCTGCGGGTTTTTCTGGATGATGAACGAGGGTGTCAGTGCCCCTTCGTGTTGTGCCTTCACTCACAGGGTTGCCTTTGAAGAGATGTCCGGGCGTCAGGTTCTTATCTAGAGTGGACCGGGAATTCGGGATCTTTCAGCATGTGGCACCAACCATGAGGCTACTTTTCGAATTTCCTCCAGAGACCGGCCTCATCCGGAGGTTCACGGGGAACGTCGGGAACCCTTGCAGAAAAAGCATGGGAATCGACCCTCCTGTCGTGATCAGGAGGGGTGAAGGGGCTCACAGGAAGTGGTGCCGTGAACTTTGGTGTTTCCCTCGAGTGAGACCGGTATGTCAGGGAACTTTGGGGGTCGCATCAAGGGTGCCAAGTACCGTTTTGTACTTCAGGATGGAACGTGGGACTTCTCTTGATACGCTGTAGCGGCCAAGGGCCTCATCTTGCGATGACGGGGGAGCCACGTGGTTTTTCTCAAGCTGCGGCGGGATTCTCGAGTTACAACGGGGAATTCAGGCTTCCTCTTGTGTTGGGCCAGGGAAGTCCAATCTTCCATTCGATTTGCAAGGGAGAGCTGGCGATTGCTCTCTAGTAACTGCAGTGCAAAATAGACCTCATCTAGGCTTGTGTCCAGGACCGAGTTTTCCTCTCCAGGTGCGACAGGAACTCGGGGTTGCATTCCAGACTCACACGGGGAGTCAGGCCTCGTCTCGAGGGGAAGCAAAGGACTCCGCACTCCCTTCAAGTCCTGACAGGTATCTCTTGGAGCCAACTGAGAGGCCTAAAGAGAGTCAAGCCTCCTGTGGAGTCTGGAGAGAGTACTCGGTTTTGCTCTCCATGCCAGGCAGGAAAGAAGTCCCTCATCTCGTGATGACGGGGGCGTATCGTGGGTTTTCTCGAGCTGCGGTGCCTGAATGGGGTTTCCAAAGACGTACGACGGGGAGCTCAGGGAGACTCTCTTCAGGCGTCAGGGAAGTCAGGTCTCCATGCGCAGGGCGATGGGGAGCGGGTCTTTGCTCTCGAGTCATGGTAGGGGAATCGGGCCTCAAGACGCGCCGAAGGACTCTCAAGGTCTTTCTCGGGTCGCAGCAGGAAACCCTAGGTTCCCTCGACTTGTGCCGGTGACCTCAGGTAGATTCTCAAGGTGCCTCTGAGAATTCAGGGATACTGTGGAGTTGGGAGGGGCCTCTCGCGACTCATCTGGGTTTGGTGCAATGCAAGAGGGCCTCATCTCGAGTTGAGGCAGGAACCTCAGGTTTCCTCTCCATTTCTGACTCGGATGGCAGGGTCCCTGAAGAGTTGGGACAGGAGAGTCAGGCCTCGTCTTGTGTGGAGGAAACGAACTCTGCTTGCCTATCGAGTTGTTCACGGGGTGACATTCCACTTGTCGAGCTGTGTGTAGAACCTGCGGGTTTTTCTGGACGATGCACGGGAGTTTTAGTAACCCTTCTGTTGTGCCTTCATCCACAGGGTTGCCTTCGAAGTGGTGTCCGGGCATCGGGTTCTTATATAGAGCGGACCACACAATTGGGGTCTTTCGGCATGTGGCACCAGCCACGAGGCTACGTCTCGAATTTCCTCCTGAGAAAGGCCTCATCCTTAGGTGCGCCGGGATGGGCGGGAACTCCTTCCAGACAAAGCAGGGGAATTTACCCTCCTGTCATGATCAGGAGGGGAGAAAGTGATCAGATGAAGTGGTGCCGGGAACTTCGGTGTTCCCCTCGGTGAGAACGGTGTGTCGGGGAACTTTTGGGGTTACATCAAGGGTGAAAAGTAGCATTTCGCACTTCAAGACGGAACGTGGGACTTCACTTGAGATGCTGTAGCGGGCCAGGGCCTCATCTTGGGATGACGAGTGAACCACGTGGTTTTTCTCGCATTGTGGCGGGAGTCTCGAGTTTCGACGGGGAATTCAGATTTCCTCCTGTGTTGGCCCATGGAAGTCCAATCTTTCATTCGAGTTGCGAGGGTGAGCTGGGATCCCACTCGAGTCACTGCAGGGCAAAATAGACCATATCTAGGCTTGTGTCCAGGACCGAATATTCCTCTCCATGGGTGACAGGGATCTCGGGGTGGCATTCCAGACTCACCCGGGAAGTCCGGCCTTGTTTCTAGGGGAAGCAAAGTACTCCGCTTTCCTCTCGAGTCATGACGGGTACCTATTGAGCGCACTGAGTAGCCTTAGTGAGTCAAGCCTCCCGTGGAGTTTGGAGAGACGACTCGGGATTGCCCTCCAGGCCATGCAGTTAATGATGGCCCTCATCTCACGATAACGGGGGCGTCTCGTGGGTTTTCTCGAGCTGCGGCGCCAGTGTGGGGTTTCTCACGAGGTACGACGGGGACCTCAGGGAGCCTCTCGTGAGGTGCCAGGGAAGTTAAGTCTCCATGCGCATGGGTACTGGGAGTGCTTCATTGCTCTTGAGATATGGTAGGGGAATCGGGCCTCAAGACGCATCAAAGAAGGACTGTCCAATCTTTCTCGGGTTGCGGCAGGAAACCCTGGGTTCCATCGACTTGTGCCGGAGATCTCAGGGAGCTTGTCAGGGTGCCTCTGAGAAGTCAGGGACACTGTGGGTTGGAGGGACCTCTCGGGACTCCAGTGGTTTTGGTGCTATGGAAGAGGGCCTCATCTTGAGTTGAGGCAGGAACCTCAGGGTTCCTCTCCATTTCTGATTCGGATTGCAGGGTCCCAGCAGATTTGGGACAGGAGAGTCAGGCCTCGTCCTGTGTGGAGAATGGAACTCAGCTTGCCTCTCGAGTTGTGCACGGGGTGACAGACCACGTGTCGAGCTGTGTGTGGAACCTGTAGGTTTTTCCAGACGATGCATGGGTGTGTCTGTGCCCCTTCGTGTTGTGCCTTCATCCACAGGGTTGCCTTCTAAGGGGTGTCCAGGCATCAGGTTCTTATCAAGAGCGGACCGGGCAATCGGAGTCTTTCGGCATGTGGCACCACCCACGAGGCTACGTCTCGAACTTCCTCGTGAGACCGGCATCATCCTGAGGTGCGCCGTTAAGGTCGGGAAACCCTTGCAGACAAAGCAGGGGAATCGACCCTCCTGTCGTGATCAGGAGGGGAGAAGGCGCTCAAAAGAAATGGTGCCGGGAACTTCGGTGTTCCCCTCAAGTGAGACCGGTATGTTGGGGAACTTTTGGGGTCGCATCAAGGGTGCCAAGTACTGTTTCGCACTTCAAGATGGAACGTGGGACTACTCTTGAGATGCTGTAGCGGGAAAGTGCCTCATATTGCGATGATGGGGGAACCACTTGGTTTTTCTCGAGTTACGGCGGGATTCTCGAGTTACGACGGGGATTTCAGGCTTCCTCTTGTGTTGGCCCAGGGAAGTCCAATCTTCAATTCGAGTTGCGAGGGAGAGCTGGGGATTGCGCACAAGTCACTGTAGGGAAAAAGAGACCTCATCTTGGCTTGTGTCCAGGATCTAATGTTCCTCTCCAGGGGCGACAGGGATCTCGGGGTTGCATTCCAGACTCACCCGGGGAGTCAGGTCTCGTCTCGAGGGGAAGCAAATGACTCCACTCTCCTCTCGAGTCGCGACGGATATCTCTTGGAGCCCACTGAGTGGCCTACAGGGAGCCAAGCTTCCTGTGGATTTTGGAGAGAGGACTCGGTATTGCTCTCCAGGCCATGCAGAAAAAGAAGGCCCTCATCTCGTGATGACAGGGGCATCTCGTTGGTTTTCTCGAGCTGAGGCACAAGTGTGGTGTTTCCCTCGTGGTAAGGCTGGGAGCTCAGGGAGCATTCTGTGCGGCGCCAGGGAAGTCAGGTCTCCATGCGCGTGGCGAGGGGGAGTGCGTCATTGCTCTCTTGTCATGATAGGGGATTTTGACCTCAAGACGCATTGAAGAAGGACTCTCAAGGTCTTTCTCAGGTTGTGGCAGGAAACCATGGGTTCCCTCGACTCATGCATGTTACGTCAGGGAGCTTCTCAGGTGCCTATGTGAAATCAGGGATACTGTGGAGTTGGGAGTGACCTCTCGGAACTCCACTGGGTTTGGTGAAATGGAAAAAGGCATCATCTTTAGATAAAGCAGGAACATCAGGTTTCCTTTTCATTTCTGCCTTGGATCGCATGTTCCTGCAGAGTTGGGAGAGGAGAGTCAGGACTCATCTTGTGTGGAGGAATGGAAATCCGCTTGCATCTCGAGTTGTTCACGGGGTGACAGGCCTCTTGTAGAGCTGTATGTGGAACCTGCGGGTTTTTCCAGACGATGCACAGGGGTGTCAGTGCCCCTTTTGTTGTACCTTCATCCACAGGGTTGTCTTCAAAGAGGTGTCTGGTCATCGGGTTCTTCTCAAGAGTGTACTGGGAAATTGGGGTCTTTCGGCATGTGGCACCCCCCACGAGGCCACGTCTCGAAATTTCCCATGAGTCCGGCTTCATCCTGAGGTGCGCCGTGAATGTCGGGAACTCCTTTAAGTCAAAGCAGGGGAATCGACCCTCTTGTCGCTATCAGGAGGGGAGAAGGGGCTCAAAAGAAGTGGTGCCGGGAACCTCGGTGTTCCCCTCAAATGAAACCGGTGTGTCGGGGAACATTTGGGGTCGCATTAAGGGTGCCAAGTAACGTTTTGCACTTCAACACAGAACGTGGGACTTCTCTTGAGAGGCCGTAGTGAGCACGGGCCCCATCTTGTGATGACGGGGGAACCACGTGGTTTTTCTCGAGTTGCGGCAGGGAATTCAGGCTTCCTCTTGTGTTGGCCCAGGGAAGTCCAAATTTCCATACGAGTTGAGAGCTAGAGCTGGGGGTTGGCTCGAGTTATTGCAGGGCAAAAGAGACCTCATCTAGGCTTGTGTCTAGGACCTAATGTTCCTTTCAAGGGGCAACAGGGATCTCGGAGTTGCATTCCAGATCCTCCCGAGGAGTCAGGCCTCTTCAAGAGGGTAATGAATGGACTCCCCTCTCCTCTTGAGTCGCGACGGGTATCTCTTAGAGCCCATTGTGTGGCCTAAAGGGAGTCAAGCCTCCTGTGGAGATTGGAGAGAGGACTCGGGATTGCTCTCCAGGCCATGCAGGAAAAGAAGGCCCTCATAACGTGATGACGGGGGCGTCTTGTGCATTTTCTCGAGGTGCGGTGCAAGGATGGGGTTTCTCACAAGATACGATGGGGAGCTCAGGGAGTCTCTCGTGTGGTGACAGGAAAGACAGGTCTCCATGCACGTGTGGAGGGGGAGCGCATCATTGCTCTCGAGTCATGGTAGGGGAATCGGGCCTCAAGAGGCGTTGAAGAACGACTCTCAAGGTCTTTTTCCGGTTGCGGCAGGAAACCCTGGTTTTTCTCGACTTGTGCTGGTGACCTCAGGGAGCTTAACATGGTGCCTCTGAGAAGTCAGGGATTCTGAGGAGTTGGGAGGGGCCACTCGGGACACCACTGGGTGTGGTATAATGCAAGAGGGCCTCATCTCGTGTTGAGGAAGGAACCTCAGGGTTCCTCTCCATTTCAGACTCCGATCTCAGGATTCCTGCAGAGTTGGGACAGGAGAGTCAGGCCTCGTATTCTGTGGAGAAATGAAACTTAGCTTGCCTCTCGAGTTGTTCACGAGGTAACAGGTCACTTGTCGACCTGTATGTGGAACCTGCAGAATTTTCCAAAAGATGCACGGGTGTGCAGGGCCCCTCCTTGTTGTGCCTTCATCCAACGGGATGCATTCGAAGAAGTGTACGGGCATCGGGTTCTTATTAATAGCGGACCAGGAAATGGGGTCTTTCCGTATGTGGCACCACCCACGAGGCTACATCTCCAATTTCCTCGTGAGACCGGCCTCATCCTGAGGTGTGCTGGGATGATTGGTAACGCCTTCCAGACAAAGCAGGAGAATCGACACTCCTGTTGCAATCAGGAGGGGAGAAGGGGCTCAAATGATGTGGTGTGGGGAACATGGGTGTTCCCCTCGAGTGAGGCATGTATGTTGGGGAACTTTGGGGGTGCCATCATGGGTGCCAAGTACTGTTTTGCACTTCAGTGGGAACGTGGACATCATTTGAGACGCTGAGGAGGGCAAGGGGCTCATGCTGCGAAGACGATGGAACCACGTGGTTTTTCTCGAGTTGTGGCGGGATTCTCGAGTTATGATGGGGATTTCAGGCTTCCTCTTGTGTTGGCCCTGGGAAGCCCAAACTTCCCTTCGAGTTGCGAGCGAAAGCTGGGGGTTGTGCTCGAGTCACTGCAGGGCGAAAGAGACCTCATCTAGCCGTGTGTCCAGGACCTAATAGTCCTCTCATGGAAAGACAAGGATCTCGGGGTCGCACTCCAGACTCCCCCGGGGAGTCAGGCCTCGCCTCGAGGGGAAGCAAAGGACTGCGCTCTCCTCTCGAGCCACGACGCGGATCTCTTGGAGCCCACTGAGTGGCCTCAAGGGAGTCAAGCCTCCTCTTCAGTTTGGAGAGAGGACTCAGAATTGCTCTCCAGGCCAGACAGGAAAAGAAGGCCCTCACCTCGAGAGGACGGGGGCGTCTCAGGGGTTTCCTCGAGCTGCGGCGCCCGTGGGGGTTTTCTCACAAGGCACGACGAGGATCTCAGGAGCCTCTCGTGCGGCGCTAGGGAAGCCAGGTCTCCATGGGGGAGGCGAGGGGGAGCGCGTCTTTGCTTTCTACTCCAGGGAGGGGACTAGGGCCTCAAGACACGTTGAAGAAGGACTCTCGAGGTCTTTCTCGGGTGGCGACGGGAAACCCTCGTTTCCCTCGACTTCTGCCGGAGACCTGAGGGAACTTCCCAGGGAGCCTCTGAGAGGTGAGGGATGCTGTGGAGTTGGCGGGGCCTCTCGGGACTAAGCTGGGTTTGGCGCAGTGGAAGAGGGCCTCATCTCGAGGGGAGGCAGGAACCTCAGGCTTCCTCTCCGTTACGGACTCCAACTTCAGGGTCCCTGCAGAGTTGGGACAGGAGAGTCAGGCCTCGTCTTGTCTGAGGAAGGGAACCCCGCTGGCCTCTCGAGTTGCTCAGGGGGTCTCAGGCCGCTCGTCGAGCTGTGTGTGGAACCCGCGGGTGATTGCCGACGATGCACGGGGGTGGCAGTGCCCCTTCGTGTTGTGCCTTCACCCACAGGGTTGCCTTCGAAAAGGGGTCCGGGCCTCGGGGCCTTCTCAAGAGCGGACCGGGGAATCGGGGGCGTTCGGCATGTGGCCCCACCCACGTGGCTCGTCTCGAATTTCCTCGTGTGACCGGCCTCATCCTGAGGTGTGCCGGGAAGGCCGGAACCCCTTCCAGACCACGCAGGGGAATCGCCTCTCCTGTCGCCATCAGGAGGGGAGAAGGGGCTCAGAGGAAGCGGTGCCGGGATCCTCGGTGTTCCCCTCGGGGGACCCCGGCGTGTCGGGGGACTTTTGGGGGTCGCAGGAAGGCTGTCAGGGACCGTTTCGCCCTTCAGGGCGGAACAGGGGACTTCCCTTGAGACGCCGTCGCGGGCAAGGGCCTTATCTTGCCAAGAGGTGGGAACCACGTGGTTTTTCTCGAGTTGCGGCGGGATTCTCGAGTTACGACGGGGATCTCAGCCTTCCCCTTGGGTTGGCCCTGGGAAGCCCAATCTTCCCCTCGGGTTGCGAGGGAAAGCTGGGGGTTGCGCTCGAGTCACTGCAGGGCCGAAGAGACCTCACCTAGGCGTGTGTCTGGGACCTAATATTCCTCTCCAGGGAAGGCAGGCATCTCGGGGTTGCATTCCAGGCTCCCCTGGGGAGTCACGCCTCGTCTCGAGGGGAAGCCAAGGACTGCGCTCTCCTCTCGAGTCGCGACGCGTGTCTCTTGGAGCCCCCTGAGCGGCCTCAAGGGAGTCCAGCCTCCTCTTCCGTTTGGAGAGAGGACCCGGGATTGCTCTCCAGGCCATGCAGGAAAAGAAGGCCCTCAGCTCGCGAGGACGGGGGCGTCTCAGGGGTTTCCTCGAGCTGCGGCGCCCGTGGGGGTTTTCTCCCGAGGCACGACGAGGATCTCAGGGAGCCTCTCGTGCGGCGCCAGGGAAGTCAGGTCTCCATGCGCGTGGCGAGGGGGAGCGCGTCCTGGCTCTCGAGTCACGGGAGGGGACTAGGGCCTCGAGACGCGTTGAAGAAGGACTCTCGAGGTCTTTCTCGGGGGGCGGCGGGAAACCCTCGTGTCCCTCGCCTTCTGCCGGGGACCTTAGGGAACTTCCCAGGGTGCCTCTGAGAGGCGAGGGATCCTGTGGAGGTGGCGGGGCCCCTCGGGACTCCGCTGGGTCTGGCGCAACGGAAGAGGGCCTCACCTCGAGGGGAGGCAGGAACCTCAGGCTTCCTCTCCGTTTCGGACTGCGACCGCAGGGTCCCTGCAGAGTTGGGACAGGAGAGTCAGGCCTCGTCTTGTCTGAGGAAGGGAACCCCGCTGGCCTCTCGAGTTGCTCAGGGGGTCTCAGGCCCCCCGTCGAGCTGTGTGTGGAACCCGCGGGTCTTTGCGGACGATGCACGGGGGTGGCAGTGCCCCTTCGTGTTGTGCCTTCACCCACAGGGTTGCCTTCGAAGAGGGGTCCGGGCCTCGGGTCCTTCTCAAGAGCGGACCGGGGAATCGGGGGCGTTCGGCATGTGGCCCCACCCACGTGGCTCGTCTCGAATTTCCTCGTGAGACCGGCCTCATCCTGAGGTGCGCCGGGAAGGCCGGGAACCCCTTCCAGACCACGCAGGGGAATCGCCTCTCCTGTCGCGATCAGGAGGGGAGAAGGGGCTCAGAGGAAGCGGTGCCGGGACCCTCGGGGGACCCCGGCGTGTCGGGGGTCTTTTGGGGGTCGCAGGAAGGCTGTCAGGGACCGTTTCGCCCTTCAGGGCGGAACAGGGGACTTCCCTTGAGACGCCGTCGCGGGCAAGGGCCTCATCTTGCCAAGAGGTGGGAACCACGTGGTTTTTCTCGAGTTGCGGCGGCATTCTCGAGTTACGACGGGGATCTCAGCCTTCCCCTTGGGTTGGCCCTGGGAAGCCCAAACTTCCCCTCGGGTTGCGAGGGAAAGCTGGGGGTTGCGCTCGAGTCACTGCAGGGCCGAAGAGACCTCACCTAGGCGTGTGTCCGGGCCCTAATATTCCTCTCCAGGAAAGGCAGGGATCTCGGGGTTGCATTCCAGACTCCCCCGGGGAGTCAGGCCTCGTCTCGAGGGGAAGCCAAGGACTGCGCTCTCCTCTCGAGTCGCGACGCGGGTCTCTTGGAGCCCCCTGAGCGGCCTCAAGGGAGTCCAGCCTCCTCTTCCGTTTGGAGAGAGGACCCGGGATTGGTCTCCAGGCAATGCAGGAAAAGAAGGCCCTCAGCTCGCGAGGACGGGGGCGTCTCCGGGGTTTCCTCGAGCTGCGGCGCCCGTGGGGGTTTTCTCCCGAGGCACGACGAGGATCTCAGGGAGCCTCTCATGCGGCGCCAGGGAAGTCAGGTCTCCATGCGCGTGGCGAGGGGGAGCGCGTCCTGGCTCTCGAGTCACGGGAGGGGACTAGGGCCTCGAGATGCGTTGAAGAAGGACTCTCGAGGTCTTTCTCGGGGGGCGGCGGGAAACCCTCGTTTCCCTCGCCTTCTGCCGGGGACCTTAGGGAACTTGCCAGGGTGCCTCTGAGAGGCGAGGGATCCTGTGGAGGTGGCGGGGCCCCTCGGGACTCCGCTGGTTCTGGCGCAACGGAAGAGGGCCTCACCTCGAGGGGAGGCAGGAACCTCAGGCTTCGTCTCCGTTTCGGACTCCGACCGCAGGGTCCCTGCAGAGTTGGGACAGGAGAGTCAGGCCTCGTCTTGTCTGAGGAAGGGAAGCCCGCTGGCCTCTCGAGTTGCTCAGGGGGTCTCAGGCCCGTCGTCGAGCTGTGTGTGGAACCCGCGGGTCTTTGCGGACGATGCACGGGGGTGGCAGTGCCCCTTCGTGTTGTGCCTTCCCCCAAAGGGTTGCCTTCGAAGAGGGGTCCGGGCCTCGGGTCCTTCTCAAGAGCGGACCTGGGAATCGGGGGCGTTCGGCATGTGGCCCCACCCACTTGGCTCGTCTCGAATTTCCTCGTGAGACCGGCCTCATCCTGAGGTGCGCCGGGAAGCCCGGGAACCCCTTCCAGACCACGCAGGGGAATCGCCTCTCCTGTCGCGATCAGGAGGGGAGAAGGGGCTCAGAGGAAGCGGTGCCGGGACCCTCGGTGTTCCCCTCAGGGGACCCCGGCGTGTCGGGGGACTTTTGGGGGTCGCAGGAAGGCTGTCAGGGACCGTTTCGCCCTTCAGGGCGGAACAGGGGACTTCCCTTGAGACGCCGTCGCGGGCAAGGGCCTCATCTTGCCAAGAGGTGGGAACCACGTGGTTTTTCTCGAGTTGCGGCGGCATTCTCGAGTTACGACGGGGATCTCAGCCTTCCCCTTGGGTTGGCCCTGGGAAGCCCAATCTTCCCCTCGGGTTGCGAGGGAAAGCTGGGGGTTGCGCTCGAGTCACTGCAGGGCCTAAGAGACCTCACCTAGGCGTGTGTCCGGGACCTAATATTCCTCTCCAGGGAAGGCAGGGATCTCGGGGTTGCATTCCAGGCTCCCCCGGGGAGTCAGGCCCCGTCTCGAGGGGAAGCCAAGGACTGCGCTCTCCTCTCGAGTCGCGACGCGGGTCTCTTGGAGCCCCCTGAGCGGCCTCAAGGGAGTCCAGCCTCCTCTTCCGTTTGGAGAGAGGACCCGGGATTGCTCTCCAGGCCATGCAGGAAAAGAAGGCCCTCAGCTCGCGAGGACGGGGGCGTCTCAGGGGTTTCCTCGAGCTGCGGCGCCCGTGGGGGTTTTCTCCCGAGGCACGACGAGGATCTCAGGGAGCCTCTCGTGCGGCGCCAGGGAAGTCAGGTCTCCATGCGCGTGGCGAGGGGGAGCGCGTCCTGGCTCTCGAGTCACGGGAGGGGACTAGGGCCTCGAGACGCGTTGAAGAAGGACTCTCGAGGTCTTTCTCGGGGGGCGGCGGGAAACCCTCGTTTCCCTCGCCTTCTGCCGGGGACCTTAGGGAACTTGCCAGGGTGCCTCTGAGAGGCGAGGGATCCTGTGGAGGTGGCGGGGCCCCTCGGGACTCCGCTGGGTCTGGCGCAACGGAAGAGGGCCTCACCTCGAGGGGAGGCAGGAACCTCAGGCTTCCTCTCTGTTTCGGACTCCGACCGCAGGGTACCTGCAGAGTTGGGACAGGAGAGTCAGGCCTCGTCTTGTCTGAGGAAGGGAACCCCGCTGGCCTCTCGAGTTGCTCAGGGGGTCTCAGGCCCCTCGTCGAGCTGTGTGTGGAACCCGCGGGTCTTTGCGGACGATGCACGGGGGTGGCAGTGCCCATTCGTGTTGTGCCTTCACCCACAGGGTTGCCTTCGAAGAGGGGTCAGGGCCTCGGGGCCTTCTCAAGAGCGGACCGGGGAATCGGGGGCGTTCGGCATGTGGCCCCACCCACGTGGCTTGTCTCGAATTTCCTCGTGAGACCGGCCTCATCCTGAGGTGCGCCGGGAAGGCCGGGAACCCCTTCCAGACCACGCAGGGGAATCGCCTCTCCTGTCGCGATCAGGAGGGGAGAAGGGGCTCAGAGGAAGCGGTGCCGGGACCCTCGGTGTGCCCCTCAGGGGACCCCGGCGTGTCGGGGGACTTTTGGGGGTCGCAGGGAGGCTGTCAGGGACCGTTTCGCCCTTCAGGGCGGAACAGGGGACTTCCCTTGAGACGCCGTCGCGGGCAAGGGCCTCATCTTGCCAAGAGGTGGGAACCACGTGGTTTTTCTCGAGTTGCGGCGGCATTCTCGAGTTACGACGGGGATCTCAGCCTTCCCCTTGGGTTGGCCCTGGGAACCCAATCTTCCCCTCGGGTTGCGAGGGAAAGCTGGGGGTTGCGCTCGAGTCACTGCAGGGCCGAAGAGACCTCACCTAGGCGTGTGTCCGGGACCTAATTTTTCTCTCCAGGGAAGGCAGGGATCTCGGGGTTGCATTCCAGGCTCCCCCGGGGAGTCAGGCCTCGTCTCGAGGGGAAGCCAAGGACTCCGCTCTCCTCCCGAGTCGCGACGCGGGTCTCTTGGAGCCCCCTGAGCGGCCTCAACGGAGTCCAGCCTGCTCTTCAGATTGGAGAGAGGACTCGTGATTGGTCTCCAGGCCATGCAGGAAAATAAGGCCCTCATCTTGCGATGACCAGGGTGTCTCATATGTTTCCTCGAGCTGCCGCTCCAGTGTGGGTTTCCTCACGAGGTACGATGAGGATCTCAGGGAGCCTCTTGTGCAGTGCCAGGTTAGTCAGGTCTCCATGTGCGTGAAGAGGGCGCGCGTGTCATGGCTCTCGAGTCATGGTAGGGGAATCGCGACTCAACAAATTTTGAAGCACTCTCGAGGTCTTTCTCGAGTCATGGCAGAAAACCCAGGGTTCCCTCGACTTGTGCCTGTGACCTCAGGGAGCTTCTCATTGTGCCTCTGAGAACTCAGGGATACTGTGGAGTTGGTGGGGTCCTCTCGGGACTCCACTGGGTGTGGTGCAATGGAAGAGGGCCTCATCTCGAGTGGACGCAGGAACCTCAGGCTTCCTCTCCGTTTCTGACTCGGATCCCATGGTCCCTGCAGAGTAGGGACAAGAGAGTCACACCTAGTCTTCTGTTGAGGAATGGACCTTCGTTTGCATTTCGAGTTGTTTACAGGGTGACAGGCCACTTGTCGAAATGTCTGTGGGACCTGCGGGTTTTTCTGGACGATGCACGCGGGTGTCAGTGCCCCTTCGTGTTTTGCCTTCATCCACAGGTTTTCCTTCAAAGAGGTGTGCTGGCATCGGGTTCTTTTCAAGAGTGGACCGTGAAATTGGGGTCTTTCGGCATGTGGCACCACCCAGGAGGCTATGTCTCGAACTTCCTCATGTGACCGGCCTCATCCTGAGGTGCGCCCGGAAGGTCGGGAACCCCTTGCAGACAGAGAAGGGGAGTCGACCCTCCTGTCGCAATCAGGAGAGGAGAAGGTGTCAGATGAAGTGGTGCAGGGAACCTCGGTGTTCCCCTTGAGTGAGTCTGGTATGTCGCGGAATTTTGGGGTCGCATCAAGGGTGCCAAGTACCGTTTCCCACTTCAGGATGGAACGTGGAACTTCTCTTGAGATGCTGTAGCGGACAAAGGGCCTCATCTTGCGATGACGAGGGAAGCACGTGGTTTTTCTCGAGTTTCGGTGGGATTCTCGAGTTACGACGGGGAATTCAGGCTTCCTCTCGTGTTGGCCCAGGAAGTCTAATCTTCCATTCGAGTTGCCAGGGAGAGCTGTGGATTGGGCTCCATTCACTGAAGGGCAAACTAGACCTCATCTAGGCTTGTATCCAGGACTTAATGTTTCTCTCCATAGGCGACAGGGATTTGGGGTTGCATTCCATACTCACCCGGGGAGTCAGGCCTCATCTCGAGGGGAAGCAAAGGACTCCACTCTCTTCTCGAGCCGCGACAGGTATCTCTTGGAGCCCACTGAGTGGTCTTTGCTCTGTAGGAGAGCTCTAGTGTACATAAGCCTGTACATAAGTGAACACAGACATTCTGTGTGCATGTTGCTGCGTACCCAAAATAGGGCCACAAGGAGCCTCATGCTCTCCATGCGGCGCGGAAGCTGTGCAGCCACGCAGCAGCTGAAGAATCCAACCAATTGCTCTTTTCTTACCTCTGACAGAGCTCGCATTGCCGTAGCCCTTGGCAGTTTGGAAACACTGGACCCTAACCCCTCTCAAAGTAGGCCTGGGTTCTAGTTCGAATAGAAAGTCAGTAGCGGAGCTGAGGACAGGAACGCGGCAGTCATTTATCACACGCTCCTGCAGCCTGCTACTACAGGGACACTAACGCTAGAAGCTAGGAATGTCTTTGCAAGGTGCGCAAAGGACAAGGGAGAACCTCGACCCTGACTCTAGTATTTCAGTCCCCTGAGCAGATCTGAGGTTCTCCCGCTGTAGAAGCTAACCCATTCCTTTCAAATACAGGCTTCCTAACACAGGGCCAGTTGGCTGCTTGCTCTTCCACGAAGCAGGCTTCCTTAACTTGCAAACTGCGAATTCCGCTTAACAGCCTGGAGGAAAATCGCTTCTTGGAAGATTTTTTTCAGAGGCTGTATCCCCGGAGCTGGGGCCAAGCTAGGGGACCCATACTGACAAGGGAAGGCAAAACCACATCCAATGTCTTTGCTCTGGAGGACAGCTTTGGTGAGCCTAAGTCTTTCAGGAATATTTCTGGCTCCAACAGAGTCAAATTCTGTGTGTGAAGCTGCACAGCCAAAATAGGGGAACAGAGAGCCTGATTCTCTCTGTGTAGCTTTGAAGCTGTCATTCAAACAACAGCTTGAGAATCCATACAATGCTCTCCCTTACTGCTAAGAGAATTCTCATTGCTGTCGTCCTTGACAGTTTGTAGAAATCCGCACCCTAACCCTTCTCCAAGTAGGCCTGGGTCCTAGCTCGGAACAACAGGCAACGGCGGAGCTGAGGCCAGTAAGGCACAAGTGAGGTCTCACACACTCTTGCAGCCTGATCGTCCAGGAGCAGTAAGGCCTCTTTTTCCCTGCAGGAGGCTCGCTTGCCTTGCCTCCTGTGAACTGCATTTCCCAGCCTGGGCGCAAAGCTGTTCCTGGAGATTTTTTCTCAGGGGCTGTTTCCCTGGAGCTGGGTCGGACTTCGGGGGCCCAACTCACAGGGGAAGACAAAACCACATGGACAGGTCTATGCTCTGTAGGAGAGCTCTAGTGAACCTCATCTCTCAGGAACATTCTTGGCTTCTACAGAGACACCTCTGTGCATGAAGCTACACACCCAACATAGTGGCAAAGGGAGTCTGATTCTCTCCGTGGGTGCTGATGCTTTGTGGCAAAGCACCTGCTAAGAATCCATCCGCATAGGCTTCCCTCACCTTGACAGAGGTCTCATTGCTGTAGTCCTTGGCAGTTTGGAAAGAAGCAGACCCTTACCCTTCACCAAGTAGGCCCTTGTCCTTGTTTGAATGGAAAGGCAGTAGCTGAGCTGAGGCAAGTAAGGCGCCAGTCAAGTCTGACATATTCCCGATGCCTGCTCCTTCATGGAAAATAACGTTAGAATCTGGGAATGTCTTTGCAAGGCTGGCAAAGGGCAGTCAGGAACCTCGACCCTGCCTCTGGAATTTCTATCTTCTCAGCACATCTGGCGGTCTCGGTCAGGAGAAACTAACCCATTCCTTGCAAATATAGGCTTCCAAACACAGGCCGGTTGACTGTCTCTTCTTGCCGAAGGAAGCTTGCTTATCCCACGTCCTGCGAACTCCGCTTCCCAGCCTGGGGGATAAGAGGTTCTTGGAGATCTTTTCTCAGAGGCTGTTTCCACGGAGCAGGGGCCGATCCCGGAGACCCACACGCACAGGGGAAGGGAAAACCGCATGGATAAGTCTTTGCTCTCTAGGAGTGCTCTAGTGAACCTCAGTCTATGTGGAATGTTCTTGGCTCCAATGGGGACATCTCTGTGTGGGAAGCTGCATACCCAACATAGAGACACAGAGACCTGATTCTCTCTGTGCAGCTTTGACGCTGTCGTTCAAACAACAAATTGAGAATCCACACAATGCTCTCCCTTACCACTGAGAGAGTTATAATTGCTGTAGCCCTTCGCAGTTTCTGGAAATTGGCACACAAACACTTCTCCAAGTAGGCCTGGGTTCAAGTTCAGATGAACATGCAATAGCGGAGCTGAGGCCAGTAAGGCACCAGTCAGATGTCACACACTCTGGCAGCCTGCTCCTCCAGGGACAGTAAGGCCTCTATTTCCCTTCAGGAGGCTCGCTTGCCTTACTTCCTGTGAACAGCGTTTCCCAGCCTGGGCGGAAAGCAGTTCCTGGAGATCTTTTCTCAGGGGCTGTTTCCCCAGAGTTGGGGCGGACCTCGGGGACCCAACTCACAGGGGAAGGCAAAACCAAATGGACAGGTCTATGCTCTGTAGGAGATCTCTAGTGAACTGCCGGGGTCCAGCCCCAGCTGATCCAGGGTATTTGAAGCAGAGACGGCGTAGGCGAGGGTCAGGGAACAACTGCTTAATTAAACGTTAATTAAGGATATAAAGAGTAATAAAATGAGGATAGCTCAGTAGGAAAATTCAGTGGAGAAAAGAGGCTGAGTAGCTTGGTTTACGCGGGGGACCAATAAAACTTCAAGACAAGAAGCTTGCACCACCTACGTAGGCCGCAGGCATCCTTCCGTTCTCCCGAAGGAGAGGAGACACTGAGGCCTCCCCGGTCGGATCTTAGAAGCCCAGTCAAAATTAGTAAGCTTGGTGGGTTCCGCGCTCCAGATGGAGGCTCAACCAGAGTGAGAGAGAGAGAGAGACATGGGGAGACCAGTATTTCGAGAAACTGATCCCAATTCTTTATTTTCCATGGTCTACTTTTATACACTGAGATGTTATGCAAAAGTCACGTGGGGTCAGCAGTCCTGACTTATATCAAAGTCAGGTGCTTCATACAAAAGTATACAGAGGTCTTAGGGGTGTTACATCATCTTCTGGCCGGGGGGCCTGCTGACAATTTACGACCCTCTCCTTGTGACAGCGGTCAGTCAACCAGGACACTTATTTCTCCAGGGGTGATTATTCTTAAAACAGACGCCACCCAAATAAAGTTACATTTCTATAGGGTGAGGGTGTAGTGGGTTTTAGTTAAGGAAAGAATTTACTTAGCCTAAGGTCTAACGTGATTTATATCAAAGGTTAATACTTATTTCTTCTATATATTCATTAATGTGTATAAGGGCAGGGGATGTGGAGACTTAGCAGTAAACTTCAGCTCAACAAATGAAAAACCCTTCACCAATATGATTTCTAATCAGCCCATTATACTTATACTAATAATTTTCTAACTTTTCTAAGGAACCTGTTTTTAGAAGGTTTAAAGCATCTCGTGCCTCTCATGGTTGGGAGGCTGTGAGCAATCACATGTGGCCGGACAAGCCTGTCAGGCAGGCTAGAGAACCTTCAGAGGAGTTTGTAGGTTAAAACACTCTTGTCACACCCAGGGGTTTTTATCAACTGGAGCTCTAGGTTAACTCCTTCTCCGAAAGAGGTGGTGGGGGACAGCCCCCCGTAAAGTCAGAGGTGTAGGTGAGAGCACAAAGTAGTAAGGTAGGCAGGCTCTGGTGATGGGGGTAGATGCTCGAGGATTTCCAGGGGGACTCCTGAGGCTCGATCCCGCCTTTGCGTATGTCGAGCCTCCTTCCTCATGACCTTTGCCATGGGCGGAGTGCCTCACTCTGGCCCCCAACAGTGAACCTCCTCTCTCAGGAACATTCTTGGCTCCTATCGAGACACCTCTGTGTGTGTAGCTACACACGCAATGTAGGGGCAAAGGGAGCCAGATTCTTTCCGTGGGGTGCTGATGCTTTGTGGCAAAGCACCTGCTTGAGTATCCATCAGCTTATGCTTCCCTCGCCTTGACAGAGGTCTCATTGCTGTAGCCCTTGGCAGTTTGGAAAGAAGAGGACCCTTACCTTTCATAAAGTGGGCCCTTGTCCTAGTTTGAAAGGAAAGGCAAGAGCTGAGCTGAGGCCAATAAGGCGCCAGTCAAGTCTGACATATTCCCGAAGCCTGCTCCTTCATGGAAAATAACACTGGAATCTAGGAATGTCTCTGCAAGGCTGGCAAAGGGCAGTCAGGAGCCTGCACCCTGCCTCTGGAATTACCGATTTCTGAGCAGATCTGGAGGTCTCCTTTAGGAGAATCTAACTCATTCCTTCCATATTGAGACTTCCAAAAACAGGCCGGTCGGCTGCCTCTTCGTGCCCGAAGGAGGCTTGCTTTTCCTGCCTCCTATGAACCCAGCTTCCCAGGCTCTGGGAAAAGCGGATCTTGAAGATCTTTTCTCAGGGGTTGTTTCCACGGAGCTGGGGCTAAGCCTGGAGACCCAAACTCACAGGGGAAGAAAAACCACATGGACAAGTCTTTGCTCTCTAGGAGAGCTCTAGTGAACTTCACTCTGTCACGAACATTCTTGATTCATATGGAGACACCCCTGTGTACGAAGCTGCGTACCCAACATGGGGGCACAGAGAGCCTGATTCTCTCTGTGTAGCTTTAAAGGTGTCGTTCAAAAAACACCTTGAAAATCCATACAATGCTCTTCCTTACCCGTGACAGAGTTCTCATTGCTGTAGCCCTCGGCAGTTTTTAGAAATCCGCACCCAAACCCTTCTCCAAGTAGTCCTGGGTCCTAGTTCGGAGGAACATGCAATGGCGGAGCTGAGGCCAGTAAGGCACCAGTCAGGTCTCACACACTCTGGCAGCCTGATCGTCCAGGGACAGTAAGCCCTCATTTTCCCTGCAGGAGGCTCACTTGACTTCCCTCCTGTGAGCTGCATTTCCCAGCCTGGGGTAAAAGAGGTCCCTGGAGATCTTTTCTCAGGGGCTCCTTCCCCGGAGCTGGGGAGGACCACGAGGACCCAACTCACAGGGGAAGGCAAAAGCACATGGACAGGTCTATGCTCTGTAGGAGAGCTCTAGTGAACCTCATCTCTCAGGAACATTCTGGCCTCCTATAGAGACACCTCTGTATGTGAAGCTACACACCCAACATAGGGGCAAATGGAGCCTGATTCTCCCCGTGGGGTGCTGATGCTTTGTGGCAAAGCACCTGCTTGATAATCCATCCACTTAGGCTTCCCTCGCCTTGACAGAGGTCCCATTGCTGTAGCCCTTGGCAGTTTGGAAAGAAGAAGACCCTTACCCTTCATAAAGTAGGCCTTTTGTCCTAGTTTGAATGGAAAGGTAATAGCTGAGCTGAGGCCAATAAGGTGCCTGCCAAGTCTGACATACTCCCGTAGCCTTCACCTTCATGGAAAATAACTCTAGAATCTGGGAATGTCTTTGCAAGGCTGGCAAAGGGCAGTCAGGAACCAGCACCCTGCCTCTGGAATTACCGACTTCTGAGCAGATCTGGAGGTCTCCTTTAGGAGAAGCTAACCCATTCTTTCCAAATAGAGGCTTCCAAACAGGCCGGTTGGCTGCCTCTTAGCGCCCGAAGGAGGCCTGCTTTTCTCGCATCCTATGAAGCCCTGTTCCCAGCCTCTGGGAAAAGCGGATCTTGAAGATATTTTCTCAGGGGTTGTTTCCATGGAGCTGGGGCCGAGACAAGAGACCCAATCGAACAGGGGAAGGAAAACCACATGGACAAGTCTTTGCTCTCCAGGAGACCTCTAAGTGAAACTTACTGTGTCAGGAACGTTCTTGACTCCTATGGAGACACCCCTGTGTGTGAAGCTGCATACCCAACAAGGGGGCACACAGGGCCTCATTCTCTCTTTGCAGCTTTGAAGCTGTTGTTCAAACAACAGCTTGAGAATCCATAGAATGCTCTCCCTTACCTCTGAGAGACTTCTCATTGCTGTAGCCTTTGGCAGTTTTTACAAATCCGCACCCAAACCCTTCTCCAAGTAGGCCTGGGTCCTGGTTTGGATGGCCATGCAATGGCGGAGCTGAGGCCAGTAAGGCACCAGTCAGGTGTCACACACTCTGGCAGCCTGCTCCTCCAGGGACAGTAAGGCCTATTTTTCCCTGCGGGAGGCTCGCTTGCCTTGCCTCCTGTGAACTGCGTTTCCCAGCCTGGGCAAAAAGCGGTTCCTGGAGATCTTTTCTCAGGGGCTCTATCCCCAGAGCTGGGGTGGACCTCGGGGACCCATCTCACAGGGGAAGGAAAAACCACATGGACAGGTCTATGCTCTGTAGGAGACGTTAGTGTGTCTCATCTCTTAGGAACATTCTTGGCTCGTACAGAGACACCTCTGTGTGTAAAGCTACACACCGAACATAGGGGCACAGGGAGCCTGATTCTCTCTGTGGGGTGCTGATGCTTTGTGGCAAAGCACCTGTTTGAGAATCCATCCGCTTACGCTTCCCTCGCCTTGACAGAGGTCTCATTGCTGTGTCTCTTGGCAGTTTGGAAAGAAGTAGACCCTTACCCTTCACCAAGTAGGCCCTGATCCTAGTTTGAAAGGAAAGGCAATAGCTGAGCTGAGGCCAGTAAGGCACCCGTCAACTCTGACATATTCCCGATGCCTGCTCCTTCATGGAAAATATTGCTAGAATCTAGGAATGTCTTTGCAAGGCTGGCAAAGGGCAGTCAGGAACCTCGACCCTGCCTCTGGAATATCTATCTTCTGAGCAGATCTGGAGGTCTCCTTCTGGAGAAGCAACCCATTCCTTGCAAATAGAGGCTTCCAAACACAGGCCGGTTGGCTGCCTCTTCTTGCCTGAAGGAGGCTTGCTTTTCCTGCCTCCTATGATCCCTGGTTCCCAGAATGGGGGAAAAGCAGATCTTGGAGATCTTTGCTCAGGGGTTGTTTCCACAGAGCTGGGGTTGTGCCCAGAGACCCACACATACAGGGGAAGGCAAAACCACATGAACAAGTCTTTGCTCTCTAAGAGAGCTCTAGTGAACCTCAGTCTTTGACGAACGTTCTTGGCTCCTATGCGGACACCTCTGTGTGTGAAACTGCGTACCCAACATGGCGGCAGAGAGCCTGATTCTCTCTGTGCAGGTTTAATGCTGTAGTTCAGAAAACAGCTTGAGAATCCATACAATTCTCGCCCTTACCTCTGAGAGAGTTCTCATTGCAGTAGCCCTTGGCAATTTGTAGAAATCTGCACCTAAACCCTTCTCCAAGTAGGCCTGAGTCCCAGTTCGGAGGAACAAGCAATGGCGGAGCTAAGACCAGTATGGCACCAGTCAGTTTTCACACACTCTGGCAGCCTGCTCCTCCAGGGACAGTAAGGCTTCTTTTTCTCTGCAGGAGGCTCACTTGCCTTACTTCCTGTGAACAGCTTTTCCCAGCCTGGGCGAAAAGCGGTTCCTGGAGATCTTTTCTCAGAGGCTGTTTTCTCGGAGCTGGGGTGGACCTCGGGGACCCAACTCACAGGGGAAGGCGAAACCACATGTACAGGTGAGCACTCTGTAGGAGAGCTCTTGTGAGCCTCATCTCTCAGGAACATTCTTGGCTCCTGTAGAGACACCACTGTTTGTGAATCTACACACCCCACATAGGGGCAAAGGGAGCCTGATTCCCTCCGTGGGGTGCTGATGCTTGGTGGCAAAGAACCTTCCTGATAATCCATCCGCTTATGCTTCCCTCGCATTTACGGAGGTCTCATTGCTGTAGCCCTCGGCAGTTTGGAAAGAAGAAGACCCTTACCCTTCATAAAGTAGGGCCTTGTCCTACTTTGAATGGAAAGGCAATAGCTGAGCTGAGGCCAATAAGGCGCCAGTCAAGTCTGACATATTCCCAAAGCCTGCTTCTTCAGGAAGATAACTGTAGAATCTAGGAATGTCTTTGCAAGGCTGGCAAAGGGCAGTCAGGACCCTGCACACTGCCTCTGGAATTACCGACTTCTGAACAGATCTGGAGGTCTCCCTTAGGGGAAGCTAACCCATTCCTTCCAAATAGAGGCTTCAAAACACAGGCAGGTGGGCTGCCTTTTTGTTCCCTATGGAGGCGTGCTTTTCTCTCCTCCTACGAACCCCGGTTCCCAGACACTGGGAAAAGTGGATCTTGAAGATATTTTCTCAGGGGTTGTTTCCACGGAGCTGGGGCCGAGCCTGGAGACCCAAAGGCACAGGGGAAGGCAAGACCACATGGACAAGCCTTTGCTCTTTAGTATAGCTCTAATGAACCTCACTCTGTCAGGATCTTTCTTGATTCCTACGGAGACACACCTGTGTGTGAAGCTGCGGGCACAGAGAGCCTGATTACCCCTGTGCAGCGCTGAGTCTGGGCGGCTAAACAACAGCTTGGGAATGCAGCCTGGGGCGCTTCCCTTCCCTCTGACAGAGCTCTCCTTCGGTCCCTAAGCCCTCTGCAAGGAGGCATGGATCATAGGTGCAAAGGGAAGGGAAGAGCGGAGCTGAGGCCAGTAAGGCGCCCGCCAGTCACGTCTCCCCCACTTCCGCAGTCTGTTCCTTCCCCTGTGCGAAAGCTAGAAGCTGGGAAGGGCTTGGCGAGGCTCGCCCAGGCAGAGCAGCCTCTAGGCCGGGGCTCTGCGATATCGCGCCTGGGAGCAGATCTGGAGCTCCGCCGGAGTGGAAGCTCATTCGGTCCTTCCCAATACAGGCTTGCAAGCACCCGACGGCGGCCTGACTCTATTCTCCCGCGTGCTGGGAGTGGGCTTCCAATCCAGGGCACAGAGCACTGCCTGGAGCTCTCTGCTCAGGGGCTGGTTCCCCTGCGCTGGGGCTGTGCTAGGGAGCCCAAAGGCACAGGGGAAGGCCCCAAACCACATGCACACGACTCTGCTCTGGAGCTGAGCTCCGGGGAAGCCCAGTCTGTAAGGCGGTTTCTGAACACAAATGGAGGAACACTCTGGCTGTGGAGCTCCCTCCCCATGACAGGGGCACTGGGACCCTGATTCCCTCCGTTCAGCGCTGAGTCTGGGCTACCAAGCAACAGCTTGGGAATGCAACCTGGGGCATTTCCCTTCCCTCAGACAGAGGTCTCCTTGTGGGAGGCTTTCACAGTTTGTACACCCCTGTGCCCTAAGCCGTCTGCAAGGAAGCCTGGCTCCTAGGTCCAAAGGAAAGGCAAGAGCAGAGCTGAGGCCAGTCAGGAGCTAGTCATGTCGCCCACACTCCCGCAGCCTGCTCCTTCGCAGGCGCAAACACTAGAAGCTGGGAAGGGCTTGGCGAGGCTCGCCCAGGCAGAGCAGCCTCTCGACAGGGGCTCTGTCTTATCGCGCCTGGGCGCAGGTCTGCAGCTCCGCCGGTGTGGAAGCTCACTCAGTCCTTTCCAATACAGGCTTGCAAGGACCCGCCGGCAGCCTAACTCATCTCTCCTGCGTGCTGGGACTGGGCATCCAGGCCTGGGCACAAAGCACTGCCTGGAGCTCTTTGCTCAGGGGCTGGTTCCCCTACGCTGGGGCTGTGCTAGGGAGCCCAAACACACATGTCAAGGCCCCAAAACACATCCACACGTCTCTGCTCTGCAACAGAGCTCCGGGGAAGCCCAGTCTGGCAGGCGCTTTCTGGGCACAAACGGAGGAACACTCTGGCTGTGGAGCTTCCTCCCCAAGACAGGGGCACTAGGACCCTGATTCCCTCCGTTTACCGCTGAGTCTGCATTGCCAAGCAACAGCTTGGGAACGCAGCCTGGGGCGCTTCCCTTCCCTCGGACAGAGCTCTCCTTGCGGTAGGCCTTGGTAGTTTGCATACAATGGGGCCATAAGCCCTCTGCAAGTTGGCCTGGCTCCTAGGTCCAAAGGGCAGGCCAGAGCGGAGCTGAGGCTGTCAGGCTCCAGACACATCTCCCATACTCCTACATCCTGCTCCTACCCGGGCGTGAACGCTAGAAGCTGGGAAGGTACCTGGACCGTGCAGGGGCGGGGCGAACGCGGGCGGCGTGGGGCGGGGGTCGGCTTCTGGCAGGGTTGGGGGCGGGCTTCCCAGTTGTGCTCTCGGAGGTGGACACTGAGGCTGAAAATGCGCCGGGAGCGCACCCGGGACTGGGTAAACCCGGGCTGCGCGGGTCGAGATTCAGATGGCTTTGGGTGGGGGTCGGTCCCAGTTGTGCTCCCGGGGGTCGCCACTGCGGCTGGGAACGCGCCGGGAGCGCGGCAGGGGCGGGGCTAATACCCTGGCGGCGCGGGGCGGGGGTTGGCTCACGGTGGCGATGGGGAGGGGTTCCCAGTTGCGCTCTCGGGGGTTGCAACTGCGGCAGGGAACGCCCATTTCGTCCGCTCCTGGGTCCCCAAGGATCGCCATCCCGTGGGTGCAGCTGAGGGCTGCGGACCACAGGTAAGGGAACTGGGACTGCGTGGAGCAGGGAACCAAGTATTCCGCCGTCTGTTGGCACATTCTCGGAGCTCCCCAACCTGGCGGTCGCAGAAAGGCCTTGCCTTTGGGGTCAAGGCCTTTACCGCTCCACCCCTCTGCTGAAAAATCTCAGAGTCTGCGCGGTTTTTCCAAGCAGCCTAGTGTCCGCTGGAAGTCCAAGGGACAGAACACTGAACTCTGGCCGGCTGGCCCAGCCCTGCTTCTGGCACTTTGTAAGCCAGCGGGCCCTTGAGCACCTGCTGGGATGGGAAAGGGAAGGGTCCATGGATTGCACCCTAGAAACTTAGTAGGGTGCATGGATTTCAAACCCTGGTGGCCGCCCAGGCAGCAAAGAAGGGGGGAGGGCACCTTGCTGCCCTTTCATGGCAGAATCTATGGTTGTCCAGCTGCCTGGGCCTTTTCATGAGGACCCTGTGCAATAAAAGTTTGGTGTTTTGGAACTGAATAATCAGAACGTGGAAAAACTTTAAATTATGTGGTGGTGCAATTAAAAAACAAAACAAAACAAAACCAAGCCCCAAGTGTTTTGCAAATGGAGGTTTAAATATTGAAGGACTGTATTCCTTGCACTGTGGCATTCTATCAAGAAGTGTGCAGGATTTTTTTTTTTTTTTAAGAAAAGTGTTCGAAGTGAGGGAAACAGGAAACCCAGAGGTGCCCCTGTATTTTGGGGAAGGCCTTAGGAGGTCACTTGGAAATGCTGCTGGCTGTGGGGGTGGGGGGCAGATGGGCTATGCAGGCTTGTCCTTTGCATGGATGTTCTTGTGTGTGGAAACCCAGCTCGGAGCCATCTCCTGATGTTTAAGAATTTCGCAGACAAACCTTGAGCTAAGCAATGCATTTTTTCCTAAGAAAATGTTTGTCTTAAGCGAGGTAAATATCCTATGTATTTCCGCTAGACTGTGGCTTCAGGTCGGTTCCCCCAAAAGGCTCAGAAGCGATTTGAACAAAACAGCATGTTTTCCTCCTAGCTTGTTCTCCTTATCTATGTTAAGGAAATGATATATTTGCCTGCAATACTGCCTTTCTTCAAGATTCATGTCAATCAAGTTTTGGCCCGGGATGACTCACCTGCTGCCAATATTATCTCAATGCATGTCGTGGGGGAGGGGCCTGGTGCCATTCCCTGAAACAGTTCCTTTCTTTCCTTAGCTGACTGCTAGTGCCTGTAGAATATCTGGCTAAAGACCAGCAGGGGGTACTCTTACTACCTCCCCCACCCCGCCTCGAGTCTAAGTCAGCAGCTTTCTCTATGTCTTTAATACTTTAATAACACTTGATGACACAAAAGCTCTGAGCGATCAAATCATATCAAATCTTCATTTCAGATTGAAGATGCATTCCATGGTATTGCCATCTTAAGTCTTTCCATCGTTATGGAATATCTGTCCATGTATTCAGGATAGTTTTCAGCCAGGGTGTATAATTTCCAGTGTGCCAGTCTTGTCATCCTCGTTACATCCATGGCAAAGTGTTTTATTCATGTTGATATTATTGAAAGGGAATTTTTTAAAATTCCTTTTCAGATTATTATCTGCTAATGTATACAGATAAAACTGTGTAATCATTCATTTTTATCAGTTTGGACAGCTTGATAGTTGTCTTTAATTTCTTTACTTTCTGACACTTTAAGATTATCCTGGGACACATATGTAATGCCTCACCCCTAAATTCAGACATGTGTTCAAAGAACTTCTGTCCTTTTATTTATTTATTTATTCTTTAACATTGAAATCGTTTTGACTATGCTGGGTGTTTGTTGCTAGATGGAAGTAGCTAGGACCTCTGGACTGCAGTCTCTCATCTCTTGCTGACCTCTTGTTGACCTCTGCAGAATCCTGGTAGGTGGGAGCTTGTTAGTTCCTTGTTCCTTATCAGAACCTCCTGTGGTAAGTGTTTTTCTCTTCTCTGTTGCCTGGTAAGGGTGGGTGGTCATGGGCATCCCAAAGTTGGCTAGAAGTCAATTATTTAGGCAGGCTTGTGCATAGATATGGGAGAAGGCAATGGCACCCCACTCCTGGAAAATCCCAAGGACGGAGGAGCCTGGTAGGCTGCAGTCCATGGGGTGGCTAAGAGTCGGACACCACTGAGCGACTTCATTTTCACTTTTCACTTCCATGCATAGGAGGAGGAAATGGCAACCCACTCCAGTGTTCTTGCCTAGAGAACCCCAGGGACTGCGGGGCCTGGTGGGCTGCCATCTATGGCGTGGCACAGGTTCGGCCTCAACTGAACCACTTAGCAGCTGCAGCAGCAGCAGCAGCAGTGCATAGATATCAAAGGGGATGAGAACAGTCAGGTAGGATCACATATGTCACCGTGAAACAATACTTCTCCTCTTAGCCAAAGCTAACAAAAGATTTCTGTTCTAGGTCAACCTAGAAGAGATCACTTAAGAGGTAAAGAAACTTAAACTCCATTAGCAAAGGCAGTTCGACATCTCAAGAAAACTTGTGCTAGGCACAAAACTCTTTTCTGGGGGCCTACTTTCCCTACAACCTCCTTATCCCATTCTGTACCCATTCCTTTGCTTCTCCCGTCCTGAAAATGCCACCTGTAAGACAGAACTACTTCGTTTTCCTTCTTAAAGTGTGATTGCATTCCATACATTCTTGTAATAACAAGTCATACATTTCCCTTCAGCAACCAAGAACTGACTCTTATATTGGCATTTGATAGATTGGTGAGCATACCTATCAGTGATAATAGCGCCCACCCCGCTTCCTGCAAGAACAGAACAAAACAAAACAAAACAAAAAAATTGCTTTCTTACATTTAATATGTTCGGATGGTGCCAGTCACTATTCATGCAGAGTCAAAAATCTCTTTTGTTTCTGTGTAAAAGGGAGGTCCTTTCAAGTCGTGAATGTTTCAGAAGTTTCATTTATTTGGAAGTGACCTAGCTATTCAATACACTGTCGTCACTTAGTTTAGCACCAGGATAGAAACTCAGGTAACCAAAACACCTGGAGGAACGATTGTAAGTTCAGTTCAGTTCAGTTGCTCAGTCGAGTCTGACTCTTTGTGACCCCGTGGCCTGCAGGACGCCAGGCTTCCGTGTCCATCACCAACTCCAGGGGCTTGCTCAAACTCATGTCCATCGAGTCAGTGATGCCATCCAACCATCTTATCCTCTGTCATCCCCTTCTCCTCTGCCTTCAATCAAGACTATGAGAGGCGGATATTTTAGAGTATAATTATTGTTAAGAGTTTATCTAAAAGCTCATATCACATTTACATTTTTTACATTGGTTGTTGCTGTTTCCAGGTACTTTCTTGCTGACAAGCTTGTGACACATATAACAATAGAGCAATTTTTACTTAGAATAAACCTAGGCACTATGAACATGTTGTGCTTAATGTTGTTGACTCTTAGACATGTCTATAGTGGAGGAGCAAAACCAAAAATACTAGATATTTAATATTGACTAGTTCCCAGTTCACGGGACTCTGACATTCATTTAGGTCAATGTTTTCTTGTATTTCCAGCAGTTTGATTTGGAAGGGCTGCCTTGTCTTGAGACCATTGAAATCAGAACTCAAAACTTGAGCAATATTATCAAAAAACACAAGGCTCACACTGACACATACCTTAATCCAGACAGACAGACAAGACATCTTCCAGTTTTCCGCCTGAGATTTAAAACATTTCTTTGAGCCGTTTTCCTGGGGAGTGGGGGGGGGGGGAGTGGGGGTGGCAGCGAGGCAGGCTTGGGTAACAAGCTAATTGTTGGTCATTGCATATGCAAAGAACCAGCTTTCTGGGTTCCAAGGAAAAAAGTTTCCTTGGTACCCAATTTTGTTTGGATCTATAGACTCTCATGGCCCTCCTAGGTCAGGACATCTTTCCTTTCTGTAGTCCTCGTTTTATCCCTAAATCATAGACAGCTTGGATTGTCTCTGTGGGGTGGATGTATTGTCCTCGTGTTTGACCTGGCGGCAGTAGCGAGGTCCGAGAGCCTCTCCTGGAACCGGGCGTGGGGATGGGGCTCACCAGGAGCCCCTGGTGGAAGTGGGCAACGCGCCGGGAGCGCGCCAGGGGCGGGGCGATCCCGGGCGGCGCGGGTCGGGGTTCTGGTCGGGAGGGGGTGGGGGGCGGTAACAGTTGTGCTCTCGGGGGTCCCCACTGCAGCTGGAAACGCGCTGGGAGTGCGGCAGGGGCGGGGTGAACCCGGGTGGCGCGGGGCGGGGTTCGGCTCCTGGCGGGGGTGGGGGAGGGCTTCCCAGTTGTGCTCTCGGTGGTGGCCACTGCGGCTGGAAACGCGCCGGGAGCGCACCCGGGGCGGGGTAAACCTGGCTTTGCGGGTCGAGATTTAGATGGCTGTGGGTGGGGGTTCGGTCCCAGTTGTGCTCTCGGGGGTCGCCACTGTGGCTAGGAACGCCCATTTCCTACGCTCCTGTGTCCCCAAGGATCCACATCTAGTGGGTGCAGCGGAGGGCTGCGGGCCACAGGTCAGGGAACTGGGACTGCTTGGAGCAGGGAACCACGTATTCCGCCCTCTGTTGGCACATTCTCGGAGCTCCCCAACCTGGCGGTTGCAGAAAGGCCTCGCCCTTGGTGTCAAGGCCTTTACCGCTCCACCCCTTTGCTGAAAAATCTCAGTCTGCACGGTTTTCCCAAGCAGCCTAGTGTCCCCTGGAAGTCCAAGGGACAGAACACTGAACTCTGGCCGGCTGGCCCAGCCCTGCTTCTGGCACTTTGTAAGCCAGCGGGCCCTTGAGCACCTGCTGGGATGGGAAAGGGAAGGGTCCACGGATTGCACCCTAGAAACTTAGTAGGGTGCATGGATTTCAAACCCTGGTGGCCGCCCAGGCAGCAAAGAAGGGGGGAGGGCACCTTGCTGCTCTTTCATGGCAGAATCTGTGGCTGTCCTGATGCGTGGGCCTTTTCATGGGGACCTTGTGCAATAAAAGTTTGGTGTTTTGGTACTGAAATAGAAATTGTAAAAAGTTTAAATTATGTGGTGGTGTAATTAAAAAACAAAACAAAACAAAACCAAGCCCCAAGTGTTTGGCACAGGGAGGGTTAAGTATTGAAGGCCTGTTTTCCTTGCACTGTGGCATTCTATCAAGAAGTGTGCAGGATTTTTTTTTTTTTTAAGAAAAGTGTTCGAAGTGAGGGAAACAGGAAACCCAGAGGTGCCCCTGTATTTTGGGGAAGGCCTTAGGAGGTCACTTGGAAATGCTGCTGGCTGTGGGGGAGGGGGGCAGATGGGCTGTGCAGGCTTGTCCTTTGCATTCATGTTCTTGTGTGTAGAAACCCAGCTCGGAGCCATCTCCTGATGTGTAAGAATTTCGCAGACAAACCTTGAGCTAAGCAATGCATTTGTTCCTGAGGAAATGTTTGTCTTAAGCGATGTAAATATCCTATGTATATCTGCTGGACTCTGGCTTCAGGTCGGTTCCCCCCATAGGCTCAGAAGCGACTTGAACAAAACAGTATGTTTTCCTCGTTCCTTGTTCTCCTAATCTATGTTAAGGAAATGATATATTTGCCTGGAATACTGCCTTTCTTCAAGATTCATGTCAATCAGTTTTTGGCCCAGGATGACTCACCTGCTGCCAATGTGACCTCAAGGCATGTCGTGGGGGAGGGGCCTGGTGCCATTCCCTGAGACAGTGCCTTTCCTTCCTTAGCTGACTGCTAGTGCCTGTAGAATATCTGGCTAGAGACCAGCAGGGCGTACACCCCACCTCAAGTCTAAGTCAGCAGTTTTCTCTATCTCATTTATACTTTAATAACAATTGATGACACAAAAGCTCTGAGCGATCAAATCATATCAAATCTTCATTTCAGATTGAAGATGCATTCCATGGTATTGCCATCTTAAGTCTTTCCATCGTTATGGAATATCTGTCCATGTATTCAGGATAGTTTTCAGCCAGGGTGTATAAGTTCCAGTGTGCCAGTCTTGTCATCCTCGTTACATCCATGGCAAAGTGTTGTATTCATGTTGACATTATTGAAAGGGAATTTTTTTTAATTCCTTTTCAGATTATTATCTGGTAATATATACAGAAAAAACTGTGTAATCTTTCGTTTTTTTCAGTTTGGACAGCTTGATAGTTGTCTTTAATTTCTTTCCTTTCTCATACGTTAAGATTTTCCGGGCACTGTACATGTACTGCCTCACCCCTAATCTCAGTCATGTGTTCAAAGAACTTCTGTCCTTTATTTGTTTACTTATTTTTTGCAACATTGAATTCGTTTTGACTATGCTGGGTCTCTGCTGCAAGATGGAAGTTGCTAGGACCTCTGGACTGCAGTCTTCCATCTCTTACTGACCTCTTGTTGACCTCTGCAGAATCCTGGTTGGCGGGAGCTTGTTAGTTCCTCGTTCCTTACCAGGACCTCCTGTGGTAAGTGTTTTTCTCTTCTCTGTTGCCTTGTAAGGGTGGATGGTCATTGGCATCCCAAAGCTAGCTAGAAGTCAATGATTTAGGCAGGCTTGTGCATAGATATGGGAGAAGGCAATGGCACCCCACTCCAGTACTCTTGCGTGGAAAATCCCATGGATGGAGGAGCCTGGTAGGCTGCAGTCCATGGGGTCGCTAAGAGTCGGACACCACTGAGCGACTTCACGTTCACTTTTCACTTTCATGAATGGGAGGAGGAAATGGCAACCCACTCCAGTGTTCTTGCCTAGAGAACCCCAGGGACTGCGGGGCCTCGTGGGCTGCCATCTATGGGGTCGCACAGAGTCGGACACGACTGAAACGACTTAGCAGCAGCAGCGGCGGCAGCAGCAGCAGAAGCAGTGCATCGATATCAAAAGGGCTGCAAACAGTCAGGAAGGATCACATATGTCACCGTGAAACACTACTTCTCCACTTAGCCAAAGCTAACCAAAGATTTCTGTTCTAGGTCAACCTAGAAGAGATCACTTAAGAGGTAAAGAAACTTAAACTCCATTAGCAAAGGCATTTCGACATCTCAAGAAAACTTGTGCTAGGCACAGAACTCTTTTCTGGGGGTCCACTTTCCCTACAACCTCCTTATCCCATTCTGTACCCATTCCTTTGCTTCTCCCATCCTGAAACGGCCACCTGTAAGACAGAACTACTTTGTTTTCCTTCCTCAAGTGCCATTGCATTCCACATACTTTCTTGTAATAACAAGTCATACATTTCCCTTCAGCAACCAAGAACTGACTTTTATATTGGCATTGGCTATAGCCCGCCCCCCTCCCCCCACCCCCAAGAACAGAACAAAACAAAACAAAACAATTGCTTTCTTACATTTAACATGTCAGGATGGTGCCAGACACTATTCATGGAGAGTCAAAAATCTCTTTTGTTTCTGTGTAAAAGGGAGGTCCTTTCAAGTCGTGAATGTTTCAGAACTTTCATTTATTTGGAAATGACCTAGCTATTCAATACACTGTCGTCACAAGGATAGAAACTCGGGTAACCAAAACACCTGGAGAAACGTTTGTTAGTTCAGTTCAGTTCAGTTGCTCAGTCGTGTCTGACTCTTTGGGACCCTGTGGCCTGAAGGACGCCAGGCTTCCATGTCCGTCACCAGCTCCAGGGGCTTGCTCAAACTCATGTCCATCGAGTCAGTGATGCCATCCAACCATCTTATCCTCTGTCATCCCCTTCTCCTCTGCCTTCAATCAAGACTATGAGAGGCAGATATTTTAGAGTATAATTATTGTAAAGAGTTTGTCTAAAAGCTCATATCACATTTACATTTTTTACTTTTGTTGTTGTCGTTTCCAGGTAGTTTCTTGCTGACAAGCTTGTGACACATATAACAATAGAGCAATTTTTACCTCAAAAGAAACCTAGGCACTATGAACATGTTGTGCTTAATGTTGTTGACTCTTAGACATGTCTATAATGGAGGAGCAAAACCAAAAATACTAGATATATAATATTGACTAGTTCCCAGTTCACGGGACTCTGACATTCATTTAGGTCAATGTTTTCTTGTATTTCCAGCAGTTTGATTTGGAAGGGCTGCCTTGTCTTGAGACCATTGAAATCAGAACTCAGAACTTGAGCAGTTTTATCAAAAAACACAGGGCTCACACTGACACATACCTTAATCCAAACAGACAGACAAGACATCTTCCAGGTTTCCGCCTGAGATTTAAAATATTTCTTTGAGCCAGTCTTCTGGGGAGTGGGGGGATGGGGGTGGCAGTGAGGCAGGCTTGGGTAACAAGCTAATTGTTGGTCATTGCATATGCAAAGAACCAGCTTTCCGGGTTCCAAGGAAAAAAGTTTCCTTGGTAACCAACTTTGTCTGGTTCTATAGAATATCATGGCCCTCCTAGGTCAGGTCATCTTGCCTTTCTGTAGTCCTCGTTTTATCCCTAAATCATAGACAGCTTGGATTGTCTCTGTGGGGTGTATGTATTGTCCTCATGTTTGACCTGGCGGCAGCAGCGAGGTCCGAGAGCCTCTCCTGGAACCGGGCGTGGGGACGGGGCTCACCGAGAGCCACTGGTGAAGGTGGGCAGCGCCCCTGGAGCGCGGCAGGGGCGGGGCGAACCCGGGCGGCGCAGGGCGGGTGTCGGCTCCTGGCGGGGGTAGGGGAGGGCTTCCCAGTTGTGCTCTCGGAGATGGCCACTGCGGCTGGAAACGCGCCGGGAGCGCAGCCAGGGTGGGGTAAACCTGGGCTGCACAGGTCGAGATTCTGCTCACTGTGGGTGGGGGGTCGGTCCCTGTTGTGCTCCCGGGGGTCGCCAATATTGCTGGGAACCCACCGGGAGCCCGGCAGGGCCGGGGCGAAACCTGGCGGTGCGGGGCGGGGTGGGGTTCCGTTCGCAGTGGGGGTCGGCTCCTGGCGGGGGTGGGGGAGGGCTTTCCAGATGTGCTGTTGGGGGTCGCCATTGCGGCTGGGAATGCCCATTTCGTGAACTCCTGGATCCCCAAGGATCGGCATCCATTGGCCACAGCGGAGGGGTGCGGAACACAGGTAAGGGAACGGGGACTGCGTGGAGCAGGGAACCATGTATTCCGCCCTGTGTTGGCACAGTCTCAGAGCTCCCCAACCTGGCGGTCGCAGAAAGGCCTCGTCTTTGGGGTCAAGGCCTTTACCGCTCCACCCCTCTGCTGAAAAACCTCAGAGTCTGCGCGGTTTTCCCAAGCAGCCTAGTGTCCGCTGGAAGTCCAAGGGACATAACCCTGAATTCTGGCCGGCTGGCCCAGCCCTGCTTCTGGCACTTTGTAGGCCAGCGGGCCCTGGAGCACCTGCTAGGATGGGAAAGGGAAGGGTACGCGAATTGCACCCTGGTGGCCGCCGAGGCAGCAAAGAAGGGGGGAGGGCACCTTACTGCCCTTTAATGGCAGACAGAATCTGTGGCTGTCCTGCTGCATGGGCCTTTTCATGGGGACCTTGTGCAATAACAGTTTACCGGTGACCTTAGGGAACTTCCCAGTGTGCTTCTGACAGATGAGGGATGCTGTGGAGTTGGCGGGGCCTCTCAGGACTCCGCTGGGTTTGGCGCAATGGAAGAGGGCCTCATCTCCAGGGAAGGCAGGAACCTCAGGCTTCCTCTCCGTTTCAGACTCCGACCGCAGGGTCCCAGCAGAGTTGGGACAGGAGAGTCAGGAATCGTCTTGTCTGAGGAAGGGAACTCCGCTTGCCTCTCGAGGTGCTCAGGGGGTCTCAGGCCCCTTGTTGAGCTGTGTGTGGAACCTGCGGGTGTTTCCGGAAATGCACGACGGTGACAGTGCCCCTTCGTGTTGTGCCTTCACCCACTGGGTTGCCTTCGAAGAGGTGTCCTGGCCTCGGGTTCTTTTCAAGAGCGGACAGGGAAATCGGGGTCTTTCGGCATGAGGGACCACCCACGGGGCTAGTCTCAAATTTCCTAGTGAGGCCGGCTTCATCCTGAGTTGTGCTGGGAAGGCCGGGGACACTTCCAGACAATGCAGGGGGATCGACTCTCCTGTCGCCATCAGGAGGGGAGAAGGGGCTCAGATGAAGTGGGGATGGAACCCTCGGTGTTACCCTCGAGGGAAACCGGCGTGTGGGGGACTTTTGGGGGTTGCATGAAAGGAGTCAGGTACCGTTGCGCACTTCAGGACAGAACCTGGGACTTCCCTTGAGACGCCGTAGCGGGCAAGGGCCTCATCTTCCGAAGACGTTGGGACCATGTGGATTTTCTCGAGTTGCGGCGGGATTCTAGAGTTACGAAGTGGATTTCAGGCTTCCTCTTGTGTTGGCCCCGGGAAGACTAATCTTCCATTCGAGTTGCGAGGGAAAGCTGAGGGTTGCACTCGAGTCACTGCAGGGCCAAAGAGACCTCATCTAGGCCTCTGTCCGGGACTTAACGTTCCTTTCAAGGGAAGACAGGGATCTCAGGGTGGCGTTCCAGACTCCCCCGGGGAGTCAGGCCTCGCCTCGAGGGCAAGCCAAGGATGCCGCTCTCCTCTCAAGTCGCGATGCAGATCTCTTGGAGGGCACTGAGTGGCCTCAAGGGAGTCAGGCCTTCTCTTCAGTTTGGAGAGAGGACTCGGGATTGTGCTCTAGGTCAGGCAGGAAAAGAAGGCCCTCACCTCGCGAGGATGGGGGCTTCTCAGGGGTTTCCTCGAGCTGCGGCGCCCGTGGGGGTTTTCTCACGAGGCAAGACGAGGATCTCAGGGAGCCTCTCGTGCGGTGCCAGGGAAGTCAGGTCTCTGTGCACGTGGCGAGGGGGAGCGCGTCATGGCTCTCCAGTCATGGGAGAGGACTAGGGCCTCCAGAGGCGTTGAAGAAGGACACTCGAGGTCTTTCTGTGGTTGCAGCGGGAAAGCCTCGTTTCCCTCGACTTCTGCCGGGGACCTGAGGGAACTTCCCATGGTGCCTCTGATAGGTGAGGGATGCTGTGGAGTTGGCGGGGCCTCTCGGGACTCTGCTGGGCTTGGCGCAATGGAAGAGGGCCTCATCTCGAGGGGAGACAGGAAACTTAGGCTTCCTCTCGTTTTCGGACTCCAACCACAGGGTCCCTGCAGAGTTGGGACAGGAGAGTCAGGCCTCGTCTTGTCTGAGGAAGGGAACTCCGCTTGCCTCTCGAATTGCTCAGGGTGTCTCACGCACCTCGTCAAGCTGTGTGTGGAAACCGCGAGTTTTTCTGGATGACGCACGGGGGTGTCAGTGCCCCTTCGAATGGTAACTTCACCCACAGGGTTGCCTTCGAAGAGGTGTCCGGGCATCGGGTTCTTATCCAGAGCGGACTGGGAAATCGGGGTCGTTCGGCATGTGGCACAACCCACGGGGCTCGTCTCGAATTTCCTCGGGAGGCCGGCCTCATCCTGAGGTGTGCCGGGAAAGCCGGGAACCCCTTCCAGAATACGCAGGGGAATCGACTCTCCTGTCGTGATGAGGAGGGGAGAAGGGGCTCAGATGAAGGGGTGCCAGGACCCTCGGTGTTCCCCTCGAGGGAACCCGGCGTGTCTGGGAAATTTTGGAGGTCGCATGAAGGGTGTCAGGTACCGTTTCGCAACTCAGGACGGAACGTGAGACTTCCCTTGAGACGCCGTAGCAGGCAAGGGCCCCATCTTGCGAAGACGTTGGGACCACGTGGTTTTTCTCGAGTTGCGGCGGGATTCTCGAGTTACGATGGGGATTTCAGGCTTCCTCTTGGGTTGGCCCTGGGAAGCCCCATCTTCCATTCGAGTTGCTAGGGAAAGCTGGGGGTTGCGCTCGAGTCACTGCAGGGCCCAAGAGACCTCATCTAGGCGTGTGTCCAGGACCTAGTAGTACTCTCAAGGGAAGACAGGGATCCCGGGGTTGCACTCCAGAGTCCCCCGAGGAGTCAGGCCTCGCCTCGAGGGGAAGCAAAGGACTCCGCTCTTCTCTTGAGCCACGACGCGGATCTCTTGGAGCCCTCTGAGTGGCCTCAAGGGAGTCAAGCCTAATCTTCAGTTTGGAGAGAGGACTCGGAATTGCTCTCCAGGAAAGGCAGGAAAAGAAGGCCCTCACCTCGCGAGGACGGGGGCTTCTCAGGGGTTTCCTCGAGCTGCGGCGTCCGTGGGGCTTTTCTCACGAGGCACGACAAGGTTCTCAGGGAGCCTCTCGTGCGGCGCCAGGGAAGTCAGGTCTCCATGAGCGTGGCGAGGGGGAGCTCGTCATTGTTCTCGAGTCCTGGGAGGGGACTAGGGCATCAAGGCGTGTAGAAGAAGGTCTCTCGAGGTCTTTCTCAGCTTGCAGCGGGAAACCTTCGTTTCCCTCGACTTCTCCCGGTGACCTGAGGGAACTTCCCAGGGTTCCTCTTAGAGGTGAGGGATGCTGTGGAGTTGGTGGGCCATCTCGGGACTCCTCTGAGTTTGGTGCAATCGAAGAGGGCCTCATCTCGAGGGGAGACAGGACCTCAGGCTTCCTCTCCGTTTCGTACTCCGACAGCAGTGTCCCTGCAGCGTTGGGGCAGGAGAGTCAGGCCTCGTCTTGTCTGAGGAAGGGAACTCCTCTTGCCTCTCGAGTTGCTCAGGGAGTCTCAGTCCCCTCGTGGAGCTCTGTGTGGAAACCGCGGGTGTTTCCGGATGATGCACGGGAGTGTCAGTGCCCCTTCATGTTGTTCCTTCACTCACAGGGTGGCCTTCGAAGAGGTGTCCGGGCATCGGGTTCTCCTCAACTGCGGACCGGGAAATCAGGGTCGTTCAACATGGGGCACCAGCCACGGGGCTTGTCTCGAATTTCCTCGCGAGGCCGGCCTCATCCTGAGGGGCGCCGTGCAGGCCGGGAACCCCTTCCAGACCACGCAGGGGAATCAACTCTCCTATCGCGAACAGGAGAGGAGTAGGAGCTCAGAGGAAGTGGTGCCGGGACTCTCGGTGTTCCCCTCAAGGGAACCCGGCATGTCGGGGAACTTTTGGATGTCGCATGAAGGGTGTCAGGTACCGTGTCTCACTTCACGACGGAACATGGGACTTCCCTTGAGACGCCGTACCGGGCAAGGGCCTCATCTTGCGAAGACGTTGAAACCACGTGGATTTTCTCGAGTTGCGGCAGGATTCTCGAGTTTCGACGAGGATTTCAGGCTTCCTCTTGGGTTGGCCTTGGGAAGCCCCATCTCCCATTCAAGTAGCGAGGGAAATATGGGGGTAGCGCTCGAGTCACTGCAGGGCCGAAGAGACCTGACCTAGGCGTGTGTCCGGGACCTAATATTCCTCTCCAGGGAAGGCAGGGATCTCGGGGTTGCATTCCAGGCTCCGCCGGGGAGTCAGGCCTCGTCTCGAGGGGAAGCCAAGGACTCCGCTCTCCTCTCGAGTCGGGACGCGGGGCTCTTGGAGCCCCCTGAGCGGCCTCAAGGGAGTCCAGCCTCCTCTTCCGTTTGGAGAGAGGACCCGGGATTGCTCTCCAGGCCATGCAGGAAAAGAAGGCCCTCAGCTCGCGAGGACGGGGGCGTCTCAGGGGTTTCCTCGAGCTGCGGCGCCCGTGGGGGTTTTCTCCCGAGGCACGACGAGGATCTCAGGGAGCCTCTCGTGCGGCGCCAGGGAAGTCAGGTCTCCATGCGCGTGGCGAGGGGGAGCGCGTCCTGGCTCTCGAGTCACGGGAGGGGACTAGGGCCTCGAGACGCGTTGAAGAAGGACTCTCGAGGTCTTTCTCGGGGGGCGGCGGGAAACCCTCGTGTCCCTCGCCTTCTGCCGGGGACCTTAGGGAACTTCCCAGGGTGCCTCTGAGAGGCGAGGGATCCTGTGGAGGTGGCGGGGCCCCTCGGGACTCCGCTGGGTCTGGCGCAACGGAAGAGGGCCTCACCTCGAGGGGAGGCAGGAACCTCAGGCTTCCTCTCCGTTTCGGACTCCGACCGCAGGGTCCCTGCAGAGTTGGGACAGGAGAGTCAGGCCTCGTCTTGTCTGAGGAAGGGAACCCCGCTGGCCTCTCGAGTTGCTCAGGGGGTCTCAGGCCCCTCGTCGAGCTGTGTGTGGAACCCGCGGGTCTTTGCGGACGATGCACGGGGGTGGCAGTGCCCCTTCGTGTTGTGCCTTCCCCCACAGGGTTGCCTTCGAAGAGGGGTCCGGGCCTCGGGTCCTTCTCAAGGGCGGACCGGGGAATCGGGGGCGTTCGGCATGTGGCCCCACCCACGTGGCTCGTCTCGAATTTCCTCGTGAGACCAGCCTCATCCTGAGGTGCGCCGGGAAGGCCGGGAACCCCTTCCAGACCACGCAGGGGAATCGCCTCTCCTGTCGCGGTCAGGAGGGGAGAAGGGGCTCAGAGGAAGCGGTGCCGGGACCCTCGGTGTTCCCCTCGAGGGAACCCGGCGTGTCGGGGGACTTTTGGGGGTCGCAGGAAGGCTGTCAGGGACCGTTTCGCCCTTCAGGGCGGAACAGGGGACTTCCCTTGAGACGCCGTGGCGGGCAAGGGCCTCGTCTTGCCAAGAGGTGGGCACCACGTGGTTTTTCTCGAGTTGCGGCGGGATTCTCGAGTTACGACGGGGATCTCAGCCTTCCCCTTGGGTTGGCCCTGGGAAGCCCAATCTTCCCCTCGGGTTGCGAGGGAAAGCTGGGGGTCGCGCTCGAATCACTGCAGGGCTGAAGAGACCTCACCTAGGCGTGTGTCCGGGACCTAATATTCCTCTCCAGGGAAGGCAGGGATCTCGGAGTTGCATTCCAGGCTCCCCCGGGGAGTCAGGCCTCGTCTCGAAGGGAAGCCAAGGACTCCGCTCTCCTCTCGAGTCGCGACGCGGGTCTCTTGGAGCCCCCTGAGCGGCCTCAAGGGAGTCCAGCCTCCTCTTCCGTTTGGAGAGAGGACCCGGGATTGCTCTCCAGGCCATGCAGGAAAAGAAGGCCCTCAGCTCGCGAGGACGGGGGCGTCTCAGGGGTTTCCTCGAGCTGCGGCGCCCGTGGGGGTTTTCTCCCGAGGCACGACGAGGATCTCAGGGAGCCTCTCGTGCGGCGCCAGGGAAGTCAGGTCTCCATGCGCGTGGCGAGGGGGAGCGCGTCCTGGCTCTCGAGTCACGGGAGGGGACTAGGGCCTCGAGACGCGTTGAAGAAGGACTCTCGAGGTCTTTCTCGGGGGGCGGCGGGAAACCCTCGTGTCCCTCGCCTTCTGCCAGGGACCTTAGGGAACTTCCCAGGGTGCCTCTGAGAGGCGAGGGATCCTGTGGAGGTGGCGGGGCCCCTCGGGACTCCGCTGGGTCTGGCGCAACGGAAGAGGGCCTCACCTCGAGGGGAGGCAGGAACCTCAGGCTTCCTCTCCGTTTCGGACTCCGACCGCAGGGTCCCTGCAGAGTTGGGACAGGAGAGTCAGGCCTCGTCTTGTCTGAGGAAGGGAACCCCGCTGGCCTCTCGAGTTGCTCAGGGGGTCTCAGGCCCCTCGTCGAGCTGTGTGTGGAACCCGCGGGTCTTTGCGGACGATGCACGGGGGTGGCAGTGCCCCTTCGTGTTGTGCCTTCCCCCCCAGGGTTGCCTTCGAAGAGGGGTCCGGGCCTCGGGTCCTTCTCAAGGGCGGACCGGGGAATCGGGGGCGTTTGGCATGTGGCCCCACCCACGTGGCTCGTCTCGAATTTCCTCGTGAGACCAGCCTCATCCTGAGGTGCGCCGGGAAGGCCGGGAACCCCTTCCAGACCACGCAGGGGAATCGCCTCTCCTGTCGCGGTCAGGAGGGGAGAAGGGGCTCAGAGGAAGCGGTGCCGGGACCCTCGGTGTTCCCCTCGAGGGAACCCGGCGTGTCGGGGGACTTTTGGGGGTCGCAGGAAGGCTGTCAGGGACCGTTTCGCCCTTCAGGGCGGAACAGGGGACTTCCCTTGAGACGCCGTGGCGGGCAAGGGCCTCCTCTTGCCAAGAGGTGGGAACCACGTGGTTTTTCTCGAGTTGCGGCGGGATTCTCGAGTTACGACGGGGATCTCAGCCTTCCCCTTGGGTTGGCCCTGGGAAGCCCAATCTTCCCCTCGGGTTGAGAGGGAAAGCTGGGGGTCGCGCTCGAGTCACTGCAGGGCCGAAGAGACCTCACCTAGGCGTGTGTCCGGGACCTAATATTCCTCTCCAGGGAAGGCAGGGATCTCGGGGTTGCATTCCAGGCTCCCCCGGGGAGTCAGGCCTCGTCTCGAGGGGAAGTCAAGGACTCCGCTCTCCTCTCGAGTCGCGACGCGGGTCTCTTGGAGCCCCCTGAGCGGCCTCAAGGGAGTCCAGCCTCCTCTTCCGTTTGGAGAGAGGACCCGGGATTACTCTCCAGGCCATGCAGGAAAAGAAGGCCCTCAGCTCGCGAGGACGGGGGCGTCTCAGGGGTTTCCTCGAGCTGCGGCGCCCGTGGGGGTTTTCTCCCGAGGCACGACGAGGATCTCAGGGAGCCTCTCGTGCGGCGCCAGGGAAGTCAGGTCTCCATGCGCGTGGCGAGGGGGAGCGCGTCCTGGCTCTCGAGTCACGGGAGGGGACTAGGGCCTCGAGACGCGTTGAAGAAGGACTCTCGAGGTCTTTCTCGGGGGGCGGCGGGAAACCCTCGTGTCCCTCGCCTTCTGCCGGGGACCTTAGGGAACTTGCCAGGGTGCCTCTGAGAGGCGAGGGATCCTGTGGAGGTGGCGGGGCCCCTCGGGACTCCGCTGGGTCTGGCGCAACGGAAGAGGGCCTCACCTCGAGGGGAGGCAGGAACCTCAGGCTTCCTCTCCGTTTCGGACTCCGACCGCAGGGTCCCTGCAGAGTTGGGACAGGAGAGTCAGGCCTCGTCTTGTCTGAGGAAGGGAACCCCGCTGGCCTCTCGAGTTGCTCAGGGGGTCTCAGGCCCCTCGTCGAGCTGTGTGTGGAACCCGCGGGTCTTTGCGGACGATGCACGGGGGTGGCAGTGCCCCTTCGTCTTGTGCCTTCCCCCCCAGGGTTGCCTTCGAAGAGGGGTCCGGGCCTCGGGTCCTTCTCAAGGGCGGACCGGGGAATCGGGGGCGTACGGCATGTGGCCCCACCCACGTGGCTCGTCTCGAATTTCCTCGTGAGACCGGCCTCATCCTGAGGTGCGCCGGGAAGGCCGGGAACCCCTTCCAGACCACTCAGGGGAATCACCTCTCCTGTCGCGGTCAGGAGGGGAGAAGGGGCTCAGAGGAAGCGGTGCCGGGAGCCTCGGTGTTCCCCTCGAGGGAACCCGGCTTGTCGGGGGACTTTTGGGGGTCGCAGGAAGGCTGTCAGGGACCGTTTCGCCCTTCAGGGTGGAACAGGGGACTTCCCTTGAGACGCCGTGGCGGGCAAGGGCCTCCTCTTGCCAAGAGGTGGGAACCACGTGGTTTTTCTCGAGTTGCGGCGGGATTCTCGAGTTACGACGGGGATCTCAGCCTTCCCCTTGGGTTGGCCCTGGGAAGCCCAATCTTCCCCTCGGGTTGCGAGGGAAAGCTGGGGGTTGCGCTCGAGTCACTGCAGGGCCGAAGAGACCTCACCTAGGCGTGTGTCCGGGACCTAATATTCCTCTCCAGGGAAGGCAGGGATCTCGGGGTTGCATTCCAGGCTCCCCCGGGGAGTCAGGCCCCGTCTCGAGGGGAAGCCAAGGACTCCGCTCTCCTCTCGAGTCACGACGCGGGTCTCTTGGAGCCCCCTGAGCGGCCTCAAGGGAGTCCAGCCTCCTCTTCCGTTTGGAGAGAGGACCCGGGATTGCTCTCCAGGCCATGCAGGAAAAGAAGGCCCTCAGCTCGCGAGGACGGGGGCGTCTCACGGGTTTCCTCGAGCTGCGGCGCACGTGGGGGTTTTCTCCGAGGCACGACGAGGATCTCAGGGAGCCTCTGGTGCGGCGCCAGGGAAGTCAGGTCTCCATGCGCGTGGCGAGGGGGAGCGCGTCCTGGCTCTCGAGTCACGGGAGGGGACTAGGGCCTCGAGACGCGTTGATGAAGGACTCTCGAGGTCTTTGTCGGGGGGCGGCGGGAAACCCTCGTGTCCCTCGCCTTCTGCCGGGGACCTTAGGGAACTTGCCAGGGTGCCTCTGAGAGGCGAGGGATCCTGTGGAGGTGGCGGGGCCCCTCGGGACTCCGCTGGGTCTGGCGCAACGGAAGAGGGCCTCACCTCGAGGGGAGGCAGGAACCTCAGGCTTCCTCTCCGTTTCGGACTCCGACCGCAGGGTCCCTGCAGAGTTGGGACAGGAGAGTCAGGCCTCGTCTTGTCTGAGGAAGGGAACCCCGCTGGCCTCTCGAGTTGCTCAGGGGGTCTCAGGCCCCTCGTCGAGCTGTGTGTGGAACCCGCGGGTCTTTGCGGACGATGCACGGGGGTGGCAGTGCCCCTTCGTGTTGTGCCTTCCCCCCCAGGGTTGCCTTCGAAGAGGGGTCCGGGCCTCGGGTCCTTCTCAAGGGCGGACCGGGGAATCGGGGGCGTTCGGCATGTGGCCCCACCCACGTGGCTCGTCTCGAATTTCCTCGTGAGACCGGCCTCATCCTGAGGTGCGCCGGGAAGGCCGGGAACCCCTTCCAGACCACGCAGGGGAATCGCCTGTCCTGTCGCGGTCAGGAGGGGAGAAGGGGCTCAGAGGAAGCGGTGCCGGGACCCTCGGTGTTCGCCTCGAGGGAACCCGGCGTGTCGGGGGACTTTTGGGGGTCGCAGGAAGGCTGTCAGGGACCGTTTCGCCCTTCAGGGCGGAACAGGGGACTTCCCTTGAGAGCCGTGGCGGACAAGGGCCTCGTCTTGCCAAGAGGTGGGCAAGACGTGGTTTTTCTCGAGTTGCGGCGGGATTCTCGAGTTACGACGGGGATCTCAGCCTTCCCCTTGGGTTGGCCCTGGGAAGCCCAATCTTCCCCTCGGGTTGCGAGGGAAAGCTGGGGGTTGCGCTCGAGTCACTGCAGGGCCGAAGAGACCTCACCTAGGCGTGTGTCCGGGACCTAATATTCCTCTCCAGGGAAGGCAGGGATCTCGGGGTTGCATTCCAGGCTCCCCCGGGGAGTCAGGCCTCGTCTCGAGGGGAAGCCAAGGACTCCGCTCTCCTCTCGAGTCGCGACGCGGGTCTCTTGGAGCCCCCTGAGCGGCCTCAAGGGAGTACAGCCTCCTCTTCCGTTTGGAGAGAGGACCCGGGATTGCTCTCCAGGCCATGCAGGAAAAGAAGGCCCTCAGCTCGCGAGGATGGGGGCGTCTCAGGGGTTTCCTCGAGCTGCGGTGCCCGTGGGGGTTTTCTCCCGAGGCACGACGAGGATCTCAGGGAGCCTCTCGTGCGGTGCCAGGGAAGTCAGGTCTCCATGCGCGTGGCGAGGGGGAGCGCGTCCTGGCTCTCGAGTCACGGGAGGGGACTAGGGCCTCGAGACGCGTTGAAGAAGGACTCTCGAGGTCTTTGTCGGGGGGCGGCGGGAAACCCTCGTGTCCCTCGCCTTCTGCCGGGGACCTTAGGGAACTTGCCAGGGTGCCTCTGAGAGGCGAGGGATCCTGTGGAGGTGGCGGGGCCCCTCGGGACTCTGCTGGGTCTGGCACAACGGAAGAGGGCCTCACCTCGAGGGGAGGCAGGAACCTCAGGCTTCCTCTCCGTTTCGGACTCCGACCGCAGGGTCCCTGCAGAGTTGGGACAGGAGAGTCAGGCCTCGTCTTGTCTGAGGAAGGGAACCCCGCTGGCCTCTCGAGTTGCTCAGGGGGTCTCAGGCCCCTCGTCGAGCTGTGTGTGGAACCCGCGGGTCTTTGCGGACGATGCACGGGGGTGGCAGTGCCCCTTCGTGTTGTGCCTTCCCCCCCAGGGTTGCCTTCGAAGAGGGGTCCGGGCCTCGGGTCCTTCTCAAGGGCGGACCGGGGAATCGGGGGCGTTCGGCATGTGGCCCCACCCACGTGGCTCGTCTCGAATTTCCTCGTGAGACCGGCCTCATCCTGAGGTGCGCCGGGAAGGCCGGGAACCCCTTCCAGACCACGCAGGGGAATCGCCTCTCCTGTCGCGATCAGGAGGGGAGAAGGGGCTCAGAGGAAGCGGTGCCGGGACCCTCGGTGTTCCCCTCGAGGGAACCCGGCGTGTCGGGGGACTTTTGGGGCTCGCAGGAAGGCTGTCAGGGACCGTTTCGCCCTTCAGGGCGGAACAGGGGACTTCCCTTGAGACGCCGTGGCGGGCAAGGGCCTCGTCTTGCCAAGAGGTGGGCACCACGTGGTTTTTCTCGAGTTGCGGCGGGATTCTCGAGTTACGACGGGGATCTCAGCCTTCCCCTTGGGTTGGCCCTGGGAAGCCCAATCTTCCCCTCGGGTTGCGAGGGAAAGCTGGGGGTTGCGCTCGAGTCACTGCAGGGCCGAAGAGACCTCACCTAGGCGTGTGTCCGGGACCTAATATTCCTCTCCAGGGAAGGCAGGGATCTCGGAGTTGCATTCCAGGCTCCCCCGGGGAGTCAGGCCTCGTCTCGAGGGGAAGCCAAGGACTCCGCTCTCCTCTCGAGTCGCGCCGCGGGTCTCTTGGAGCCCCCTGAGCGGCCTCAAGGGAGTCCAGCCTCCTCTTCCGTTTGGAGAGAGGACCCGGGATTGCTCTCCAGGCCATGCAGGAAAAGAAGGCCCTCAGCTCGCGAGGACGGGGGCGTCTCACGGGTTTCCTCGAGCTGCGGCGCACGTGGGGGTTTTCTCCGAGGCACGACGAGGATCTCAGGGAGCCTCTGGTGCGGCGCCAGGGAAGTCAGGTCTCCATGCGCGTGGCGAGGGGGAGCGCGTCCTGGCTCTCGAGTCACGGGAGGGGACTAGGGCCTCGAGACGCGTTGAAGAAGGACTCTCGAGGTCTTTGTCGGGGGGCGGCGGGAAACCCTCGTGTCCCTCGCCTTCTGCCAGGGACCTTAGGGAACTTCCCAGGGTGCCTCTGAGAGGCGAGGGATCCTGTGGAGGTGGCGGGGCCCCTCGGGACTCCGCTGGGTCTGGCGCAACGGAAGAGGGCCTCACCTCGAGGGGAGGCAGGAACCTCAGGCTTCCTCTCCGTTTCGGACTCCGACCGCAGGGTCCCTGCAGAGTTGGGACAGGAGAGTCAGGCCTCGTCTTGTCTGAGGAAGGGAATCCCGCTGGCCTCTCGAGTTGCTCAGGGGGTCTCAGGCCCCTCGTCGAGCTGTGTGTGGAACCCGCGGGTCTTTGCGGACGATGCACGGGGGTGGCAGTGCCTCTTCGTGTTGTGCCTTCCCCCCCAGGGTTGCCTTCGAAGAGGGGTCCGGGCCTCGGGTCCTTCTCAAGGGCGGACCGGGGAATCGGGGGCGTTCGGCATGTGGCCCCACCCACGTGGCTCGTCTCGAATTTCCTCGTGAGACCGGCCTCCTCCTGAGGTGCGCCGGGAAGGCCGGGAACCCCTTCCAGACCACCAGGGGAATCGCCTCTCCTGTCGCGATCAGGAGGGGAGAAGGGGCTCAGAGGAAGCGGTGCCGGGACCCTCGGTGTTCCCCTCGAGGGAACCCGGCGTGTCGGGGGACTTTTGGGGCTCGCAGGAAGGCTGTCAGGGACCGTTTCGCCCTTCAGGGCGGAACAGGGGACTTCCCTTGAGACGCCGTGGCGGGCAAGGGCCTCGTCTTGCCAAGAGGTGGGCACCACGTGGTTTTTCTCGAGTTGCGGCAGGATTCTCGAGTTACGACGGGGATCTCAGCCTTCCCCTTGGGTTGGCCCTGGGAAGCCCAATCTTACCCTCGGGTTGCGAGGGAAAGCTGGGGGTTGCGCTCGAGTCACTGCAGGGCCGAAGAGACCTCACCTAGGCGTGTGTCCGGGACCTAATATTCCTCTCCAGGGAAGGCAGGGATCTCGGGGTTGCATTCCAGGCTCCCCCGGGGAGTCAGGCCTCGTCTCGAGGGGAAGCCAAGGACTCCGCTCTCCTCTCGAGTCGCGCCGCGGGTCTCTTGGAGCCCCCTGAGCGGCCTCAAGGGAGTCCAGCCTCCTCTTCCGTTTGGAGAGAGGACCCGGGATTGCTCTCCAGGCCATGCAGGAAAAGAAGGCCCTCAGCTCGCGAGGACGGGGGCGTCTCAAGGGTTTCCTCGAGCTGCGGCGCACGTGGGGGTTTTCTCCGAGACACGACGAGGATCTCAGGGAGCCTCTGGTGCGGCGCCAGGGAAGTCAGGTCTCCATGCGCGTGGCGAGGGGGAGCGCGTCCTGGCTCTCGAGTCACGGGAGGGGACTAGGGCCTCGAGACGCGTTGATGAAGGACTCTCGAGGTCTTTGTCGGGGGGCGGCGGGAAACCCTCGTGTCCCTCGCCTTCTGCCGGGGACCTTAGGGAACTTGCCAGGGTGCCTCTGAGAGGCGGGGGATCCTGTGGAGGTGGCGGGGCCCCTCGGGACTCCGCTGGGTCTGGCGCAACGGAAGAGGGCCTCACCTCGAGGGGAGGCAGGAACCTCAGGCTTCCTCTCCGTTTCGGACTCCGACCGCAGGGTCCCTGCAGAGTTGGGACAGGAGAGTCAGGCCTCGTCTTGTCTGAGGAAGGGAACCCCGCTGGCCTCTCGAGTTGCTCAGGGGGTCTCAGGCCCCTCGTCGAGCTGTGTGTGGAACCCGCGGGTCTTTGCGGACGATGCACGGGGGTGGCAGTGCCCCTTCGTGTTGTGCCTTCCCCCCCAGGGTTGCCTTCGAAGAGGGGTCCGGGCCTCGGGTCCTTCTCAAGGGCGGACCGGGGAATCGGGGGCGTTCGGCATGTGGCCCCACCCACGTGGCTCGTCTCGAATTTCCTCGTGAGACCGGCCTCATCCTGAGGTGCGCCGGGAAGGCCGGGAACCCCTTCCAGACCACGCAGTGGAATCGCCTCTCCTGTCGCGGTCAGGAGGGGAGAAGGGGCTCAGAGGAAGCGGTGCCGGGACCCTCGGTGTTCGCCTCGAGGGAACCCGGCGTGTCGGGGGACTTTTGGGGGTCGCAGGAAGGCTGTCAGGGACCGTTTCGCCCTTCAGGGCGGAACAGGGGACTTCCCTTGAGACGCCGTGGCGGGCAAGGGCCTCGTCTTGCCAAGAGGTGGGCACCACGTCGTTTTTCTCGAGTTGCGGCGGGATTCTCGAGTTACGACGGGGATCTCAGCCTTCCCCTTGGGTTGGCCCTGGGAAGCCCAATCTTCCCCTCGGGTTGCGAGGGAAAGCTGGGGGTCGCGCTCGAGTCACTGCAGGGCCGAAGAGACCTCACCTAGGCGTGTGTCCGGGACCTAATATTCCTCTCCAGGGAAGGCAGGGATCTCGGGGTTGCATTCCAGGCTCCCCCGGGGAGTCAGGCCTCGTCTCGAGGGGAAGCCAAGGACTCCGCTCTCTTCTCGAGCCGCGACGCGGGTCTCTTGGAGCCCCCTGAGCGGCCTCAAGGGAGTCCGGCCTCCCCTTCCGTTTGGAGAGAGGACCCGGGATTGCTCTCCAGGCCATGCAGGAAAAGAAGGCCCTCAGCTCGCGAGGACGGGGGTGTCTCAGGGGTTTCCTCGAGCTGCGGCGCCCGTGGGGCTTTTCTCCCGAGGAAGGACGAGGATCTCAGGGAGCCTCTCGTGCGGCGCCAGGGAAGTCAGGTCTTCATGCGCGTGGCGAGGGGGAGCGCGTCCTGGCTCTCTAGTCACGGGAGGGGACTAGGGCCTCGAGACGCGTTGAAGAGGGACTCTCAAGGTCTTTCTCGGGGGGCGGCGGGAAACCCTCGTTTCCCTCGCCTTCTGCCGGGGACCTTAGGGAAATTCCCAGGGTGCCTCTGAGAGGCGAGGGATCCTGTGGAGGTGAGGGGGCCCCTCGGGACTCCGCTGGGTCTGGCGCAACGGAAGAGGGCCTCACCTCGAGGGGAGGCAGGAACCTCAGGCTTCCTCTCCGTTTCGGACTCCGACCGCAGGGTCCCTGCAGAGTTGGGACTGGAGAGTCAGGCCTCGTCTTGTCCGAGGAAGGGAACCCCGCTGGCCTCTCGAGTTGCTCAGGGGGTCTCAGGCCCCTCGTCGAGCTGTGTGTGGAACCCGCGGGTCTTTGCGGACGATGCACGGGGGTGGCAGTGCCCCTTCGTGTTGTGCCTTCACCCACAGGGTTGCCTTCGAAGTGGGGTCCGGGCCTCGGGTCCTTCTCAAGAGCGGACCGGTGAATCGGGGGCGTTCGGCATGTGGCCCCACACACGTGGCTCGTCTCGAATTTCCTCCTGAGACCGACCTCATCCTGAGGTGCGCCGGGAAGGCCGGGAACCCCTTCCAGACCACGCAGGGGAATCGCCTCTCCTGTCGCGATCAGGAGGGGAGAATGGGCTCAGAGGAAGCAGTGCCGGGACCCTCGGTGTTCCCCTCGGGGGAACCCGTCGTGTCGGGGGACTTTTGGGGGTCGCAGGAAGGCTGTCAGGGACCGTTTCGCCCTTCAGGGCGGAACAGGGGACTTCCCTTGAGACGCCGTCGTGGGCAAGGGCCTCAATTTGCCAAGAGTTGGGAAGCACGTGGTTTTTCTCGAGTTGCGGTGGGATTCTCGAGTTACGACGGGGATCTGAGCCTTCCCCTTGGGTTGGCCCTGGGAAGCCCAATCTTCCCCTCGGGTTGCGAGGGAAAGCTGGGGGTTGCGCTCGAGTCACGGCAGGGCCGAAGAGACCTCACCTAGGCGTGTGTCCTGGACCTAATATTCCTCTCCAGGGAAGGCAGGGATCTCGGGGTTGCATTCCAGGCTCCCCCGGGGAGTCAGGCCTCGTCTCGAGGGGAAGCCAAGGACTCCGCTCTCCTCTCGAGTCGCGACGCGGGTCTCTTGGAGCCCCCTGAGCGGCCTCAAGGGAGTCCAGCCTCCTCTTCCCTTTGGAGAGAGGACCCGGGATTGCTCTCCAGGCCATGCAGGAAAAGAAGGCCCTCAGCTGGCGAGGACGGGGGCGTCTCAGGGGTTTCCTCGAGCTGCGGCGCCCGTGGGGGTTTTCTCCCGAGGCACGACGAGGATCTCAGGGAGCCTCTCGTGCGGCGCCAGGGAAGTCAGGTCTCCATGCGCGTGGCGAGGGGGAGCGCGTCCTGGCTCTCGAGTCACGGGAGGGGACTAGGGCCTCGAGACGCGTTGAAGAAGGACTCTCGAGGTCTTTCTCGGGGGGCGGCGGGAAACCCTCGTGTCCCTCGCCTTCTGCCGGGGACCTTAGGGAACTTGCCAGGGTGCCTCTGAGAGGCGAGGGATCCTGTGGAGGTGGCGGGGCCCCTCGGGACTCCGCTGGGTCTGGCGCAACGGAAGAGGGCCTCACCTCGAGGGGAGGCAGGAACCTCAGGCTTCCTCTCCGTTTCGGACTCCGACCGCAGGGTCCCTGCAGAGTTGGAACAGGAGAGTCAGGCCTCGTCTTGTCTGAGGAAGGGAACTCCGCTGGCCTCTTGAGTTGCTCAGGGGGTCTCAGGCCCCTCGTCGAGCTGTGTGTGGAACCCGCGGGTCTTTGCAGACGATGCACGGGGGTGGCAGTGCCCCTTCGTGTTGTGCCTTCACCCACAGGGTTTCCTTCGAAGAGGGGTCCGGGCCTCGGGTCCTTCTCAAGGGTGGACCGGGGAACCGGGGGCGTTCGGCATGTGGCCCCACCCACGTGGCTTGTCTCGAATTTCCTCGTGAGACCGGCCTCATCCTGAGGTGCGCCGGGAAGGCCGGGAACCCCTTCCAGACCACGCAGGGGAATCGCCTCTCCTGTCGCGGTCAGGAGGGGAGAAGGGGCTCAGAGGAAGCGGTGCCGGGACCCTCGGTGTTCCTCTCGGGGGACCCCGGCGTGTCGGGGGACTTTTGGGGGTCGCAGGAAGGCTGTCAGGGACCGTTTCGCCCTTCAGGGCGGAACAGGGGACTTCCCTTGAGACGCCGTGGCGGGCAAGGGCCTCATCTTGCCAAGAGGTGGGCACCACGTGGTTTTTCTCGAGTTGCGGCGGGATTCTCGAGTTACGACGGGGATCTCAGCCTTCCCCTTGGTTTTGCCCTGGGAAGCCCAATCTTCCCCTCGGGTTGCGAGGGAAAGCTGGGGGTTGCGCTCGAGTCACTGCAGGGCCAAAGAGACCTCACCTAGGCGTGTGTCCGGGACCTAATATTCCTCTCCAGGGAAGGCAGGGATCTCGGGGTTGCATTCCAGGCTCCCCTGGTGAGTCAGGCCTCGTCTCGAGGGGAAGCCAAGGACTCCGCTCTCCTCTCGAGTCGCGACGCGGGTTTCTTGGAGCCCCCTGAGCGGCCTCAAGGGAGTCCAGCCTCCTCTTCCGTTTGGAGAGAGGACCCGGGATTGCTCTCCAGGCCATGCAGGAAAAGAAGGCCCTCAGCTCGCGAGGACGGGGGCGTCTCAGGGGTTTCCTTGAGCTGCGGCGCCCGTGGGTGCCGGGGTCCAGCCCCGGCTGATCCAGGGTCTTCGAAGGAGAGACGGCTAGGCGACGTATTCAAATGTTAATTAGATATAATAAAGAGGAATAGAATGAGGATAGCTCAGTAGGAAAATTCAGTGGAGAAAAGAAGCTGAGTGGCTTGGTTTACGCGGAAAATCAATATAACCCGTGACACCAGGTTAGCTCTGACCACGGAGGCCGCAGGCGCCCTCTCGAATAGCGGAAGGTGCCCCACCTTAGACACCTTCTCGAGTGGGTCTTAGAAGCCCAGGCAAATAAATGGTCGCAGAGGACATCCACGCTCCAGATGGACACTCAGCTAGAAGTTAAAGGGAAGAATGACACGGGGAGACCAAGCGTTGGTGAGCAAGGCCCATAGCTTTATTTTCAACAGGGGCTTTTATACCCTAAGTTACACATAGAGGACAATAGGGGATGCAAAATCAGCAGTCTTTGATGCTTATCAAAAACCAGGGTTTCTTTCCTGCAGATTTATCGTATACAAATGGTTTAGGTGATTTACATCATCTTCTGGCCAGAGGCCTATTAACATTTTATGACTCTTGACAAGGACTTATCAACAAAGACTTATTTTCTCTAAGAGTAATTATTTTAAGGTTTGGCGCCATCCTCCGAAGATAAGATTACGTTCCTATAGGGTGGATGTGTAATGGGTTTACAAAGGAAAGAATTTACTACCTTAAGGGTCTAAAGTTACTAACACCAAGGCCACTACTTATTTTTTCTACATACCAACTATATTAATTAATGCACATTCAAGGATACAATTCAAGGGATGTGAAAACTTGGCAACAAACATTGGCTCATCAATGAAATCTTTTACTAGTTTTATTCTGACAGTTTCTAATTCTCTGAGAGGCTCTAAGCTATTTGAATATCTTAAGCTTCCCGTGCCTCTGGAGGCTGGGAGACTGTAAACAATCGTATGCATAGCTGTAGGTGTCCGGGTAAACTTGTCAGGCGAGTTAGAGAGCCATCTGAGGGGTTTGGATTTAAACACTCCTAATTGCCCAGGAACTTTATTAATTGGAGCTGTAAGTTAACTCTTTGACAGAGAGAGTGAGATGGTGGTGGGGGACAGCCCCCAGTAAAGTCAGAGGCGAGAGCACAAAGCAATAAAGTAGGCAGACTCTGGTTATTGGGGGGTAGATGCTCGAGAATATCCGGGGGCACTCCCGAGGCTCGATCCCGCCTTTGCGTATGCCGAGCCCCCTTCCTCATGACCTTTGTCACGAGTGGAATGTCTCTCGCCGGCTCCCGGCACGTGGAGGTTTTCTCCCGAGGCACGACGAGGATCTCAGGGAGCCTCTCGTGCGGCGCCAGGGAAGTCAGGTCTCCATGCGCATGGCGAGGGGGAGCGCGTCCTGGCTCTCGAGTCACGGGAGGGGACTAGGGCCTCGAGACGCGTTGAAGAAGGACTCTCGAGGTCTTTCTCGGGGGGCGGCGGGAAACCCTCGTGTCCCTCGCCTTCTGCCGGGGACCTTAGGGAACTTCCCAGGGTGCCTCTGAGAGGCGAGGGATCCTGTGGAGGTGGCGGGGCCCCTCGGGACTCCGCTGGGTCTGGCGCAACGGAAGAGGGCCTCACCTCGAGGGGAGGCAGGAACCTCAGGCTTCCTCTCCGTTTCGGACTCCGACCGCAGGGTCCCTGCAGAGTTGGGACAGGAGAGTCAGGCCTCGTCTTGTCTGAGGAAGGGAACCCCGCTGGCCTCTCGAGTTGCTCAGGGGGTCTCAGGCCCCTCGTCGAGCTGTGTGTGGAACCCGCGGGTCTTTGCGGACGATGCACGGGGGTGGCAGTGCCCCTTCTTGTTGTGCCTTCACCCACAGGGTTGACTTCGAAGAGGGGTCCGGGCCTCGGGTCCTTCTCAAGGGCGGACCGGGGAACCGGGGGCGTTCGGCATGTGGCACCACCCACGTGGCTCGTCTCGAATTTCCTCGTGAGACCGGCCTCATCCTGAGGTGCGCCGGGAAGGCCGGGAACCCCTCCCAGACCACGCATGGGAATCGCCTCTGCTGTCGCGATCAGGAGGGGAGAAGGGGCTCAGAGGAAGCGGTGTCGGGACCCTCGGTGTTCCCCTCGAGGGAACCCGGCGTGTCGGGGGACTTTTGGGGGTCGCAGGAAGGCTGTCAGGGACCGTTTCGCCCTTCAGGGCGGAACAGGGGACTTCCCTTGAGCCGCCGTCGCGGGCAAGGGCCTCATCTTGCCAAGAGGTGGGAACCACGTGGTTTTTCTCGAGTTGCGGCGGGATTCTCGAGTTACGACGGGGATCTCAGCCTTCCCCTTGGGTTGGCCCTGGGAAGCCCAATCTTCCCCTCGGGTTGCGAGGGAAAGCTGGGGGTTGCGCTCGATTCAATGCAGGGCCGAAGAGACCTCACCTAGGCGTGTGTCCAGGACCTAATATTCCTCTCCAGGGAAGGCAGGGATCTCGGGGTTGCATTCCAGGCTCCCCCGGGGAGTCAGGCCTCGTCTCGAGGGGAAGCCAAGGACTCCGCTCTCCTCTCGAGTCGCGACGCGGGTCTCTTGGAGCCCCCTGAGCGGCCTCAAGGGAGTCCAGCCTCCTCTTCCGTTTGGAGAGAGGACCCGGGATTGCTCTCCAGGCCATGCAGGAAAAAAGGCCCTCAGCTCGCGAGGACGGGGGCGTCTCAGGGGTTTCCTCGAGCTGCGGAGCCCGTGGGGGTTTTCTCCCGAGGCACGACGAGGATCTCAGGGAGCCTCACGTGCGGCGCCAGGGAAGTCAGGTCTCCATGCGCGTGGCGAGGGGGAGCGCGTCCTGGCTCTCGAGTCACGGGAGGGGACTAGGGCCTCGAGACGCGTTGAAGAAGGACTCTCGAGGTCTTTGTCGGGGGGCGGCGGGAAACCCTCGTGTCCCTCGCCTTCTGCCAGGGACCTTAGGGAACTTCCCAGGGTGCCTCTGAGAGGCGAGGGATCCTGTGGAGGTGGCGGGGCCCCTCGGGACTCCGCTGGGTCTGGCGCAACGGAAGAGGGCCTCACCTCGCGGGGAGGCAGGAACCTCAGGCTTCCTCTCCGTTTCGGACTCCGACCGCAGGGTCCCTGCAGAGTTGGGACAGGAGAGTCAGGCCTCGTCTTGTCTGAGGAAGGGAACCCCGCTGGCCTCTTGAGTTGCTCAGGGGGTCTCAGGCCCCTCGTCGAGCTGTGTGTGGAACCCGCGGGTCTTTGCGGACGATGCACGGGGGAGGCAGTGCCCCTTCGTGTTGTGCCTTCACCCACAGGGTTGCTTTCGAAGAGGGGTCCGGGCCTCGGGTCCTTCTCAAGAGCGGACCGGGGAATCGGGGTCGTTCGGCATGTGGCCCCACCCACGTGGCTCGTCTCGAATTTCCTCGTGAGACCGGCCTCATCCTTAGGTGCCCCGGGAAGGCCTGGAATCCCTTCCAGACCACGCAGGGGAATCGCCTCTCCTGTCGCGATCAGGAGGGGAGAAGGGGCTCAGAGGAAGCGGTGCCAGGACCCTCGGTGTTCCCCTCGGGGGAACCCGGCGTGTCGGGGGACTTTTGGGGGTCGCAGGAAGGCTGTCAGGGACCGTTTCGCCCTTCAGGGCGGAACAGGGGACTTCCCCTGAGACGCCGTCGCGGGCAAGGGCCTCATCTTGCCAAGAGATGGGAACCACGTGGTTTTTCTCGAGTTGCGGCGGCATTCTCGAGTTACGACGCGGATCTCAGCCTTCCCCTTGGGTTGGCCGTGGGAAGCCCAATCTTCCCCTCGGGTTGCGAGGGAAAGCTGGGGGTTGTGCTCGAGTCACTGCAGGGCCGAAGAGACCTCACCTAGGCGTGTGTCCGGGACATAATATTCCTCTCCAGGGAAGGCAGGGATCTAGGGGTTGCATTCCAGGTTCCCCCGGGGAGTCAGGCCTCATCTCGAGGGGAAGCCAAGGACTCCGCTCTCCTCTCGAGTCGCGACGCGGCTCTCTTGGAGCCCCCTGAGCGGCCTCAAGGGAGTCCAGCCTCCTCTTCCGTTTGGAGAGAGGACCCGGGATGGCTCTCCAGGCCATGCAGGAAAAGAAGGCCCTCAGCTCGCGAGGACAGCGGCGTCTCAGGGGTTCCCTCGAGCTGCGGCTCCCGTTTGGATTTTCTCCCGAGGCACGATGAGGATCTCAGGGAGCCTCTCGTGCGGCGCCAGGGAAGTCAGGTCTCCAGGCACGTGGCGAGGGGGAGCGCGTCATGGCTCTCGAGTCACGGGAGGGGATTAGGGCCTCGAGACGCGTTGAAGAAGGACTCTCGAGGTCTTTCTCGGGGGGCGGCAGGAAACCCTCTTTTCCCTCGCCTTCTGCCGGGGACCTTAGGGAACTTCCAAGGGTGCCTCTGAGAGGCGAGGGATCCTGTGGAGGTGGCGGGGCCCCTCGGGACTCCGCTGGGTCTGGCGCAACGGAAGAGGGCCTCACCTCGAGGGGAGGCAGGAACCTCAGGCTTCCTCTCCGTTTCGGACTCCGACCGCAGGGTCCCTGCAGAGTTGGGACAGGAGAGTCAGGCCTCGTCTTGTCTGAGGAAGGGAACCCCGCTGGCCTCTCGAGTTGCTCAGGGGGTCTCAGGCCCCTCGTCGAGCTGTGTGTGGAACCCGCGGGTCTTTGCGGACGAAGCACGGGGGTGGCAGTGCCCCTTCGTGTTGTGCCTTCACCCACAGGGTTGCTTTCGAAGAGGGGTCCGGGCCTCGGGTCCTTCTCAAGAGCGGACCGGGAAATCGGGGTCGTTCGGCATGTGGCCCCACCCACGTGGCTCGTCTCGAATTTCCTCGTGAGACCGGCCTCATCTTTAGGTGCCCCGGGAAGGCCTGGAATCCCTTCCAGACCACGCAGGGGAATCGCCTCTCCTGTCGCGATCAGGAGGGGAGAAGGGGCTCAGAGGAAGCGTTGCCAGGACCCTCGGTGTTCCCCTCGGGGGAACCCGGCGTGTCGGGGGACTTTTGGGGGTCGCAGGAAGGCTGTCAGGGACCGTTTCGCCCTTCAGGGCGGAACAGGTGACTTCCCCTGAGACGCCGTCGCGGCCAAGGGCCTCATCTTGCCAAGAGATGGGAACCACGTGGTTTTTCTCGAGTTGCGGCGGGATTCTCGAGTTACGACGCGGATCTCAGCCTTCCCCTTGGGTTGGCCCTGGGAAGCCCAATCTTCCCCTCGGGTTGCGAGGGAAAGCTGGGGGTTGTGCTCGAGTCACTGCAGGGCCGAAGAGACCTCACCTAGGCGTGTGTCCGGGACCTAATATTCCTCTCCAGGGAAGGCAGGGATCTCGGGGTTGCATTCCAGGTTCCCCCGGGGAGTCAGGCCTCATCTCGAGGGGAAGCCAAGGACTCCGCTCTCCTCTCGAGTCGCGACGCGGCTCTCTTGGAGCCCCCTGAGCGGCCTCAAGGGAGTCCAGCCTCCTCTTCCGTTTGGAGAGAGGACTCGTGTTTGGTCTCCAGGCCATGCAGGAATATAAGGCACTCATCTCGCGATGACCGGGGTGTCTCAGGGGTTTCCTCGAGCTGCCGCAGCAGTGTGGGTTTCCTCACGAGGTACGATGAGGATCTCAGGGAGCCTCTCGTGCAGTGCCAGGTTAGTCAGGTCTCCATGCGCGTGAAGAGGGGGCGCGTGTCATGGCTCTCGAGTCATGGTAGGGGAATCGCGACTCAACACATTTTGAAGCACTCTCGAGGTCTTTCTCGAGTCATGGCAGAAAACCCAGGGTTCCCTCGACTTGTGCCTGTGACCTCAGGGAGCTTCTCATTGTGCCTCTGAGAACTCAGGGATACTGTGGAGTTGGTAGGGGCCTCTCGGGACTCCACTGGGTGTGTTGCAATGGAAGAGGGCCTCATCTCGAGTGGACGCAGGAACCTCAGGCTTCCTCTCCGTTTCTGACTCGGATCCCATGGTCCCTGCAGAGTAGGGACAAGAGAGTCACACCTAGTCTTCTGTTGAGGAATGGACCTTCGTTTGCCTTTCGAGTTGTTTACAGGGTGACAGGCCACTTGTCGAAATGTCTGTGGGACCTGCGGGTTTTTCTGGACGATGCACGCGGGTGTCAGTGCCCCTTCGTGTTGTGCCTTCATCCACAGGTTTTCCTTCAAAGAGGTGTGCTGGCATCGGGTTCTTTTCAAGAGTGGACCGTGAAATTGGGGTCTTTCGGCATGTGGCACCACCCACGAGGCTACGTCTCGAACTTCCTCATGAGACCGGCCTCATCCTGAGGTGCGCCCGGAAGGTCGGGAACCCCTTGCGGACAGAGAAGGGGAGTCGACCCTCCTGTCGCAATCAGGAGAGGAGAAGGGGTCAGATGAAGTGGTGCCGGGAACCTCGGTGTTCCCCTTGAGTGAGTCTGGTATGTCGCGGAACTTTTGGGGTCGCATCAAGGGTGCCAAGTACCGTTTCGCACTTCAGGATGGAACGTGGGACTTCTCTTGAGATGCTGTAGCGGACAAAGGGCCTCATCTTGTGATGACGAGGGAAGCACGTGGATTTTCTCGAGTTGCGGTGGGATTCTCGAGTTACGACGGGGAATTCAGGCTTCCTCTCGTGTTGGCCCAGGAAGTCTAATCTTCCATTCGAGTTGCCAGGGAGAGCTGTGGATTGGGCTCCATTCACTGAAGGGCAAACTAGACCTCATCTAGGCTTGTATCCAGGACTTAATGTTCCTCTCCATAGGCGACAGGGATTTGGGGTTGCATTCCATACTCACCCGGGGAGTCAGGCCTCATCTCGAGGGGAAGCAAAGGACTCCACTCTCTTCTCGAGCCGCAACAGGTATCTCTTGGAGCCCACTGAGTGGTCTTTGCTCTGTAGGAGACATCTAGTGTACATAAGCCTGTACATAAGTGAACACAGACATTCTGTGTGCATGTTGCTGCGTACCCAAAATAGGGCCGCAAGGAGCCTCATGCTCTCCATGCAGCGCGGAAGCTGTGCAGCCACGCAGCAGCTGAAGAATCCAACCAATTGCTCTTTTCTTACCTCTGACAGAGCTCGCATTGCCGTAGCCCTTGGCAGTTTGGAAACACTGGACCCTAACCCCTCTCAAAGTAGGCCTGGGTTCTAGTTCGAATAGAAAGTCAATAGCGGAGCTGAGGACAGGAACGCGGCAGTCATTTATCACACGCTCCTGCAGCCTGCTACTACAGGGACACTAACGCTAGAAGCTAGGAATGTCTTTGCAAGGTGCGCAAAGGACAAGGGAGAACCTCGACCCTGACTCTAGTATTTCAGTCCCCTGAGCAGATCTGAGGTTCTCCCGCTGTAGAAGCTAACCCATTCCTTTCAAATACAGGCTTCCTAACACAGGGCCAGTTGGCTGCTTGCTCTTCCACGAAGCAGGCTTCCTTAACTTGCAAACTGCGAATTCCGCTTAACAGCCTGGAGGAAAAATCGCTTCTTGCAAGATTTTTTTCAGAGGCTGTATCCCCGGAGCTGGGGCCAAGCTAGGGGACCCATACTGGCAAGGGAAGGCAAAACCACATCCAATGTCTTTGCTCTGGAGGACAGCTTTGGTGAGCCTAAGTCTTTCAGGAATATTTCTGGCTCCAACAGAGTCAAATTCTGTGTGTGAAGCTGCACAGCCAAAATAGGGGAACAGAGAGCCTGATTCTCTCTGTGTAGCTTTGAAGCTGTCATTCAAACAACAGCTTGAGAATCCATACAATGCTCTCCCTTACTGCTAAGAGAATTCTCATTGCTGTCGTCCTTGACAGTTTGTAGAAATCCGCACCCTAACCCTTCTCCAAGTAGGCCTGGGTCCTAGCTCGGAACAACAGGCAACGGCGGAGCTGAGGCCAGTAAGGCACAAGTGAGGTCTCACACACTCTTGCAGCCTGATCGTCCAGGAGCAGTAAGGCCTCTTTTTCCCTGCAGGAGGCTCGCTTGCCTTGCCTCCTGTGAACTGCATTTCCCAGCCTGGGCGCAAAGCTGTTCCTGGAGATTTTCTCTCAGGGGCTGTTTCCCTGGAGCTGGGTCGGACTTCGGGGGCCCAACTCACAGGGGAAGACAAAACCACATGGACAGGTCTATGCTCTGTAGGAGAGCTCTAGTGAACCTCATCTCTCAGGAACATTCTTGGCTTCTACAGAGACACCTCTGTGCATGAAGCTACACACCCAACATAGTGGCAAAGGGAGTCTGATTCTCTCCGTGGGTGCTGATGCTTTGTGGCAAAGCACCTGCTAAGAATCCATCCGCATAGGCTTCCCTCACCTTGACAGAGGTCTCATTGCTGTAGTCCTTGGCAGTTTGGAAAGAAGCTGACCCTTACCCTTCACCAAGTAGGCCCTTGTCCTTGTTTGAATGGAAAGGCAGTAGCTGAGCTGAGGCCAGTAAGGCGCCAGTCAAGTCTGACATATTCCCTATGCCTGCTCCTTCATGGAAAATAACGTTAGAATCTGGGAATGTCTTTGCAAGGCTGGCAAAGGGCAGTCAGGAACCTCGACCCTGCCTCTGGAATTTCTATCTTCTCAGCACATCTGGCGGTCTCGGTCAGGAGAAACTAACCCATTCCTTGCAAATATAGGCTTCCAAACACAGGCCGGTTGGCTGTCTCTTCTTGCCGAAGGAAGCTTGCTTATCCCACCTCCTGCGAACTCCGCTTCCCAGCCTGGGGGATAAGAGGTTCTTGGAGATCTTTTCTCAGAGGCTGTTTCCACGGAGCAGGGGCCGATCCCGGAGACCCACACGCACAGGGGAAGGGAAAACCGCATGGATAAGTCTTTGCTCTCTAGGAGTGCTCTAGTGAACCTCAGTCTGTGGGGAATGTTCTTGGCTCCAACGGGGACATCTCTGTGTGGGAAGCTGCATAGCCAACATAGAGACACAGAGACCTGATTCTCTCTGTGCAGCTTTGACGCTGTCGTTCAAACAAAAAATTGAGAATTCACACAATGCTCTCCCTTACCACTGAGAGAGTTATCATTGCTGTAGCCCTTCGCAGTTTCTGGAAATCGGCACACAAACACTTCTCCAAGTAGGCCTGGGTTCAAGTTCAGATGAACATGCAATAGCGGAGCTGAGGCCAGTAAGGCACCAGTCAGATGTCACACACTCTGGCAGCCTGCTCCTCCAGGGACAGTAAGGCCTCTATTTCCCTTCAGGAGGCTCGCTTGCCTTACTTCCTGTGAACAGCGTTTCCCAGCCTGGGCGGAAAGCAGTTCCTGGAGATCTTTTCTCAGGGGCTGTTTCCCCGGAGTTGGGGCGGACCTCGGGGACCCAACTCACAGGGGAAGGCAAAACCAAATGGACAGGTCTATGCTCTGTAGGAGATCTCTAGTGAACTGCCGGGGTCCAGCCCCAGCTGATCCAGGGTATTCGAAGCAGAGACGGCGTAGGCGAGGGTCAGGGAACAACTGCTTAATTAAACGTTAATTAAGGATATAAAGAGTAATAAAATGAGGATAGCTCAGTAGGAAAATTCAGTGGAGAAAAGAGGCTGAGTAGCTTGGTTTACGCGGGGGACCAATAAAACTTCAAGACAAGAAGCTTGCACCACTTACGTAGGCCGCAGGCGTCCTTCCGTTCTCCCGAAGGAGAGGAGACACTGAGGCCTCCCTGGTCGGATCTTAGAAGCCCAGGCAAAATTAGTAAGCTTGGTGGGTTCCGCGCTCCAGATGGAAACTCAACCAGAGTGAGAGAGAGAGAGAGAGACATGGGGAGACCAGTATTTCGAGAAACTGATCCCAATTCTTTATTTTCCATGGTCTACTTTTATACACTGAGGTGTTATGCAAAAGTCACGTGGGGTCAGCAGTCCTGACTTTTATCAAAGTCAGGTGCTTCATACAAAAGTATACAGAGGTCTTAGGGGTGTTACATCATCTTCTGGCCGGGGGGCCTGCTGACAATTTACGACCCTCTCCTTGTGACAGCGGTCAGTCAACCAGGACACTTATTTCTCCAGGGGTGATTATTCTTAAAACAGACGCCACCCAAATAAAGTTACATTCCTATAGGGTGAGGGTGTAGTGGGTTTTAGTTAAGGAAAGAATTTACTTAGCCTAAGGTCTAACGTGATTTATATCAAAGGTTAATACTTATTTCTTCTATATATTCATTAATGTGTATAAGGGCAGGGGATGTGGAGACTTAGCAGTAAACATCAGCTCAACAAATGAAAAACCCTTCACCAATATGATTTCTAATCAGCCCATTATACTTATACTAATACTTTTCTAACTTTTCTAAGGAACCTGTTTTTAGAAGGTTTAAAGCATCTCGTGCCTCTCATGTTTGGGAGGCTGTGAGCAATCACATGTGGCCGGACAAGCCTGTCAGGCAGGCTAGAGAACCTTCAGAGGAGTTTGTAGGTTAAAACACTCTTGTCACACCCAGGGGTTTTTATCAACTGGAGCTCTAGGTTAACTCCTTCTCCGAAAGAGGTGGTGGGGGACAGCCCCCCGTAAAGTCAGAGGTGTAGGTGAGAGCACAAAGTAGTAAGGTAGGCAGGCTCTGGTTATGGGGGTAGATGCTCGAGGATTTCCAGGGGGACTCCTGAGGCTCGATCCCGCCTTTGCGTATGTCGAGCCTCCTTCCTCATGACCTTTGCCATGGGCGGAGTGCCTCACTCTGGCCCCCAACAGTGAACCTCCTCTCTCAGGAACATTCTTGGCTCCTATCGAGACACCTCTGTGTGTGTAGCTACACACGCAACGTAGGGGCAAAGGGAGCCAGATTCTTTCCATGGGGTGCTGATGCTTTGTGGCAAAGCACCTGCTTGAGAATCTATCAGCTTACGCTTCCCTCGCCTTGACAGAGGTCTCATTGCTGTAGCCCTTGGCAGTTTGGAAAGAAGAGGACCCTTACCTTTCATAAAGTGGGCCCTTGTCCTAGTTTGAAAGGAAAGGCAAGAGCTGAGCTGAGGCCAATAAGGCGCCAGTCAAGTCTGACATATTCCCGAAGCCTGCTCCTTCATGGAAAATAACGCTGGAATCTAGGAATGTCTCTGCAAGGCTGGCAAAGGGCAGTCAGGAGCCTGCACCCTGCCTCTGGAATTACCGATTTCTAAGCAGATCTGGAGGTCTCCTTTAGGAGAATCTAACTCATTCCTTCCATATTGAGACTTCCAAAAACAGGCCGGTCGGCTGCCTCTTCGTGCCCGAAGGAGGCTTGCTTTTCCTGCCTCCTATGAACCCAGCTTCCCAGGCTCTGGGAAAAGCGGATATTGAAGATCTTTTCTCAGGGGTTTTTTCCATGGAGCTGGGGCCGAGACCAGAGACCCAATTGCACACGGGAAGGAAAACCACATGGACAAGTCTTTGTTCTCCAGGAGACCTCTAAGTGAAACTTACTCTGTCAGGAACGTTCTTGACTCCTATGGAGACACCCCTGTGTGTGAAGCTGCGTACCCAACAAGGGGGCACAGAGAGAGTGATTCTCTCTTTGCAGCTTTGAAGCTGTCATTCAAACAACAGCTTGAGAATCCATACAATGCTCTCCCTTACCTCTGAGAGAGTTCTCATTGCTGTAGCCCTTGGCAGTTTTTAGAAATCCGCACCCAAACCCTTCTCCAAGTAGGCCTGGGTCCTGGTTTGGATGGCCATGCAATGGCGGAGCTGAGGTCAGTAAGGCACCAGTCAGGTGTCACACATTCTGGTAGCCTGCTCCTCCAGGGACAGTAAGGCCTCTTTTTCCCTGCAGGAGTCTCGCTTGCCTTGCCTCCTGGTAACTGCGTTTCCCAGCCTGGGCGAAAAGCGGTTCCTGGAGATCTTTTCTAAGGAGTTGTTTCCCCGGAGCTGGGGTGGACCTCGGGGACCAAACTCACAGGGGAAGGAAAAACTACACGGACAAGTCTATGCTCTGTAGGAGACCTTAGTGAATCTCAAGTCTTAGGAACATTCTTGGCTCGTACAGAGACACCTCTGTGTGTAAAGCTACACACCGAACATAGGGGCACAGGGAGCCTGATTCTCTCCGTGGGGTGCTGATGCTTTGTGGCAAAGCACCTGTTTGAGAATCCATCCGCTTACGCTTCCCTCGCCTTGACAGAGGTCTCATTGCTGTGTCCCTTGGCAGTTTGGAAAGAAGCAGACCCTTACCCTTTACCAAGTAGGCCCTGATCCTAGTTTGAAAGGAAAGGCAATAGCTGAGCTGAGGCCAGTAAGGCACCCGTCAACTCTGACATATTCCCGATGCCTGCTCCTTCATGGAAAATAGCGCTAGAATCTAGGAATGTCTTTGCAAGGCTGGCAAAGGGCAGTCAGGAACCTCGACCCTGCCTCTGGAATATCTATCTTCTGAGCAGATCTGGAGGTCTCCTTCTGGAGAAGCTAACCCATTCCTTGCAAATATAGGCTTCCAAACACAGGCTAGTTGGCTGCCTCTTCTTGCCCGAAGGAGGCTTGCTTTTCCTGCCTCCTATGATCCCTGGTTCCCAGCATGGGGGAAAAGCAGATCTTGGAGATCTTTGCTCAGGGGTTGTTTCCACGGAGCTGAGGTTATGCCCGGAGACCCACACATACAGAGGAAAGCAAAACTACATGAACAAGTCTTTGCTCTCTAAGAGAGCTCTAGTGAACCTCAGTCTTTGACGAACGTTCTTGGTTCCTACAGGGACAACTTATGGGGTCAGAGAGCCTGATTCCCTCTGTGAAGGTTTAACGCTGTCGTTCAGAAAACAGCTTGAGAATCCATACAATTCTCTCCCTTATCTCTGAGAGAGTTCTCATTGCTGTAGCTCTTGGCAGTTTTTTAGAAATCCGCACCCAAACCCTTCTCCTAGTAGGCCTGGGTCCTAGTTCAGAGGAACATGCAATGGCGGAGCTGAGGCCAGTAAGGCACCAGTCAGGTCTCACACACTCTTGCAGCCTGCTCCTCCAGGGGCAGTAAGGCCTCTTTTTCTCTGCAGGAGGCTCGCTTGCCTTGCCTTCTGTGAACTGCGTTTCCCAGTCTGGACGAAAAGCAGTTCCTGGAGGTGTTTTCTCAGGGGTTTCTTCCTCGGAGCTGGGGCGAACATCGGGAACCCAACTCACAGGGGAAGGCAAAACCATATGGACAGGTCTATGCTCTGTAGCAGAGCTCTAGTGAACCTCATCTCCCAGGAACATTCTGGGCTCCTATAGAAACACCTCTTTGTTTGAAGCTACACACCCAACATAGGGGCAAATGCAGCCTGATTCTCTCCGTGGGGTACAGATGCTTTGTGGCAAAGCACCTGTTTGAGAATCTATCAGCTTACGCTTCCCTCGCCTTGACAGAGGTCTCATTGCTGTAGCCCTTGGCAGTTTGGAAAGAAGAGGACCCTTACCTTTCATAAAGTGGGCCCTTGTCCTAGTTTGAAAGGAAAGGCAAGAGCTGAGCTGAGGCCAATAAGGCGCCAGTCAAGTCTGACATATTCCCGAAGCCTGCTCCTTCATGGAAAATAACGCTGGAATCTAGGAATGTCTCTGCAAGGCTGGCAAAGGGCAGTCAGGAGCCTGCACCCTGCCTCTGGAATTACCGATTTCTAAGCAGATCTGGAGGTCTCCTTTAGGAGAATCTAACTCATTCCTTCCATATTGAGACTTCCAAAAACAGGCCGGTCGGCTGCCTCTTCGTGCCCGAAGGAGGCTTGCTTTTCCTGCCTCCTATGAACCCAGCTTCCCAGGCTCTGGGAAAAGCGGATATTGAAGATCTTTTCTCAGGGGTTTTTTCCATGGAGCTGGGGCCGAGACCAGAGACCCAATTGCACACGGGAAGGAAAACCACATGGACAAGTCTTTGTTCTCCAGGAGACCTCTAAGTGAAACTTACTCTGTCAGGAACGTTCTTGACTCCTATGGAAACACCCCTGTGTGTGAAGCTGCGTACCCAACAAGGGGGCACAGAGAGACTGATTCTCTCTTTGCAGCTTTGAAGCTGTCATTCAAACAACAGCTTGAGAATCCATACAATGCTCTCCCTTACCTCTGAGAGAGTTCTCATTGCTGTAGCCCTTGGCAGTTTTTAGAAATCCGCACCCAAACCCTTCTCCAAGTAGGCCTGGGTCCTGGTTTGGATGGCCATGCAATGGCGGAGCTGAGGTCAGTAAGGCACCAGTCAGGTGTCACACATTCTGGTAGCCTGCTCCTCCAGGGACAGTAAGGCCTCTTTTTCCCTGCAGGAGTCTCGCTTGCCTTGCCTCCTGGTAACTGCGTTTCCCAGCCTGGGCGAAAAGCGGTTCCTGGAGATCTTTTCTAAGGAGTTGTTTCCCCGGAGCTGGGGTGGACCTCGGGGACCAAACTCACAGGGGAAGGAAAAACTACACGGACAAGTCTATGCTCTGTAGGAGACCTTAGTGAATCTCAAGTCTTAGGAACATTCTTGGCTCGTACAGAGACACCTCTGTGTGTAAAGCTACACACCGAACATAGGGGCACAGGGAGCCTGATTCTCTCCGTGGGGTGCTGATGCTTTGTGGCAAAGCACCTGTTTGAGAATCCATCCGCTTACGCTTCCCTCGCCTTGACAGAGGTCTCATTGCTGTGTCCCTTGGCAGTTTGGAAAGAAGCAGACCCTTACCCTTTACCAAGTAGGCCCTGATCCTAGTTTGAAAGGAAAGGCAATAGCTGAGCTGAGGCCAGTAAGGCACCCGTCAACTCTGACATATTCCCGATGCCTGCTCCTTCATGGAAAATAGCGCTAGAATCTAGGAATGTCTTTGCAAGGCTGGCAAAGGGCAGTCAGGAACCTCGACCCTGCCTCTGGAATATCTATCTTCTGAGCAGATCTGGAGGTCTCCTTCTGGAGAAGCTAACCCATTCCTTGCAAATATAGGCTTCCAAACACAGGCTAGTTGGCTGCCTCTTCTTGCCCGAAGGAGGCTTGCTTTTCCTGCCTCCTATGATCCCTGGTTCCCAGCATGGGGGAAAAGCAGATCTTGGAGATCTTTGCTCAGGGGTTGTTTCCACGGAGCTGAGGTTATGCCCGGAGACCCACACATACAGAGGAAAGCAAAACTACATGAACAAGTCTTTGCTCTCTAAGAGAGCTCTAGTGAACCTCAGTCTTTGACGAACGTTCTTGGTTCCTACAGGGACAACTTATGGGGTCAGAGAGCCTGATTCCCTCTGTGAAGGTTTAACGCTGTCGTTCAGAAAACAGCTTGAGAATCCATACAATTCTCTCCCTTATCTCTGAGAGAGTTCTCATTGCTGTAGCTCTTGGCAGTTTTTTAGAAATCCGCACCCAAACCCTTCTCCTAGTAGGCCTGGGTCCTAGTTCAGAGGAACATGCAATGGCGGAGCTGAGGCCAGTAAGGCACCAGTCAGGTCTCACACACTCTTGCAGCCTGCTCCTCCAGGGGCAGTAAGGCCTCTTTTTCTCTGCAGGAGGCTCGCTTGCCTTGCCTTCTGTGAACTGCGTTTCCCAGTCTGGACGAAAAGCAGTTCCTGGAGGTGTTTTCTCAGGGGTTTCTTCCTCGGAGCTGGGGCGAACATCGGGAACCCAACTCACAGGGGAAGGCAAAACCATATGGACAGGTCTATGCTCTGTAGCAGAGCTCTAGTGAACCTCATCTCCCAGGAACATTCTGGGCTCCTATAGAAACACCTCTTTGTTTGAAGCTACACACCCAACATAGGGGCAAATGCAGCCTGATTCTCTCCGTGGGGTACAGATGCTTTGTGGCAAAGCACCTGTTTGAGAATCCATCCGCTTCCGCTTCCCTCTCTTTGACAGAGGTCTCTTTGCTGTAGCCTTTGGCAGTTTGGAAAGAAGCAGACCCTTACCCTTCACCAAGTAGGCCCTTGTCCTAGTTTGAACGGAAAGGCGATAGCTGAGCTGAGGCCAGTAAGGCGCAGTCAAGTCTGACATATTCCCGAAGCCTGCTCCTTCATGGAAAATAACGCTAGAATCTAGAAATGTCTTTGCAAGGCTGGTAAAGGACAGTCAGGAACCTCGACCCTGCCTCTGGAATTTCCATCTTCTGAGCAGATCTGGAGGTCTTCTTTTGGAGAAGCTAACCATTCCTTCCAAATAGAGGCTTCCAAACACAGGCTAGTTGGCTGCATCTACTTGCCCGAAGGAGGCTTGCTTGTTCCGCTTCCTGTGAACTCCGCTTCCCGCCTGGGGGAAAAGTGGTTCTTGGAGATCTTTTTTCAGGGGCTATTTCAACGGAGTTGGAGCCGAGCCCGGAGACCCACACGCACAGAGGAAGGCAAAACCACATGGACAAGTCTTTGCTCTGTAGGAGAACTCTAGTTAACCTCAGTATGTGAGGAAAGTCTTGGATTCCACGGGGATACCTCTGTGTGTGGAGCTGCGTACCCAACAAGGGGGCACACAGGGCCTGATTCTCTCTTTGCAGCTTTGAAGCTGTCATTCAAACAACAGCTTAAGAATCCATACAATGCTCTCCCTTACCTCTGAGAGACTTCTCATTGCTGTAACCCTTGGCAGTTTTTACAAATCCGCACCCAAACCCTTCTCCAAGTAGGCCTGGGTCCTGGTTTGGATGGCCATGCAGTGGCGGAGCTGAGGTCAGTAAGGCACCAGTCAGGTGTCACACACTCTGGCAGCGTGCTCCTCCAGGGACAGTAAGGCCTATTTTTCCCTGTGGGAGGCTCGCTTGCCTGGCCTCCTGTGAACTGCGTTTCCCAGCCTGGGCAAACAGCCGTTCCTGGAGATCTTTTCTCAGGGGCTCTATCCCCAGAGCTGGGGTGGACCTCGGGGACCCATCTCACAGGGGAAGGAAAAACCACATGGACAGGTCTATGCTCTGTAGGAGACGTTAGTGTGTCTCATCTCTTAGGAACAGTCTTGGCTCGTACAGAGACACCTCTGTGTGTAAAGCTACACACCGAACATAGGGGCACAGGGAGCCTGATTCTCTCCGTGGGGTGCTGATGCTTTGTGGCAAAGCACCTGTTTGAGAATCCATCCGCTTACGCTTCCCTCGCCTTGACAGAGGTCTCATTGCTGTGTCTCTTGGCAGTTTGGAAAGAAGCAGACCCTTACCCTTCACCAAGTAGGCCCTGATCCTAGTTTGAAAGGAAAGGCAATAGCTGAGCTGAGGCCAGTGAGGCACCCGTCAACTGTGACATATTCCCGATGCCTGCTCCTTCATGGAAAATAGCGCTAGAATCTAGGAATGTCTTTGCAAGGCTGGCAAAGGGCAGTCAGGAACCTCGACCCTGCCTCTGGAATATCTATCTTCTGAGCAGATCTGGAGGTCTCCTTCTGGAGAAGCTAACCCATTCCTTGCAAATAGAGGCTTCCAAACACAGGCCGGTTGGCTGCCTCTTCTTGCCTGAAGGAGGCTTGCTTTTCCTGCCTCCTATGATCCCTGGTTTCCAGCATGGGGGAAAAGCAGATCTTGGAGATCTTTGCTCAGGGGTTGTTTCCACGGAGCTGGGGTTATGCCCAGAGACCCACACATACAGGGGAAGGCAAAACCACATGAACAAGTCTTTGCTCTCTAAGAGAGCTCTAGTGAACCTCAGTCTTTGACGAACGTTCTTGGCTCCTATGCGGACACCTCTGTGTGTGAAACTGCGTACCCAACATGGCGGCAGAGAGCCTGATTCTCTCTGTGCAGGTTTAATGCTGTCGTTCAGAAAACAGCTTGAGAATCCATACAATTCTCGCCCTTACCTCTGAGAGAGTTCTCATTGCAGTAGCCCTTGGCAGTTTGTAGAAATCTGCACCTAAACCCTTCTCCAAGTAGGCCTGAGTCCCAGTTCGGAGGAACAAGCAATGGCGGAGCTAAGACCAGTATGGCACCAGTCAGTTTTCACACACTCTGGCAGCCTGCTCCTCCAGGGACAGTAAGGCTTCTTTTTCTCTGCAGGAGGCTCACTTGCCTTACTTCCTGTGAACAGCTTTTCCCAGCCTGGGCGAAAAGCGGTTCCTGGAGATCTTTTCTCAGAGGCTGTTTTCTCGGAGCCGGGGCGGACCTCGGGGACCCAACTCACAGGGGAAGGTGAAACCACATGTACAGGTGAGCACTCTGTAGGATAGCTCTTGTGAGCCTCATCTCTCAGGAACATTCTTGGCTCCTGTAGAGACACCACTGTGTGTGAATCTACACACCCCACATAGGGGCAAAGGGAGCCTGATTCTCTCCGTGGGGTGCTGATGCTTGGTGGCAAAGAACCTTCCTGATAATCCATCCGCTTATGCTTCCCTCGCATTTACGGAGGTCTCATTGCTGTAGCCCTCGGCAGTTTGGAAAGAAGACCCTTACCCTTCATAAAGTAGGCCTTTGTCCTACTTTGAATGGAAAGGCAATAGCTGAGCTGAGGCCAATAAGGCGCCAGTCAAGTCCGACATATTCCCAAAGCCTGCTTCTTCAGGAAGATAACTGTAGAATCTAGGAATGTCTTTGCAAGGTTGGCAAAGGGCAGTCAGGACCCTGCACACTGCCTCTGGAATTACCGACTTCTGAACAGATCTGGAGGTCTCCCTTAGGGGAAGCTAACCCATTCTTCCAAGTAGAGGCTTCAAAACGCAGGCCGCTTGGCTGCCTCTTGCTCTCTGAAGGAGGCCTGCTTTTCCCGCCTCCTATGAACCCCACATCCCAGCCTCTGGGAAAAGCGGATCTTGAAGATCTTTTCTCAGGGGTTGTTTCCACGGAGCTGGGGCCGAGCCTGGAGCCCCAAACGCACAGGGGAAGAAAAACCACATGGACAAGTCTTTGCTCTCTAGGAGAGCTCTAGTGAACCTCACTCTGTCAGGAACATTCTTGTTTCCTATGGAGACACCCCTGTCTGTGAAGCTGTGTACCGAACATGGAGACACAGAGTCTGATTCTCTCTGTGCAGCTTTGAAGCTGTCGTTCAAACAACAGCTTGAAAATCCATACAATGCTCTTCCTTACCCGTGACACAGTTCTCATTGCTATACCCCTTGGCAGTATTTAGAAATCCATACCCAAACCCTTCTCCTAGTAGGCCTGGGTCCTAGATCGGAGGAACATGCAATGGCGGAGCTGAGGCCAGTAAGGCACCAGTCAGGTCTCACACACTCTTGCAGCCTGATCGTCCAGGGACACTAAGACCTGTTGTGCCTTGCAGGAGGCTCGCTTGCGTTACCTCCTGTGAACTGCGTTTGCCAGCCTGGGGGAATAGTGGTCCCTGGAGATCTTTTCTCAGGGGCTCCTTCCCCTGAGCTGGGGCGGACCTCGGGGACCCAACTCACAGGGCAAGGCAAAACCATATGGACAGGTCTATGCTCTGTAGCAGACTTATAGTGAACCTCATCTCTCAGGAACATTCTTGGCTCCTATAGAGACACTTCTGTGTGTGAAGCTGCGTACCTAACATAGGGGCACAGAGAGCCTGATTCTCTCAGTTCATTTTGACGCAGTCGTTCAGAAAACAGCTTGAGAATCCATAAAATGCTCTCCATTACCGCTGAGAGAATTCTCGCTGCTGTAGCCCTTGGCACTTTGTAGAAATCCGCAGCCAAACGCTTCTCCAAATAGGCCTGGGTCCTAGTTCGGAGGAACAGGCAATGGTGGAACTGAGGCCAGTAAGGCAACAGTCAGGTTTCACACACTCTGGCAGCCTGCTCCTCCAGGGACAGTAAGGCCTCTTTTTCTCTGCAGGAGATTCGCTTGCCTTACTTCCTGTGAACAGCGTTTCCCAGCCTCAGCGAAGCGGTTCCTGGAGATCTTTTCTCAGGGACAGTTTCCCCGGAGGTGTGGTGGACCTCGGGGACCCAACTCACAGGGGAAGGAAAAACCACATGGACAGGTCTATACTCTGTAGGAGAGGTTTAGTGAACCTAATCTCTCAGGAACATTCTTGGCTCCTATAGAGACAACTCTGTGTGTGAAGCTACACTCCCAACATTGGGGAACAGGGATCTTGGTTCTCTCCGTGGGGTGCTGATGCTTTGTAGCAAAGCACCTGCTTGAGAATCCGTCCTCTTAGGCTTCCCTCACCTTGACAGAGGTCTCATTGCTGTAGCCCTTGGCAGTTTCAAAGAAGAAGACCCTTACACTTCATAAAGTAGGCCCTTGTCCTAGTTTGAATGGAAAGGCAATAGCTGAGCTGAGGCCAATAAGGAGCCAGTCCCCTCTGGCACATTCCCGAACCCTGCTCCTTCATGGAATATAACTCTAGAATCTTGGAATGTCTTTGCAAGACTGGCAAAGGGCAGTCAGGAACCAGCACCCTGCCTCTGGAATTACCGACTTCTGAGCAGATCTGGAGGTCTCCTTTAGGAGAAGCTAACCCATTCCTTCCAAATAGAGGCTTCAAAACACAGGCAGGTTGGCAGCCTTTCGTGCCCGAAGGAGGCTTGCTTTTCTCTCCTCCTACGAACCCCAGTTCCCAGCCTCTGGGAAAAGCGGGTCTTGAAGATATTTTCTCAGGGGTTCTTTCCACGGAGCTGGGGCCGAGCCCGGGGCCCAAAGGCACAGGGGAAGGCAAGACCACATGGACAGGTCTATGCTCTGTAGCAGACCTCTAGTGAACCTCATCTCTCAGGAGCATTCTTGGCTCCTATAGAGACACCTCTGTGTGTGAAGCTGCGTACCTAACATAGGGGCACAGAGAGCCTGATTCTCTCTGTTCATTTTGACGCTGTCATTCAGAAAACAGCTTGAGAATCCATAAAATGCTCTCCCTTACCACCGAGAGAATTCTCACTGCTGTAGCCCTTGGCACTTTGTAGAAATCTGCACCCAAACGCTTTTCCAAGTAGGCCTGGGTGCTAGCTCGGATGAACAGGCAATGGCGGAGCTGAGGCCAGTAAGGCAACAGTCAGGTTTCACACACTCTGGCAGCCTGCTCCTCCAGGGACTGTAAGGCCTCTTTTACTCTGCAGGAGATTCGCTTGCCTTACTTCCTGTGAACAGCATTTCCCAGCCTAGGCGAAGCGGTTCCTGGAGATCTTTTCTCAGGGACAGTTTCCCCGGAGGTGTGGCGGACCTCGAGGACCCAACTCACAGGGGAAGGCAAAACCACATTGACAGGTCTATGCTCTGTAGGAGAGGTTTAGTGAACCTAATCTCTCAGGAACATTCTTGGCTCCTATAGAGACAACTCTGTGTGTGAAGCTACACTCCCAACATTGGTGCACAGGGAGCTTGATTCTCTCCGTGGCGTGCTGATGCTTTGTGGCAAAGCACCTGCTTGAGAATCCATCCTCTTAGGCTTCCCTCACCTTGACAGAGGTCTCATTGCTGTAGCCCTTGGCAGTTTGCAAAGAAGAAGACCCTTACCCTTCATAAAGTAGGGCCTTGCCCTAGTTTGAATGGAAAGGCAATAGCTGAGCTGAGGTCAATAAGGAGCCAGTCCCGTCTGACACATTCCCGAAGCCTGCTCCTTCATGGAAAATAACTCTAGAATCTAGGAATATCTTTGCAAGGCTAGCAAAGGGCAGTCAGGAACCAGTACCCTGCCTCTGGAATTACCGACTTCTGAGCAGATCTGGAGGTCTCCTTTAGGAGAAGCTAACCCATTCCTTCCAAATAGAGGCTTCAAAACACAGGCAGGTGGACTGCCTTTTCGTTCCCGATGGAGGCGTGCTTTTCTCTCCTCCTACGAACCCCGGTTCCCAGACACTGGGAAAAGTGGATCTTGAAGATATTTTCTCAGGGGTTGTTTCCACGGAGCTGGGGCCGAGCCTGGAGACCCAAAGGCACAGGGGAAGGCAAGACCACATGGACAAGCCTTTGCTCTTTAGTATAGCTCTAATGAACCTCACTCTGTCAGGATCTTTCTTGATTCCTACGGAGACACACCTGTGTGTGAAGCTGCGGGCACAGAGAGCCTGATTACCCCTGTGCAGCGCTGAGTCTGGGCGGCTAAACAACAGCTTGGGAATGCAGCCTGGGGCGCTTCCCTTCCCTCTGACAGAGCTCTCCTTCGGTCCCTAAGCCCTCTGCAAGGAGGCATGGATCATAGGTGCAAAGGGAAAGGAAGAGCAGAGCTGAGGCCAGTAAGGCGCCCGCCAGTCACGTCTCCCCCACTTCCGCAGTCTGTTCCTTCCCCTGTGCGAAAGCTAGAAGCTGGGAAGGGCTTGGCGAGGCTCGCCCAGGCAGAGCAGCCTCTAGGCCGGGGCTCTGCGATATCGCGCCTGGGAGCAGATCTGGAGCTCCGCTGGAGTGGAAGCTCATTCGGTCCTTCCCAATACAGGCTTGCAAGCACCCGACGGCGGCCTGACTCTATTCTCCCGCGTGCTGGGAGTGGGCTTCCAATCCAGAGCACAGAGCACTGCCTGGAGCTCTCTGCTCAGGGGCTGGTTCCCCTGCGCTGGGACTGTGCTAGGGAGCCCAAAGGCACAGGGGAAGGCCCCAAACCACATGCACATGACTCTGCTCTGGAGCTGAGCTCCGGGGAAGCCCAGTCTGTAAGGCGGTTTCTGAACACAAACGGAGGAACACTCTGGCTGTGGAGCTCCCTCCCCACGACAGGGGCACTGGGACCCTGATTCCCTCCGTTCAGCGCTGAGTCTGGGCTACCAAGCAACAGCTTGGGAATGCAACCTGGGGCATTTCCCTTCCCTCAGACAGAGGTCTCCTTGCGGGAGGCTTTCGCAGTTTGCACACCCCCGTGCCCTAAGCCGTCTGCAAGGAGGCCTGGCTCCTAGGTCCAAAGGGAAGGCAAGAGCGGAGCTGAGGCCAGTCAGGAGCCAGTCATGTCGCCCACACTCCCGCAGCCTGCTCCTTTGCAGGCGCAAACGCTAGAAGCTGGGAAGGGCTTGGCGAGGCTCGCCCAGGCAGAGCAGCCTCTCGACAGGGGCTCTGTCCTATCGCGCCTGGGCGCAGGTCTGCAGCTCCGACGGTGTGGAAGCTCACTCGGTCCTTTCCAATACAGGCTTGCAAGGACCCGTCGGCAGCCTAACTCATCTCTCCTGCGTGCTGGGACTGGGCATCCAGGCCTGGCACAAAGCACTGCCTGGAGCTCTTTGCTCAGGGGCTGGTTCCCCTACGCTGGGGCTGTGCTAGGGAGCCCAAACGCACATGTCAAGGCCCCAAAACACATCCACACGTCTCTGCTCTGCAACAGAGCTCCGGGGAAGCCCAGTCTGGCAGGCGCTTTCTGGGCACAAAGGGAGAAACACTCTGGCTGTGGAGCTTCCTCCCCAAGACAGGGGCACTAGGACCCTGATTCCCTCCGTTTACCGCTGAGTCTGCATTGCCAAGCAACAGCTTGGGAACGCAGCCTGGGGCGCTTCCCTTCCCTCGGACAGAGCTCTCCTTGCGGTAGGCCTTGGTAGTTTGCATACAATGGGGCCCTAAGCCCTCTGCAAGTTGGCCTGGCTCCTAGGTCCAAAGGGCAGGCCAGAGCGGAGCTGAGGCTGTCAGGCTCCAGACACATCTCCCATACTCCTACATCCTGCTCCTACCCGGGCGTGAACGCTAGAAGCTGGGAAGGTACCTGGACCGTGCAGGGGCGGGGCAAACGCGGGCGGCGTGGGGCGGGAGTCGGCTTCTGGCGGGGGTGGGGGCGGGCTTCCCAGTTGTGCTCTCGGAGGTGGACACTGAGGCTGAAAACGCGCCGGGAGCGCGGCAGGGGCGGGGCTAACCCTGGCGGCGCGGGGCGGGGGTCGGCTCATGGGGGGGATGGGGAGGGGTTCCCAGTTGCGCTCTCGGGGGTTGCAACTGCGGCTGGGAACTCCCATTTCGTCCGCTCCTGGGTCCCCAAGGATCGCCATCCCATGGGTGCAGCGGAGGGCTGCGGACCACAGGTAAGGGAACTGGGACTGCGTGGAGCAGGGAACCAAGTATTCCGCCGTCTGTTGGCACATTCTCGGAGCTCCCCAAACTGGCGGTCGCAGAAAGGCCTTGCCTTTGGGGTCAAGGCCTTTACCGCTCCACCCCTCTGCTGAAAAATCTCCGAGTCTGCGCGGTTCTTCCAAGCAGCCTAGTGTCCGCTGGAAGTCCAAGGGACAGAACACTGAATTCTTGCCGGCTGGCCCAGCCCTGCTTCTGGCACTTTGTAAGCCAGCGGGCCCTTGAGCACCTGCTGGGATGTGAAAGGGAAGGGTCCACGAATTGCACCCTAGAAACTTAGTAGGGTGCATGGATTTCAAACCCTGGTGGCCGCCCAGGCAGCAAAGAAGGGGGGAGGGCACCTTGCTGCCCTTTCATGGCAGAATATGTGGTTGTCCAGCTGCGTGGGCCTTTTCATGAGGACACTGTGCAATAAAAGTTTGGTGTTTTGGAACTGAATAATTAGAACGTGTAAAAGCTTTAAATTATGTGGTGGTGTAATTAAAAAACAAAACAAAACAAAACCAAGCTCCAAGTGTTTTGCAAATGGAGGTTTAAATATTGAAGGACTGTATTCCTTGCACTGTGGCATTCTATCAAGAAGTGTGCAAGATTTTTTTTTTTTTAAGAAAAGTGTTCGAAGTGAGGGAAACAGGAAACCCAGAGGTGCCCCTGTATTTTGGGGAAGGCCTTAGGAGGTCACTTGGAAATGCTGCTGGCTGTGCGGGTGAGGGGAAGATGGGCTGTGCAGGCTTGTCCTTTGCATGGATGTTCTTGTGTGTGGAAACCCAGCTCGGAGCCATCTCCTGATGTGTAAGAATTTCGCAGACAAACCTTGAGCTAAGCAATGCATTTTTTCCTAAGAAAATGTTTGTCTTAAGCGATGTAAATATCCTATGTATTTCCGCTAGACTCTGGCTTCAGGTCGGTTCCCCCAAAAGGCTCAGAAGCGATTTGAACAAAACAGCATGTTTTCCTCCTAGCTTGTTCTCCTTATCTATGTTAAGGAAATGATATATTTGCCTGCAATACTGCCTTTCTTCAAGATTCATGTCAATCAAGTTTTGGCCCGGGATGACTCACCTGCTGCCAATATTATCTCAATGCATGTCGTGGGGGAGGGGCCTGGTGCCATTCCCTGAAACAGTTCCTTTCTTTCCTTAGCTGACTGCTAGTGCCTGTAGAATATCTGGCTAAAGACCAGCAGGGGGTACTCTTACTACCCCCCCCACCCCGCCTCGAGTCTAAGTCAGCAGCTTTCTCTATCTCTTTCATACTTTAATAACAGTTGATGGCACAAAAGCTCTGAGCGATCAAATCATATCAAATCTTCATTTCAGATTGAAGATGCATTCCATGGTATTGCCATCTTAAGTCTTTCCATCGTTATGGAATATCTGTCCATGTATTCAGGATAGTTTTCAGCCAGGGTGTATAATTTCCAGTGTGCCAGTCTTGTCATCCTCGTTACATCCATGGCAAAGTGTTTTATTCATGTTGATATTATTGAAAGGGAATTTTTTAAAATTCCTTTTCAGATTATTATCTGCTAATGTATACAGATAAAACTGTGTAATCATTCATTTTTATCAGTTTGGACAGCTTGATAGTTGTCTTTAATTTCTTTACTTTCTGACACTTTAAGATTATCCTGGGACACATATGTAATGCCTCACCCCTAAATTCAGACATGTGTTCAAAGAACTTCTGTCCTTTTATTTATTTATTTTTTTATTTATTTATTCTTTAACATTGAAATCGTTTTGACTATGCTGGGTGTTTGTTGCTAGATGGAAGTAGCTAGGACCTCTGGACTGCAGTCTCTCATCTCTTGCTGACCTCTTGTTGACCTCTGCAGAATCCTGGTAGGTGGGAGCTTGTTAGTTCCTTGTTCCTTATCAGAACCTCCTGTGGTAAGTGTTTTTCTCTTCTCTGTTGCCTGGTAAGGGTGGGTGGTCATGGGCATCCCAAAGTTGGCTAGAAGTCAATTATTTAGGCAGGCTTGTGCACAGATATGGGAGAAGGCAATGGCACCCCACTCCTGGAAAATCCCAAGGATGGAGGAGCCTGGTAGGCTGCAGTCCATGGGGTGGCTAAGAGTCGGACACCACTGAGCGACTTCATTTTCACTTTTCACTTTCATGCATAGGAGGAGGAAATGGCAACCCACTCCAGTGTTCTTGCCTAGAGAACCCCAGAGACTGCGGGGCCTAGTGGGCTGCCATCTATGGCGTGGCACAGGGTCGGCCTCAACTGAACCACTTAGCAGCTGCAGCAGCAGCAGCAGCAGTGCATAGATATCAAAGGGGATGAGAACAGTCAGGTAGGATCACATATGTCATCGTGAAACAATACTTCTCCTCTTAGCCAAAGCTAACGAAAGATTTCTGTTCTAGGTCAACCTAGAAGAGGTCACTTAAGAGGTAAAGAAACTTAAACTCCATTAGCAAAGGCAGTTCAACATCTCAAGAAAACTTGTGCTAGGCACAAAACTCTTTTCTGGGGGCCTACTTTCCCTACAACCTCCTTATCCCATTCTGTACCCATTCCTTTGCTTCTCCTGTCCTGAAAATGCCACCTGTAAGACAGAACTACTTCGTTTTCCTTCTTAAAGTGTGATTGCATTCCATACATTCTTGTAATAACAAGTCATACATTTCCCTTCAGCAACCAAGAACTGACTCTTATATTGGCATTTGATAGATTGGTGAGCATACCTATCAGTGATAATAGCGCCCACCCCGCTTCCTGCAAGAACAGAACAAAACAAAACAAAACAAAAAAATTGCTTTCTTACATTTAATATGTTCGGATGGTGCCAGTCACTATTCATGCAGAGTCAAAAATCTCTTTTGTTTCTGTGTAAAAGGGAGGTCCTTTCAAGTCGTGAATGTTTCAGAAGTTTCATTTATTTGGAAGTGACCTAGCTATTCAATACACTGTCGTCACTTAGTTTAGCACCAGGATAGAAACTCAGGTAACCAAAACACCTGGAGGAACGATTGTAAGTTCAGTTCAGTTCAGTTGCTCAGTCGAGTCTGACTCTTTGTGACCCCGTGGCCTGCAGGACGCCAGGCTTCCGTGTCCATCACCAACTCCAGGGGCTTGCTCAAACTCATGTCCATCGAGTCAGTGATGCCATCCAACCATCTTATCCTCTGTCATCCCCTTCTCCTCTGCCTTCAATCAAGACTATGAGAGGCAGATATTTTAGAGTATAATTATTGTTAAGAGTTTATCTAAAAGCTCATATCACATTTACATTTTTTACATTGGTTGTTGCTGTTTCCAGGTACTTTCTTGCTGACAAGCTTGTGACACATATAACAATAGAGCAATTTTTACCTCAAAAGAAACCTAGGCACTATGAACATGTTGTGCTTAATGTTGTTGACTCTTAGACATGTCTATAGTGGAGGAGCAAAACCAAAAATACTAGATATTTAATATTGACTAGTTCCCAGTTCACGGGACTCTGACATTCATTTAGGTCAATGTTTTCTTGTATTTCCAGCAGTTTGATTTGGAAGGGCTGCCTTGTCTTGAGACCATTGAAATCAGAACACAGAACTTGAGCAATATTATCAAAAAACACAAGGCTCACACTGACATATACCTTAATCCAGACAGACAGACAAGACATCTTCCAGTTTTCCGCCTGAGATTTAAAATATTTCTTTGAGCCGTTTTCCTGGGATGTGGTGGTGGGGGGGGGGGAGTGGGGGTGGCAGCGAGGCAGGCTTGGGTAACAAGCTAATTGTTGGTCATTGCATATGCAAAGAACCAGCTTTCCGGGTTCCAAGGAAAAAAGTTTCCTTGGTACCCAATTTTGTTTGGATCTATAGACTCTCATGGCCCTCCTAGGTCAGGACATCTTTCCTTTTTGTAGTCCTCGTTTTATCCCTAAATCATAGACAGCTTGGATTGTCTCTGTGGGGTGGATGTATTGTCCTTGTGTTTGACCTGGCGGCAGAAGCGAGGTCCGAGAGCCTCTCCTGGAACCGGGCGTGGGGACGGGGCTCACCAGGAGCCCCTGGTGGAAGTGGGAAACGCGCCGGGAGCGCGCCAGGGGTGGGGCGATCCCGGGCGGCGCGGGTCGGGGTTCCGGTCGGGAGTGGGTGGGGGGCGGTAACAGTTGTGCTCTCGGGGGTCCCCACTGCAGCTGGAAACGCGCTGGGAGTGCGGCAGGGGCGGGGTGAACCCGGGTGGCGCGGGGCGGGGTTCGGCTCCTGGCGGGGGTAGGGGAGGGCTTCCCAGTTGTGCTCTCGGTGGTGGCCACTGCGGCTGGAAATGCGCCGGGAGCGCACCCGGGGCGGGGTAAACCTGAGCTGCGCGGGTCGAGATTTCGATGGCTGTGGGTGGGGGGTTGGTCCCAGTTGTGCTCTTGGGGGTCGACACTGCGGCTAGGAACGCCCATTTCCTACGCTCCTGTGTCCCCAAGGATCCACATCTAGTGGGTGCAGTGGAGGGCTGCGGGCCACAGGTCAGGGAACTGGGACTGCTTGGAGCAGGGAACCACGTATTCCGCCCTCTGTTGGCACATTCTTGGAGCTCCCCAACCTGGCGGTCGCAGAAAGGCCTTGCCCTTGGTGTCAAGGCCTTTACCGCTCCACCCCTTTGCTGAAAAATCTCAGTCTGCACGGTTTTCCCAAGCACCCTAGTGTCCCCTGGAAGTCCAAGGGACAGAACCCTGAACTCTGGCCGGCTGGCCCAGCCCTGCTTCTGGCACTTTTTAGGCCAGCGGGCCCTGGAGCACCTGCTAGGATGAGAAAGGGAAGGGTCCGCGAATTGCACCCTAGAAAGTTAGTAGGGTGCATGGATTTCAAACCCTGGTGGCCGCCCAGGCAGCAAAGAAGTGGGGAGGGCACCTTGCTGCCCTTTCATGGCAGAATCTGTGGCTGTCCTGATGCGTGGGCCTTTTCATGAGGACACTGTGCAATAAAAGTTTGGTGTTTTGGTACTGAATAATTAGAAATTGTAAAAAGTTTAAATTATGTGGTGGTGTAATTAAAAAACAAAACAAAACAAAACCAAGCCCCATGTGTTTGGCACAGGGAGGTTTAAGTATTGAAGGCCTGTTTTCCTTGCACTGTGGCATTCTATCAAGAAGTGTGCAGGATTTTTTTTTTTTTAAGAAAAGTGTTCGAAGTGCTTGAAACAGGAAAGCCAGAGGTGCCCCTGTATTTTGGGGAAGGCCTTAGGAGGTCACTTGGAAATGCTGCTGGCTGTGGGGGAGGGGGGCAGATGGGCTGTGCAGTCTTGTCCTTTGCATTCATGTTCTTGTGTGTAGAAACCCAGCTCGGAGCCATCTCCTGATGTGTAAGAATTTCGCAGACAAACCTTGAGCTAAGCAATGCATTTGTTCCTGAGGAAATGTTTGTCTTAAGCGATGTAAATATCCTATGTATATCCGCTGGACTCTGGCTTCAGGTCGGTTCCCCCAATAGGCTCAGAAGCGACTTGAACAAAACAGTATGTTTTCCTCGTACCTTGTTCTCCTAATCTATGTTAAGGAAATGATATATTTGCCTGGAATACTGCCTTTCTTCAAGATTCATGTCAATCAGTTTTTGGCCCAGGATGACTCACCTGCTGCCAATGTGACCTCAAGGCATGTCGTGGGGGAGGGGCCTGGTGCCATTCCCTGAGACAGTGCCTTTCCTTCCTTAGCTGACTGCTAGTGCCTGTAGAATATCTGGCTAGAGACCAGCAGGGCGTACACCCCGCCTCAAGTCTAAGTCAGCAGCTTTCTCTATCTCATTTATACTATAATAACAATTGATGACACAAAACTCTGAGCGATCAAATCATATCAAATCTTCATTTCAGATTGAAGATGCATTCCATGGTATTGCCATCTTAAGTCTTTCTATTGTTATGGAATATCTGTCCATGTATTCAGGATAGTTTTCAGCCAGGGTGTATAATTTCCAGTGTACCAGTCTTGTCATCCTCGTTACATCCATGGCAAAGTGTTGTATTCATGTTGACATTATTGAAAGGGAATTTTTTTTAATTCCTTTTCAGATTATTATCTGCTAATATATACAGAAAAAACCGTGTAATCTTTCGTTTTTATCAGTTTGGACAGCTTGATAGTTGTCTTTAATTTCTTTCCTTTCTCATACTTTAAGATTTTCCAGGCACCATACATGTACTGCCTCACCCCTAATCTCAGTCATGTGTTCAAAGAACTTCTGTCCTTTATTTGTTTACTTATTTTTTGCAACATTGAATTCGTTTTGACTATGCTGGGTCTCTGCTGCAAGATGGAAGTTGCTAGGACCTCTGGACTGCAGTCTTCCATCTCTTACTGACCTCTTGTTGACCTCTGCAGAATCCTGGTTGGCGGGAGCTTGTTAGTTCCTTGTTCCTTACCAGGACCTCCTGTGGTAAGTGTTTTTCTCTTCTCTGTTGCCTGGTAAGGGTGGATGGTCACTGGCATCCCAAAGCTAGCTAGAAGTCAATTATTTAGGCAGGCTTGTGCATAGATATGGGAGAAGGCAATGGCACCCCACTCCAGTACTCTTGCGTGGAAAATCCCATGGATGGAGGAGCCTGGTAGGCTGCAGTCCATGGGGTGGTTAAGAGTCGGACACCACTGAGCGACTTCACGTTCACTTTTCACTTTCATGCATGGGAGGAGGAAATGGCAACCCACTCCAGTGTTCTTGCCTAGAGAACCCCAGGGACTGCGGGGCCTGGTGGGCTGCCGTCTATGTGGTCGCACAGAGTCGGACACGACTGAAACGACTTAGCAGCAGCGGCGGCGGCAGCAGCAGCAGAAGCAAGGCATCGATATCAAAAGGGCTGCAAACAGTCAGGAAGGATCACATATGTCACCGTGAAACACTACTTCTCCACTTAGCCAAAGCTAACCAAAGATTTCTGTTCTAGGTCAACCTAGAAGAGATCACTTAAGAGGTAAAGAAACTTAAACTCCATTAGCAAAGGCAGTTCGACATCTCAAGAAAACTTGTGCTAGGCACAGAACTCTTTTCTGGGGGTCCACTTTCCCTACAACCTCCTTATCCCATTCTGTACCCATTCCTTTGCTTCTCCCATCCTGAAACGGCCACCTGTAAGACAGAACTACTTCGTTTTCCTTCCTCAAGTGCCATTGCATTCCACATACTTTCTTGATATAACAAGTCATACATTTCCCTTCAGCAACCAAGAACTGACTTTTATATTGGCATTGGCTATAGCCCGCCCCCCTCCCCCCACCCCCAAGAACAGAACAAAACAAAACAAAACAATTGCTTTCTTACATTTAACATGTCAGGATGGTGCCAGACACTATTCATGGAGAGTCAAAAATCTCTTTTGTTTCTGTGTAAAAGGGAGGTCCTTTCAAGTCGTGAATGTTTCAGAACTTTCATTTATTTGGAAATGACCTAGCTATTCAATACACTGTCGTCACAAGGATAGAAACTCGGGTAACCAAAACACCTGGAGAAACGTTTGTTAGTTCAGTTCAGTTCAGTTGCTCAGTCGTGTCTGACTCTTTGGGACCCCGTGGCCTGAAGGACGCTAGGCTTCCGTGTCCGTCACCAACTCCAGGGGCTTGCTCAAACTCATGTCCATCGAGTCAGTGATGCCATACAACCATCGTATCCTCTGTCATCCCCTTCTCCTCTGCCTTCAATCAAGACTATGAGAGGCAGATATTTTAGAGTATAATTATTGTAAAGAGTTTGTCTAAAAGCTCATATCACATTTACATTTTTTACTTTTGTTGTTGTCGTTTCCAGGTAGTTTCTTGCTGACAAGCTTGTGACAGATATAACAATAGAGCAATTTTTACCTCAAAAGAAACCTAGGCACTATGAACATGTTGTGCTTAATGTTGTTGACTCTTAGACATGTCTATAATGGAGGAGCAAAAACAAAAATACTAGATATTTAATATTGACTAGTTCCCAGTTCACGGGACTCTGACATTCATTTAGGTCAATGTTTTCTTGTATTTCCAGCAGTTTGATTTGGAAGGGCTGCCTTGTCTTGAGACCATTGAAATCAGAACACAGAACTTGAGCAATATTATCAAAAAACACAAGGCTCACACTGACACATACCTTAATCCAAACAGACAGACAAGACATCTTCCAGGTTTCCGCCTGAGATTTAAAATATTTCTTTGAGCCAGTCTTCTGGGGAGTGGGGGGATGGGGGTGGCAGTGAGGCAGGCTTGGGTAACAAGCTAATTGTTGGTCATTGCATATGCAAAGAACCAGCTTTCCGGGTTCCAAGGAAAAAAGTTTCCTTGGTAACCAACTTTGTCTGGTTCTATAGAATATCATGGCCCTCCTAGGTCAGGTCATCTTGCCTTTCTGTAGTCCTCGTTTTATCCCTAAATCATAGACAGCTTGGATTGTCTCTGTGGGGTGTATGTATTGTCCTCATGTTTGACCTGGCGGCAGCAGCGAGGTCCGAGAGCCTCTCCTGGAACCGGGCGTGGGGACGGGGCTCACCGAGAGCCGCTGGTGAAGGTGGGCAGCGCCCCTGGAGCGCGGCAGGGGCGGGGCGAACCCGGGCGGCACAGGGCGGGTGTCGGCTCCTGGCGGGGGTAGGGAAGGGCTTCCCAGTTGTGCTTTCGGAGATGGCCACTGCGGCTGGAAACACGCCGGGAGCGCAGCCAGGGTGGGGTAAACCTGGGCTGCACAGGTCGAGATTCCGCTCGCTGTGGGTGGGGGGTCGGTCCCTGTTGTGCTCCCGGGGGTCGCCAATGTGGCTGGGAACCCGCCGGGAGCCCAGCAGGGCCGGGGCAAAACCTGGCGGCGCGGGGCGGGGTGGGGGTCCGTTCGCAGCGGGGGTCGGCTCCTGGCGGGGGTGGGGGAGGGCTTTCCAGATGTGCTGTTGGGGGTCGCCATTGCGGCTGGGAATGCCCATTTCGTGAACTCCTGGATCCCCAAGGATCGGCATCCATCGGCCACAGCGGAGGGGTGCGGAACACAGGTAAGGGAACGGGGACTGCGTGGAGCAGGGAACCATGTATTCCGCCCTGTGTTGGCACAGTCTCAGAGCTCCCCAACCTGGCGGTCGCAGGAAGGCCTCGTCTTTGGGGTCAAGGCCTTTACCGCTCCACCCCTCTGCTGAAAAACCTCATAGTCTGCGCGGTTTTCCCAAGCAGCCTAGTGTCCGCTGGAAGTCCAAGGGACAGAACCCTGAATTCTGGCCGGCTGGCCCAGCCCTGCTTCTGGCACTTTGTAGGCCAGCGGGCCCTGGAGCACCTGCTAGGACGGGAAAGGGAAGGGTACGCAAATTGCACCCTGGTGGCCGTCGAGGCAGCAAAGAAGGGGGGAGGGCACCTTACTGCCCTTTAATGGCAGACAGAATCTGTGGCTGTCCTGCTGCGTGGGCCTTTTCCTGTGGACCTTGTGCAATAAAAGTTTACCGGTGACCTTAGGGAACTTCCCAGTGTGCTTCTGACAGATGAGGGATGCTGTGGAGTTGGAGGGGCCTCTCAGGACTACGCTGGGTTTGGCGCAATGGAAGAGGGCCTCATCTCCAGGGAAGGCAGGAACCTCAGGCTTCCTCTCCGTTTCGGACTCCGACCGCAGGGTCCCTGCAGAGTTGGGACAGGAGAGTCAGGAATCGTCTTGTCTGAGGAAGGGAACTCTGCTTGCCTGTCGAGGTGTTCAGGGGGTCTCAGGCCCCTTGTTCAGCTGTGTGTGGAACCTGCGGGTGTTTCCGGACGATGCACGACGGTGACAGTGCCCCTTCGTGTTGTGCCTTCACCCACTGGGTTGCCTTCGAAGAGGTGTCCGGGCCTCGGGTTATTTTCAAGAGCGGACCGGGAAATCGGGGTCTTTCGGCATGTGTCACCATCCACGAGGCTATGTCTCGAATATCCTCGTGAGACCAGCCTCATCCTGAGATGCACCGGGAAAGGCGGGAACCCCTTCAAGACAAAACAGGGGAATCGACCCTCCTGTCGCGATCAGGAGGGGAGAAGGGGCCCAGATGTAGTGGTGCTGGGAACCTCGGTGTTCACCTTGAGTCAGACTGGTGTGGCGAGGAACTTTTGAGGTCGCATCAAGGGTGCCAATACCGTTTCGCACTTCAAGACGGAACGTGGGACTTCTCTTGAGACGCTGTAGGGGGCAAGGACCTCATCTTGCGATGACGGGGGAACCACGTGGCGTTTCTCGAGTTGTGGCGGGATTCTCGAGTTTTGACAGGGAATACAGTCTTCCTCATGTGTTGGCCCAGGGAAGTCCTATCTTCCATTCGAGTTTCAAGGGAGAGCTGGGGATTGCCCTCGAGTCACTGCAGGGCAAAATAGACCTCATCTAGGCTTGTGTCCAGGACTTAATGCTCGTCCCTAGGGGCGACAGGGATCTCGGGCTTGCATACCAGACTCACCCGGGGAATCAGGCCTCATCTCAAGGGGAAGCAAAGAACTCTGCTGTCCTTTTGGGTCGCGATGGGTATCTCTTGGAGCCCACTGTGTGCCATAAAGGGAGTCAAGCCTCCTGTGGTGTTTGGATAGAGGACTCGGGATTCCTCTCCAGGCCATGCAGGAAAAGAAGGCCCTCATCTCGCGATGACGGCGGCGTCTCGTGGGTTTTCTAGACTGCCGCGCTAGTGCCGGGTTTCTGACGAGGTACGAGAGGGAGCTCAGGGAGCCTCTCGTGTGGCGCCAGGGAAGTCAGGTCCCCATGAGATGGCTAGGGGGAGATCGTCATTGCTCTCGAGTAATGGTAGGGTAATCGGGCCTCAAGACGGGTTGAAGAAGGACTCTCGAGGTCTTTCTCGGGTCACTGCATAAAACCCAGGGTTCCCTTGACTTGTGCCTGCGACCTCAGGGAGCTTCTCAGAGTGCCTCTGAGAAGTCAGGGATACTGTGCAGTTTGGAGGGGCCTCTCGAGACTCCTCTGCATTTGGTGGAATGTAAGAGGGACTCATCTCGAGTTGAAGCAGGAACCTCAGTGTTCCTCTCCATTTCTGACTCAGATCGCAAGGTCCCTGCATGTTGGTACAGGAGAGTCAGGCCTCGTCTTTTCTGGAGGATGGGACTCCTCTTGCCTCTCGAGTTGTTCTCGAGGTGACAGGCCACTTGTCGAGCTGTGTATGTAACCTGCCCGTTTTTCCGGATGATGCACAGGTGTGTTAGTGCCCCTTCGTGTTGTACCTTCATACTCAAGGCTGCCTTCCAAGAGGTGTCCGAGCATCGGATTCTTATCAAGAGCGGACCGGGAAATTGGAGTCTTTCAGCAAGCGGCACCACCCACAAAGCTACGTATCGAATTTCCCCATGAGACCGGCCTCATCCTGAGTTGTGCAGGGAAGGTCGGGCCCCCTTGCAGACAAAGCAGGGGAATCGACCCACGGGTCACGATCAGGAGGGGAGAAGGGGCTTAAATGAAGTGGTGCCGGGAACCTCGGTGTTCCCCTTGAGTGAGACCGGCGTGTTGGGGGACTTTTGGGGTCGCATCAAGGGTGCCAAGTACCGTTTCGCATTTCAAGACGGAACCTGGGACATCTTTTGAAACGCTGTAGCGGGCAAGGGCCTCATCTTACGATGACGGGAGAACCACGTGGTTTTGCTCAAGATGCGGCGGGATTCTCGAGTTATGACCGGGAATTTAGGCTTCCTCTTGTTGGCCTTGAAATCCAATCTTCCATTCGGGTTGCGAGGGGGAGCTGGGGATTGCGCTAGAGTCACTGCAGGGCAAAAGAGACCTAATCTAGGCTTGTGTCCAGGATCTAATGTTGCTCTCCAGGGGCGACAGGGATCTCGGGTTTGCATTCCAGACTCATCCGGGGAGTCAGTTCTCACCTCGAGGGTAAGCAAAGAATTCCGCTCTCGTCTCGAGTCGCGATGGGTATCTCTTGGAGCCCACTGTGTGTACTAAAGGGAGTCAAGCCTCCTGTGGAGTTTGGAGAGAGGACTCGGGATTGGACTCCAGGCCATGCAGGAAAAGAAGGCCCTCATCTCGAGATGATGGTGGCATCTCGTGGGTTTTCTCGAGCTGCGGCGCCAGTGTGGGGTGTCTCATGAAGTACCACGGGGATCTTAGGGAGCCTCTTGTGTGGCGCCAGGAAAATCCAGTATTCCATTCGAGTTGCGAGTTAGAACTGGGGATTGCTCTCCAGTCACTGCAGGGCAAAATAGACATCATCTACGCTTGTGTCCAGGACCTATTGTTCCACTACTGGGCCGACAGGGACCTCAGGGTTGCATTCTCGACTCACCCGGAGAGTCAGGCCTCGTCTTGAAGGGAAAAAAAGGACTCCGCTCTCCTGTCAAGTCGCGACGGGTATCTCTTGGAGCCCACTGCGTGGCGTAAAGGGAGTGAAGCCTCCTATGGAGTTTGGAGAGATGACTCGGGATTGTTTTCCTGGCCATGCAGGAAAAAAGGCCCTCATCTTGCGATGACGGGGGCGTCTCGTGGGTTTTCTCCAGCTGTGGCGCCAGTATCAGATTTCTCACGAGGTACAACGGGGAGCTCAGAGAGCCTCTCGTGTGGTGATAGGGACGTCACGTCTCCGTGCGTGTGGTGAAGGGGAGTGCGTGATTGCTCTCGAGTCATAGTAGGCTAATCGGGCCTCAAGACGCATTGAAGAAGGACTCTCGAGGTCTTTCTCGGGTTGCGGTAGGGAACCCTGGGTTCCCTCGACTTGTGTCGGTGACCTCAGGCAACTTCTCAGGGTGCCTCTGAGAAGTCAGGGACACTGTGGATTTGGGAGGGGCCTTTCGTTACTCAACTGGGTTTGGTGCAATTGAAGAGGGCCTCATCTCGTATGCAGGCAGGAACCTCAGGGGTCCTCTCCATTTCTGACTCGGGTCACAGAGTACCTGCAGAGTATGGACAAGAGAGTCACGCCTCGTCTTCTGTGGAGGAATGGATCTCCGCTTTCCTTGCGAGTTGTTCATGGAGTGACAGGCCTCTTGTTGAGCTGTGTGTGGAACCTGTGGGTTTTTCCGGATGATGCAGAGGGGTGTCAGTGCCCCTTCGTGTTGTGCCTTCATCCACAGGGTTGCCTTCAAAGAGGTGTCCGGGCATCGGGTTCTTTTCAAGAGCGTACCAGAAAATTGGGGTCTTTCAGCATGTGGTACCACCCACGAGGCTACATCTCGAATTTCCTCAGGAGACCGGCCTCTTCCTGAGGTTCGCCGGGAAGGTAGGGAAACCCTTGCAGACAAAGCACGGGAATCGACCTACCGGTCGCGATCAGAAGGGGAGAAGGGGCTCAGATGAAGTGGTGCCGGGAACTTCGGTGGTCCCCTCGAGTGAGACCGGTATGTCACGGCACTTTTGAGGTCGCATCAAGGGTGCCAAGTACAGTTTCGCACTTCAAGACGGAACGTGGGAATTCTCTGGAGATGCTCTAGCGGGCAAGGGCCTCATATTGCGATGACGAGCGAAACACGTGGTTTTTCTCGAGATGTGGCGGGATTCTCGAGTTACGACGGGGAATTCAGGCTTCCTCTTGTGTTGGCCCAGCAAGTCCAATCTTCCATTCAACTTGTCAGAGAGAGCTGTGGGTTGCTCTCGAGTCACTTCAGGGCAAAGAGTCCTCATCTAGGCTTGGGTCCAGGACGTAGTATTGCTCTCCAGGGGCAACAGGGATATCGGGGTCGCATTCCAGTCTCACCCGGTGGGTCACGCCTCGTCTCGAGTGGAAGCAAAGGACTCCACTATCTTCTCGAGTCGCGACATGTAACTCTTGGAGCCCAATGAGTGGCCTAAAGGGAGTCAAGCGTCCTGTGTAGCTTGGACAGAAGGTTCACGCTTGATCTGCATACCATGCAGTTAAAGATGGCCCTCCTCTCGTGATGACGGGAGTGTCTCATGGGTTTTCTCGAGCTGCGGCGCCAGTGTGGGGTTTCTCACGAGATATGATGGGGAGATCAGGGAGCCTCTCGTGCAGCGCCAGAGAAGTCAGGCCTCCATGAGTGTGGCCAGGCAGATCGCGTCATTGCTCTGGAGTCATGGGAGGGACTAGGGCCTCAAGACGCATTTAAAAAGGACTCTCGAGGTCTTTCTTGGGTTGGGGTGGGAAACACTCGTTTCCCTCGACCTCTACCGGGGACCTTAGTGAACTTCCCAGGTGCCTCTGAGAGGTGAGGGATACTGAGGAGTTAGAGGGGCCTCTCGGGACTCCACTAGGTTTGACGAAATGAAAGAGGGCCTCATCTCGATTGGAGGCAGGAACCTCAGCTTCCTCTCCATTTCTGACTCCGACCGCAGGGTCCCTGCAGGGTTGGGACAGGAGAGTCAGGCCTCATCTTGTCTGAGTAATGGAACTCTGCTTGCCTCTCGAGTCGTTCAGTGGGTCTCAGGCCCCTTGTCGAGCTGTGTGTGGAACCTGCGGGTGTTTCCAGAAGATGCACGGGGGTGTCATTGCCCCTTCATTTTGTGTCTTCCCCCACAGGGTTGCCTTCAAAGAGGTGTCCGGGTATCGGGTTCATTTCAAGAGCGGACCGGGAAATCGGGGTCGTTCGGCATGTGGCACCACACACGTGGCTCATCTCGAATTTCCTCGTGAGACCAGCATCATCCTGAGGTGCGCCGGGAAGGCCGGGAACACCTTCCACACAAAGCACGGGAATCGAATCTCCTGTCGCGATCAGGAGGGGAGATGGGGCTCAGATGAAGTGGGGCCGGGACTCTAGGTGTTCCACTCGAGGGAACCCGGCGTTTCAGGGAACTTTAGGGGTCGCATCAAGGGAGCCAAGTACCGTTTCCCACTTCAGGACGGAACATGGGACTTCCCTGGAGACGCTGTAGCGGGCAAGGGCCTCATCCTGTGAAGACGTTGGAACCACGTCGTTTTTCTCGAGTTGCGTCTGGATTCTCGAAAATGACGGGGATTTCAGGCTTCCTCTTGGGTTGGCCCTGGGAAGCCCAATCTTCCCCTGGAGTTGCGAGGGAAAGCTGGGGGTTCTGCTCGAGTCACTACAGGGCCAAAGAGACCTCATCGAGGCGTGTGTCCAGGACCTAATATTCCTCTCAAGGGAAGACAGGGATCTCGGGTTTGCATTCCAGACTCCCCCGGGGAGTCAGGCCTCGCCTCGAGGGGAAGCAGAGGACTCCGCTTTCCTCTCAAGTCGCGACACGGATCTCTTGGAGCCCAATGAGTGGACTCAAGGGTGTCGAGCCTCCTCTTCAGTTTGGAGAGAGGACTCGGGATTGCTCTCCAGGCCAGGCAGGAAAAGAAGGCCCTCAGCTCGTGAGGACGGGGGCGTCTCATGGGTTTCCTCAGGCTGCAGCGCCCGTGGGGGTTTTCTCACGAGGCATGACGAGGACCTCAGGGAGCCTCTCGTGCGGCGCCAGGGAACTCATGTCTCCATGCGCATGGCGAGGGGGAGCTGGTCATCACTCTCGAGTCATGGGATGCGACTAGGGCCTCAAGACGCGTTGAAGAAGGACTCTCGAGGTCTTTCTCGGGTGGCGGCGGGAATCCCTCGTTTCCCTCGACTTCTGCAGGGGACTATAGGGAACTTCCCAGGGTGCCTCTGAGAGGTGAGGGATGCTGTGGAGTTGGCAGGGCCTCTCGGGACTCTGCTGGGTTCGTCGCAATGGAAGAGGGCCTCATCTCGAGGGGAGGCAGGAACCTCAGGCTTCCTCTCCGATTCTGACTCTGACTGCACGGTCCCTGCAGTGTTGGGACAGGAGAGTCATGCCTCGTCTTGTCTGAGGAATGGAATTCTGGTTGCCTCTCGAGTTGTTCCGGGAGTCTCAGGCCCCTTGTCGAGCTGTGAGTAGACCCTGCGGGTTTTTCCGGATGATGCACGGGGGTGTCAGTGCCCCTTCGTGTTGTGCCTTCACTCACAGGGTTTCCTTCGAAGAGGTGTCCGGGCATCGGGTTCTTATCAAGAGCGGACCGGAAAATTGGGGTTGTTCGGCACGTGGCACCTCACACATGGCTAGTCTCGAATTTCCTCCTGAGACCGGCCTCATCCTGAGGTGCACCAGGAAGGCCGGGAACCCCTTCCAGAGAAAGCAGGGGAATCGACTCTCCTGTCGCGATCAGGAGGGGAGAAGGGGCTCAGATGAAGTGGTGCCGGGACCCTCGGTGTTCCCCTCGAGGGAACCCAGCGTGTCGGCGAACTTTTGCGGTCGCATCAAGGGTGTCAATTACCATTTCGCACTTAAGGACGGAACATGGGACTTCCCTGGAGACTCCGGGAACTTCGGTGTTCCCCTGGAGTGAGACCGGTATGTTGGGGAACTTTTGGGTCGTATCAAGGGTGCCAAGTAGCATTTCGAACTTTAAGATGGAACGTGGGACTTCTCTTGAGACTCTAGCTGGCAAGGGCCTCATATTGCGATGAAGGGGGAACCACATGGTTTTTAAGACTTGAGGCTGAATTCTCGAATTACGATGGGAAATTCAGACTTCCTCTTGTGTTGACCTTGGGAAGACCAATCTTCCATTCAAATTGTGAGGGAGAGATGGAGGTTGCTCTCGAGTCACTGTAGGGCAAAATAGACCTCATCTAGGCTTGTGTCTAGGACATAATGTTCCACTCCAGGGGCGACAGGGATCTCGGGGTTGCATTCCAAACTCACCCGGGGAGTCAGGCCTCGTCTCCAGGGAAGCAAAGGACTCCGCTCTCCTCTCGAGTCGCACCGGGTATTTCTTGGACCCAACTGAGTGGCCTAAAGGGAGTCAATACTCCTGTGAAGTTTGGAGAGAGGACCAGGGATTGCTCTCCAGGTCAGGCAGGAAAAGAAGGCCCGCATCTCTCCTTGATGGGGGCATCTTGTGGTTTTTCTCGAACTGCGGCGCCACTGTGGGTTTTCTCACGAGGTACGATGGGGTACTCAGGGAGCCTCTTGTGTGGTACTAGGGAAGTCAATTTTCGTGCTTGTGGCGAGGGGAGCGCGTCCTTGCTCTGGAGACATGGTAGGGGAATCGGGCATCAAGAGACGTTGAAAAAGGACTCTCCAAGTCTTTCTCGGGTTACTTCAGGAAACTCTGGGTTCCCTCGACTTGTGCCAGTGACCTCAGGTAGCTTCTCAGGGAGCCTCTGAGAATTCAGGGATACTGTGGTGTTGGGAGGGGCCTCTCGGGACACCACTGAGTTTGGTTCAATGGAAGAGGGCCTCTTCTCTAGTTGAGGCAGGAACCTCAGGGTTCCTCTCCATTTCTGACTCCGATCGCAGGGTCCCTGAAGAGTTGGGCCAGGAGAGTAAGGCCTCGTCTTGTGTGAAGGAATGCAACTTCACTTGCCTCTCGAGTTGTTCACGGGGTGACAGTCCACATTTGGAGCTGTGAGTGGAATCAGCGGGTTTTTCTAGACGATGCATGGGGATGTCAGTGTCCCTTCGTGTTGTGCCTTCATCCACAGGGTTGCCTTCGAAGAGATGTCCGGGCGTCAGGTTCTTATCTAGAGTGGACCGGGAATTCGGGATCTTTCAGCATATGGCACCAACCATGAGGCTACTTTTCGAATTTCCTCATGAGACCGGCCTCATCCGGAGGTTCACGGGGAACGTCGGGAACCCCTTGCAGACAAAGCATGGGAATCGACCCTCCTGTCGCGATCAGGAGAGGAGAAAGGCCTCAGATGAAGTGGTGCCGGGAACTTCAGTGTCCCCTCTAGTGAGATCGGTATATAGGGGAACTTTTGGGGTCGCATCAAGGGTGCCAAGTACTGTTTTGCACTTCAAGACGGAATGTGAGACTTCTCTTGAGATGCTGTAGGGGGCAAGGGCCTCATCTTGCAATACAGGGAACCACATGATTTTTCTCGATTTGCGGCGGGTTTCTCGCATTACGACTGGAAATTCAGGCTTCCTCTTGTGTTGGCCCAGAAAGGCCAATCTTCTGTTCGAGTTGCAAGGGAAAGCTAGGGGTTGCGCTTGAGTCACTGCAAGGCCAAAGAGACCTCCTCTAGGCTTTTGTCCAGGACCTAAGGTTCCTCTCCAGGGGCGACAGGGATCCAGGGTTGCATTCCAGACTCACCCTCGTAGTCAGGCCTCATCTCGAGGGGAAGCAAAGGACACCGCTCTCCTCCTGAGTATCGACGAGTATCTCTTGGAGCCCACTGAGTGACCTAAAGGGAGTCAAGCCTCCTTTGGAGTTTGGAGAGAGGATTCGGGATTGCTCTTCAGGTCATGTAGGAAAGAAGGCCCTCATTTCACCATGACAGGGGCGTCTCGTGGGTTTTCTCGAGCTGCGGCGCCAGTGTGGGGTTTCTCACGAGGTACGATGGGGAGCTCAGGGAGCCTCTCATGTGGTGCCGGGGAAGTCAGATCTTCATGCGTGTGGCGAGGGGGAGCGCGTCATTTTTCTCCAGTCATGGTAGGGGAATTGGGCATCAAGACGCGTGAAGAAGGACTCTCGAGGTTTTTCTCAGGTTATGGCAGGAAACCCTGGGTTCCCTCGACTTATGCCCGTGACCTCAGGGAGCTTCTCAGGGTGCCTCTGAGAAGTCAGGGATACTGTGCAGTTGGGAGGGGCCGCTCCGAACTCCACTGGGTTTGGTGCAGTAGAAGAGGGCCTTATCTCGAGTTGAGGCAGGAACCTCAGTGTTCCTCTCCATTTCTGAATCGGATCTCAGTGTCCATGCAGAGTTGGGACAGGAGAGTCAGGCCTCGTTTTGTGTGGAGGAATTGAACTCCTCTTGCCTCTCGAGTTGTTCATGGGGTGACAGGCCACTTGTCGATCTGTATGTGGAACTTGCGGGCTTTTCCAACGAAGCACGAGGGTGTCAGACCCCTTCGTTTTGTGCCTTCGTCCACAGGATTGCCTTCGAAGAGGTGTCCTAGCATTGGGTTCTTATCAAGAGCAGACACGGAAATCGGGGTCTTTCGGCGTGTGGCACCAACCACAAGGCTACGTCTTGAATTTCCTCGTGAGACCGGCCTCATCCTGAGGTGCGCCGGGAAGGTCCGGAACCCCTTCCAGACAAAGCAGGGTAATCGACCCTCCCGTCGCGATCAGGAGGGGATAAGGGGCTCAGAACAAGCGGTGCACCGAACCTTGGTGTTCCCCTCGAGTGAGACCAGGGTGTCGGGGAACTTTTGTGGTAACAACAAGGTTGCCAATTATCGTTTTAAACTTCAAGATGGAACGTGGGGCTTCTCCTGAGACGCTGTAGCTGGCAAGGGCCTCATCTTGCGATGACGGGGGAACCACGTGGTTTTTCTCGAGTTGCGGCGGGATTTTCGAATTACGACGGGGAATTCAGGCTTCCTCTTGTGTTGTCCCAGGGAAGTCCATTCTTCCATTCGAGGTGCGAGGGAGAGCAGGGGATTGCTCTCGAGTCACTTCAGGGCAAATGAGACCTCATCTATGCTTGTGTCTAGGACCTAATGTTCCTCTCCAGGGGCGACAGGGATCTCGGGGTTGCATTCCAGACTCACCTGAGGAGTTAGGCCTGGTATATAGGGGAAGCAAAGAATTCCGCTCTCCTCTTGAGTCCCAACGGGTATCTCTTGAGCCCACAGAGTGGCCTAAAGGGAGTCAGGCCTCCTGTGGAGTTTGAAGAGAGGCCTCGAGATGCTCTCCAGGCCATGCAGGAAAAGAAGGCCTTCATCTCGCGATGACGGAGGCGTCTCGTGGGTTTTCTCGAGCTGGGGAGCCAGTGTGGGATTTCTCACGAGGTATGACGGGGAGCTCAGGGAGCCTCTCGTGTGGCGCCAGGTAAGTCAAGTCTCCATGCGAGTGGCGAGGGGGAACGCGTCATTGCTCTTGAGTCATGGTAGGGGAATCGGGATTCAAGACGCGTTGAAGGAGGATTTTCGAGGTCTTTCTCGGGTTGCGTCAGGAAACCCTGTGTTCCCTCGACTTGTGCCGGTGACCTCAGGGAGCTTCTAAGGGTGCCTCTGAGAAGTCGGGATACTGTGGATTTGGGAGGGGCCTCTCGGGCCTCCACTATTTTTGGTGTAATGGAAGAGGGCCTCATCTCGAGTGGAGTCAGGAACCTCAGGGTTCCTCTCCATTTCGGGCTCCGATCGCAGGGTCACTCAGAGTTGGGAGAGGTGAGTCAGGCCTCGTCTTGTGTGCAGGAATGGACCTCCGCTTGCCTCTCGAGTTGTTCACTGGGTGACAGGCACTTGTTGAGCTGTAAGAGTAACCTGCGGTCTTTTCTGGACGATGCACGGGGTTGTCAGTGCCCCTTCGTGTTGTGCCTTCATCCACACTATCTTATAGGTGTCTGGGCATTGCGTTCTTATCAAGAGCGGATCGGGAAATCGCGGTCTTTCGGCATGTGGCACCACCATCGAGGCTACATCTCGAATTTCCTCATGAGACAGCCTCATCTGAGGTGCGCGGAGAAGGTCGGGAACCCCTTGCAGACAAAGCAGGGGAATCGACCCTCCTTTCGCGATCAGGAGGGGAAAAGGGGCTCAGATGAAGTGGTGCCAGGAACCTCGGTGTTCCCCTCGAGTGCGACCCATATGTCGGGGAACTTTTGGGGTAGCATTAAGGGTGCCAAATATCATTTCGCACTTCAAGACAGAACGTGGGACTACTCTTGAGACGCTGGAGCAGGCAAGGGCCTCATCTTGCAATGACGGGGGAATCACGTGGTTTTTCTCGAGTTGAGGCGGAATTCTCGAATTACTACTGGGAATTCAGGCTTCCTCTTGTGTTGGCCCAGGGAGGTCCATCTTCCATTCGGGTTGCGAGGGAAAGCTGGGGAGTGCTCTCGAGTTACTGCAGGGCAAAAGCGACCTCAGCTAGCCTTGTGTTCAGGACCCAATGATCCTCTCCAAGGGCGACAGGGATCTCGGGTTTGCATTCCAGACTCACCCGGGGAGTTAGGCCTCGTCTCGAGGGGAAGCAAAGGACTCGGCTATCCTCTCGAGTTGCGACGCGTATCTCTTGGAGCCCACTGAGTGGTCTAAAGGGAGTCAACCCTCCTCTTCAGTTTGGAGAGAGGACTCGGGATTGCTCTCCAGGCCATGCAGGAAAAGAAGGCCCACATCTTGAGATGACGGGGGCGTCTCGTGGGTTTTCCCGAGCTGGGGCGCCAGTGTGGGGTTTCTCACGAGGTATGACGGGGAGCTCAGGGAGCCTCTCATGTGGCGCCAGGGAAGTCAGGTGTCCATGCGCATGGCGAGGGGGAGCGTGTCATTGCTCTCGAGTCATGGTAGGGGAATCCGTCCTCAAGACGCGTTGAAGAAGGACTCTTGAGGTCTTTCTCGGGTTGCGGCAGGATACCCTGTGTTCCCTCGACTTGTGCCGGTGACCTCAGGGAGTTGCTCAGGGTGCCTCTGAGAAGACACTGATACTGTGGAGTTGGGAGGGGCCTCTCGGGACTCCACTGGGTGTGGTATAATACAAGAGGGCCTCATCTCGTGATGAGGAAGGAACCTCAGGGTTCCTCTCCATTTCAGACTCCGATCTCAGGATTCCTGCAGAGTTGGGACAGGAGAGTCAGGCCTCGTATTCTGTGGAGAAATGAAACTTAGCTTGCCTCTCGAGTTGTTCACGAGGTAACAGGTCACTTGTCGAGCTGTATGTGGAACCTGCAGAATTTTCCAAAAGATGCACGGGTGTTCAGGGTCCCTCCTTGTTGTGCCTTCATCCTACGGGATGCATTCCAAGACGTGTACGGGCATCGGGTTCTTATTAATAGCTGACCGGGAAATGGGGTCTTTCCGCATGTGGCACCACCCACGAGGCTACATCTCCAATTTCCTCGTGAGACAGGCCTCATCCTGATGTGCGCTGGGAAGATCGGTAACCCCTTCCACACAAAGCAGGAGAAAAGACACTCCTGTTGCAATCAGGAGGGGAGAAGGGGCTCAAATGATGTGGTGCGGGGAACATGGGTGTTACCCTCGAGTGAGGCCTGTATGTTGGGGAACTTTGGGGGTGCCATCATGGGTGCCAAGTACCGTTTTGCACTTCAGTAGGAACGTGGGACTTCTTTTGAGACGCTGTGGTGGGCAAGGGCCTCATGCTGCGAAGACGATGGAACCACGTGGTTCTTCTCGAGTTGCGGCGGGATTCTCGAGTTACGACGTGGATTTCAGGCTTCCTCTTGTGTTGGCCCTGGGAAGCCCAAACTTCCCTTCGAGTTGCGAGGGAAAGCTGGATGTTGTGCTCGAACCACTGCAAGGCCAAAGAGACCTCATCTAGGCGTGTGTCCAGGACCTAATAGTCCTCTCAAGGGAAGACAAGGATCTCGGGATTGCACTCCAGACTCCCCCGGGGAGTCAGGCCTCGCCTCGAGGGGAAGCAAAGGACTGCACTCTCCTCTAGAGCCCCGACGCGGATCTCTTGGAGCCCACTGGGTCGCCTCAAGGGAATCCATCCTACTCTTCAGTTTGGAGAGAGGACTCGGGATTGCTCTCCAGGCCAGGCAGGAAAAGAAGGCCCTCAGCTCGCGAGGACGGGGGCGTCTCAGGGGTTTCCTCGAGCTGCGGCGCCCATGGGGGTTTTCTCCCGAGGCACGACGAGGATCTCAGGGAGCCTCTCGTGCGGCACCAGGGAAGCCAGGTCTGCATGCGCGAGGCAAGGGGGAGCGCATCATTGCTCTCTAGTACAGAGAGGGCACAAGGGCTTCAAGACACTTTGAAGAAGGACTATCGAGGTCTTTCTCGAGTGGCGGCGGGAAACCCTTATTTCCCACGACTTCTGCCGGGGACCTGAGGGAACTTCCCAGGGTGCCTCTGAGAGGTGAGGGATGCTGTGGAGTAAGCGGGGTCTCTCGGGACTCCGCTGGGGTTGGCGCAATCGAAGAGGGCCTCATCTCGAGGGGAGGCAGGAACATCAGGCTTCCTCTCCGTTTCGGACTCCGACCCTCCGATCTCAGGGCCCCTGCAGAGTTGGGACAGGAGAGTCAGGCCTCGTCTTGTCTGAGGAAGGGAACCCCGCTTGCCTCTCGAGTTGCTCAGGGGGTCTCAGGCCCCTCGTCGAGCTGAGTGTGGAACCCGCGGGTTTTTGCGGACGATGCACGGGGGTGGAAGTGCCCCTTCGTGTTGTGCCTTCACCCACAGGGTTGCCTTCGAAGAGGGGTCCGGGCCTCGGGTCCTTCTCAAGAGCGGACCGGGGAATCGGGGTCGTTCGGCATGTGGCGCCACCCACGTGGCTCGGTTCGAATTTCCTCGTGAGACCGGCCTCCTCCTGAGGTGCGCGGGGAAGGCCGGGAACCCCTTCAAGACCACGCAGGGCAATCGACTCTCCTGTCGCGATCAGGAGGGGAGAAGGCGCTCAGAGGAAATGGTGCCGGGACCCTCGGTGTTAGCCTCGAGGGAACCCGGCGTGTCGGGGAAGTTTTGGGGGTCGCATGAAGGCTGTCAGGGATCGTTTCGCCCTTCAGGGCGGAACAGGGCACTTCCCTTGAGACGCCGTGGCGGGCAAGGGCCTCAACTTGCCAAGAGGTGGGAACCATGTGGTTTTTCTCGAGTTGCGGCGGCATTCTCGAGTTACGACGCGGATCTCAGCCTTCCCCTTGGGTTGGCCCTGGGAAGCCCAATCTTCCCCTCGGGTTGCGAGGGGAAGCTGGGGGTTGCGCTCGAGTCACTGCAGGGCCGAAGGGACCTCACCTAGGCGTGTGTCCGGGACCTAATATTCCTCTCCAGGGAAGGCAGGGATCTCGGGGTTGCATTGCAGGCTCCCCCGGGGAGTCAGGCCTCGTCTCGAGGGGAAGCCAAGGACTCCGCTCTCCTCTCGAGTGGCGACGCGGGTCTCTTGGAGCCCCCTGAGCGGCCTCAAGGGAGTCCAGCCTCCTCTTCCGTTTGGAGAGAGGACCCGGGATTGCTCTCCAGGCCATGCAGGAAAAGAAGGCCCTCAGCTCGCGAGGACGGGGGCGTCTCCGGGGTTTCCTCGAGCTGCGGCGCCCGTGGGGGTTTTCTCCCGAGGCACGACGAGGATCTCAGGGAGCCTCTCGTGGGGCGCCAGGGAAGTCAGGTCTCCATGCGCGTGGCGAGGGGGAGCGCGTCCTGGCTCTCGAGTCACGGGAGGGGACTAGGGCCTCGAGACGCGTTGAAGAAGGACTCTCGAGGTCTTTGTCGGGGGGCGGCGGGAAACCCTCGTGTCCCTCGCCTTCTGCCAGGGACCTTAGGGAACTTGCCAGGGTGCCTCTGAGAGGCGAGGGATCCTGTGGAGGTGGCGGGGCCCCTCGGGACTCCGCTGGGTCTGGCGCAACGGAAGAGGGCCTCACCTCGAGGGGAGGCAGGAACGTCAGGCTTCCTCTCCGTTTCGGACTCCGACCGCAGGGTCCCTGCAGAGTTGGGACAGGAGAGTCAGGCCTCGTCTTGTCTGAGGAAGGGAACCCCGCTGGCCTCTCGAGTTGCTCAGGGGGTCTCAGGCCCCTCGTCGAGCTGTGTGTGGAACCCGCGGGTCTTTGCGGACGATGCACAGGGGTGGCAGTGCCCCTTCGTGTTGTGCCTTCACCCACAGGGTTGCCTTCGAAGAGGGGTCCGGGCCTCGGGTCCGTCTCAAGAGCGGACCGGGGAATCGGGGGCCTTCGGCATGTGGCCCCACCCACGTGGCTCGTCTCGAATTTCCTCGTGAGACCGGCCTCATCCTGAGGTGCGCCGGGAAGGCCGGGAACCCCTTCCAGGCCACGCAGGGGAATCGCCTCTCCTTTCGCGATCAGGAGGGGAAAAGGGGCTCAGAGGAAGCGGTGCCGGGACCCTCGGTGTTCCCCTCGAGGGCCCCGGCGTGTCGGGGGACTTTTGGGGGTCGCAGGAAGGCTGTCAGGGACCGTTTCGCCCTTCAGGGCGGAACAGGGGACTTCCGTTGAGACGCCGTCGCGGGCAAGGGCCTCATCTTGCCAAGAGGTGGGAACCACGTGGTTTTTCTCGAGTTGCGGCGGCATTCTCGAATTACGACGGGGATCTCAGCCTTCCCCTTGGGTTGGCCCTGGGAAGCCCAATCTTCCCCTCGGGTTGCGAGGGAAAGCTGGGGGTTGCGCTCGAGTCACTGCAGGGCCGAAGAGACCTCACCTAGGCGTGTGTCCGGGACCTCATATTCCTCTCCAGGGAAGGCAGGGATCTCGGGGTTGCATTCCAGCTCCCCCGGGGAGTCAGGCCTCGTCTCGAGGGGAAGCCAAGGACTCCGCTCTCCTCTCGAGTGGCGACGCGGGTCTCTTGGAGCCCCCTGAGCGGCCTCAAGGGAGTCCAGCCTCCTCTTCCGTTTGGAGAGAGGACCCGGGATTGCTCTCCAGGCCATGCAGGAAAAGAAGGCCCTCAGCTGGCGAGGACGGGGGCGTCTCAGGGGTTTCCTCGAGCTGCGGCGCCCGTGGGGGTTTTCTCCCGAGGCACGACGAGGATCTCAGGGAGCCTCTCGTGGGGCGCCAGGGAAGTCAGGTCTCCATGCGCGTGGCGAGGGGGAGCGCGTCCTGGCTCTCGAGTCACGGGAGGGGACTAGGGCCTCGAGACGCGTTGAAGAAGGACTCTCGAGGTCTTTCTCGGGGGGCGGTGGGAAACCCTCGTTTCCCTCGCCTTCTGCCGGGGACCTTAGGGAACTTCCCAGGGTGCCTCTGACAGGCCAGGGATCCTGTGGAGGTGGCGGGGCCCCTCGGGACTCCGCTGGGTCTGGCGCAACGGAAGAGGGCCTCACCTCGAGGGGAGGCAGGAACGTCAGGCTTCCTCTCCGTTTCGGACTCCGACCTCAGGGTCCCTGCAGAGTTGGGAGAGGAGAGTCAGGCCTCGTCTTGTCTGAGGAAGGGAACCCCGCTGGCCTCTCGAGTTGCTCAGGGGGTCTCAGGCCCCTCGTCGAGCTGTGTGTGGAACCCGCGGGTCTTTGCGGACGAAGCACGGGGGTGGCAGTGCCCCTTCGTGTTGTGCCTTCACCCACAGGGTTGCCTTCGAAGAGGGGTCCGGGCCTCGGGTCCTTCTCAAGAGCGGACCGGGGAATCGGGGGCCTTCGGCATGTGGCCCCACCCACGTGGCTCGTCTCGAATTTCCTCGTGAGACCGGCCTCATCCTGAGGTGCGCCGGGAAGGCCGGGAACCCCTTCCAGGCCACGCAGGGGAATCGCCTCTCCTTTCGCGATCAGGAGGGGAAAAGGGGCTCAGAGGAAGCGGTGCCGGGACCCTCGGTGTTCCCCTCGGGGGACCCCGGCGTGTCGGGGGACTCTTGGGGGTCGCAGGAAGGCTGTCAGGGACCGTTTCGCCCTTCAGGGCGGAACAGGGGACTTCCGTTGAGACGCCGTCGCGGGCAAGGGCCTCATCTTGCCAAGAGGTGGGAACCACGTGGTTTTTCTCGAGTTGCGGCGGCATTCTCGAATTACGACGGGGATCTCAACCTTCCCCTTGGGTTGGCCCTGGGAAGCCCAATCTTCCCCTCGGGTTGCGAGGGAAAGCTGGGGGTTGCGCTCGAGTCACTGCAGGACCGAAGAGACCTCACCTAGGCGTGTGTCCGGGACCTCATATTCCTCTCCAGGGAAGGCAGGGATCTCGGGGTTGCATTCCAGCTCCCCCGGGGAGTCAGGCCTGGTCTCGAGGGGAAGCCAAGGACTCCGCTCTCCTCTCGAGTGGCGACGCGGGTCTCTTGGAGCCCCCTGAGCGGCCTCAAGGGAGTCCAGCCTCCTCTTCCGTTTGGAGAGAGGACCCGGGATTGCTCTCCAGGCCATGCAGGAAAAGAAGGCCCTCAGCTCGCGAGGACGGGGGCGTCTCAGGGGTTTCCTCGAGCTGCGGCGCCCGTGGGGGTTTTCTCCCGAGGCACGACGAGGATCTCAGGGAGCCTCTCGTGGGGCGCCAGGGAAGTCAGGTCTCCATGCGCGTGGCGAGGGGGAGCGCGTCCTGGCTCTCGAGTCACGGGAGGGGACTAGGGCCTCGAGACGCGTTGAAGAAGGACTCTCGAGGTCTTTCTCGGGGGGCGGCGGGAAACCCTCGTTTCCCTCGCCTTCTGCCGGGGACCTTAGGGAACTTGCCAGGGTGCCTCTGAGAGGCCAGGGATCCTGTGGAGGTGGCGGGGCCCCTCGGGACTCCGCTGGGTCTGGCACAACGGAAGAGGGCCTCACCTCGAGGGGAGGCAGGAACGTCAGTCTTCCTCTCCGTTTCGGACTCCGACCGCAGGGTCCCTGCAGAGTTGGGACAGGAGAGTCAGGCCTCGTCTTGTCTGAGGAAGGGAACCCCGCTGGCCTCTCGAGTTGCTCAGGGGGTCTCAGGCCCCTCGTCGAGCTGTGTGTGGAACCCGCGGGTCTTTGCGGACGATGCACAGGGGTGGCAGTGCCCCTTCGTGTTGTGCCTTCACGCACAGGGTTGCCTTCGAAGAGGGGTCCGGGCCTCGGGTCCGTCTCAAGAGCGGACCGGGGAATCGGGGGCCTTCGGCATGTGGCCCCACCCACGTGGCTCGTCTCGAATTTCCTCGTGAGACCGGCCTCATCCTGAGGTGCGCCGGGAAGGCCGGGAACCCCTTCCAGGCCACGCAGGGGAATCGCCTCTCCTTTCGCGATCAGGAGGGGAAAAGGGGCTCAGAGGAAGTGGTGCCGGGACCCTCGGTGTTCCCCTCGGGGGACCCCGGCGTGTCGGGGGACTCTTGGGGGTCGCAGGAAGGCTGTCAGGGACCGTTTCGCCCTTCAGGGCGGAACAGGGGACTTCCGTTGAGACGCCGTCGCGGGCAAGGGCCTCATCTTGCCAAGAGGTGGGAACCACGTGGTTTTTCTCGAGTTGCGGCGGCATTCTCGAATTACGACGGGGATCTCAGCCTTCCCCTTGGGTTGGCCCTGGGAAGCCCAATCTTCCCCTCGGGTTGCGAGGGAAAGCTGGGGGTTGCGCTCGAGTCACTGCAGGGCCGAAGAGACCTCACCTAGGCGTGTGTCCGGGACCTCATATTCCTCTCCAGGGAAGGCAGGGATCTCGGGGTTGCATTCCAGCTCCCCCGGGGAGTCAGGCCTGGTCTCGAGGGGAAGCCAAGGACTCCGCTCTCCTCTCGAGTGGCGACGCGGGTCTCTTGGAGCCCCCTGAGCGGCCTCAAGGGAGTCCAGCCTCCTCTTCCGTTTGGAGAGAGGACCCGGGATTGCTCTCCAGGCCATGCAGGAAAAGAAGGCCCTCAGCTGGCGAGGACGGGGGCGTCTCAGGGGTTTCCTCGAGCTGCGGCGCCCGTGGGGGTTTTCTCCCGAGGCACGACGAGGAACTCAGGGAGCCTCTCGTGGGGCGCCAGGGAAGTCAGGTCTCCATGCGCGTGGCGAGGGGGAGCGCGTCCTGGCTCTCGAGTCACGGGAGGGGACTAGGGCCTCGAGACGCGTTGAAGAAGGACTCTCGAGGTCTTTCTCGGGGGGCGGCGGGAAACCCTCGTTTCCCTCGCCTTCTGCCGGGGACCTTAGGGAACTTCCCAGGGTGCCTCTGAGAGGCGAGGGATCCTGTGGAGGTGGCGGGGCCCCTCGGGACTCCGCTGGGTCTGGCGCAACGGAAGAGGGCCTCACCTCGAGGGGAGGCAGGAACCTCAGGCTTCCTCTCCGTTTCGGACTCCGACCGCAGGGTCCCTGCAGAGTTGGGACAGGAGAATCAGGCCTCGTCTTGTCTGAGGAAGGGAACCCCGCTGGCCTCTCGAGTTGCTCAGGGGGTCTCAGGCCCCTCGTCGAGCTGTGTGTGGAACCCGCGGGTCTTTGCGGACGATGCACAGGGGTGGCAGTGCCCCTTCGTGTTGTGCCTTCACCCACAGGGTTGCCTTCGAAGAGGGGTCCGGGCCTCGGGTCCGTCTCAAGAGCGGACCGGGGAATCGGGGGCCTTCGGCATGTGGCCCCACCCACGTGGCTCGTCTCGAATTTCCTCGTGAGACCGGCCTCATCCTGAGGTGCGCCGGGAAGGCCGGGAACCCCTTCCAGGCCACGCAGGGGAATCGCCTCTCCTTTCGCGATCAGGAGGGGAAAAGGGGCTCAGAGGAAGCGGTGCCGGGACCCTCGGTGTTCCCCTCGGGGGACCCCGGCGTGTCGGGGGACTCTTGGGGGTCGCAGGAAGGCTGTCAGGGACCGTTTCGCCCTTCAGGGCGGAACAGGGGTCTTCCGTTGAGACGCCGTCGCGGGCAAGGGCCTCATCTTGCCAAGAGGTGGGAACCACGTGGTTTTTCTCGAGTTGCGGCGGCATTCTCGAATTACGACGGGGATCTCAGCCTTCCCCTTGGGTTGGCCCTGGGAAGCCCAATCTTCCCCTCGGGTTGCGAGGGAAAGCTGGGGGTTGCGCTCGAGTCACTGCAGGGCCGAAGAGACCTCACCTAGGCGTGTGTCCGGGACCTAATATTCCTCTCCAGGGAAGGCAGGGATCTCGGGGTTGCATTCCAGCTCCCCCGGGGAGTCAGGCCTCGTCTCGAGGGGAAGCCAAGGACTCCGCTCTCCTCTCGAGTGGCGACGCGGGTCTCTTGGAGCCCCCTGAGCGGCCTCAAGGGAGTCCAGCCTCCTCTTCCGTTTGGAGAGAGGACCCGGGATTGCTCTCCAGGCCATGCAGGAAAAGAAGGCCCTCAGCTGGCGAGGACGGGGGCGTCTCAGGGGTTTCCTCGAGCTGCGGCGCCCGTGGGGGTTTTCTCCCGAGGCACGACGAGGATCTCAGGGAGCCTCTCGTGGGGCGCCAGGGAAGTCAGGTCTCCATGCGCGTGGCGAGGGGGAGCGCGTCCTGGCTCTCGAGTCACGGGAGGGGACTAGGGCCTCGAGACGCGTTGAAGAAGGACTCTCGAGGTCTTTCTCGGGGGGCGGCGGGAAACCCTCGTTTCCCTCGCCTTCTGCCGGGGACCTTAGGGAACTTGCCAGGGTGCCTCTGAGAGGCCACGGATCCTGTGGAGGTGGCGGGGCCCCTCGGGACTCCGCTGGGTCTGGCGCAACGGAAGAGGGCCTCACCTCGAGGGGAGGCAGGAACGTCAGGCTTCCTCTCCGTTTCGGACTCCGACCGCAGGGTCCCTGCAGAGTTGGGACAGGAGAGTCAGGCCTCGTCTTGTCTGAGGAAGGGAACCCCGCTGGCCTCTCGAGTTGCTCAGGGGGTCTCAGGTCCCTCGTCGAGCTGTGTGTGGAACCCGCGGGTCTTTGCGGACGATGCCCGGGGGTGGTAGTGCCCCTTCGTGTTGTGCCTTCACCCACAGGGTTGCCTTCGAAGAGGGGTCCGGGCCTCGGGTCCTTCTCAAGGGCGGACCGGGGAATCGGGGGCGTTCGGCATGTGGCCCCACCCACGTGGCTCGTCTCGAATTTCCTCGTGAGACCGGCCTCCTCCTGAGGTGCGCCGGGAAGGCCGGGAACCCCTTCCAGACCACGCAGGGGAATCGCCTCTCCTGTCGCGATCAGGAGGGGAGAAGGGGCTCAGAGGAAGCGGTGCCGGGACCCTCGGTGTTCCCCTCGGGTGTCCCCGGCGTGTCAGGGGACTTTTGGCGGTCGCAGGAAGGCTGTCAGGGACTGTTTCGCCCTTCAGGGCGGAACAGGGGACTTCCCTTGAGACGCCGTGGCGGGCAAGGGCCTCATCTTGCCAAGAGGTGGCAACCACGTGGTTTTTCTCGAGTTGCGGCGGGATTCTCGAGTTACGACGGGGATCTCAGCCTTCCCCTTGGGTTGGCCCTGGGAAGCCCAATCTTCCCCTCGAGTTGCGAGGGAAAGCTGGGGGTTGCGCTCGAGTCATTGCAGGGGCCAAGAGACCTCACCTAGGCGTGTGTCCGGGACCTAATATTCCTCTCCAGGATAGGCGGGGATCTCAGGGTTGCATTCCAGCCTCCCCCGGGGAGTCAGGCCTCGTCTCGAGGGGAAGCCAAGGACTCCGCTCTCCTCTCGAGTCGCGACGCGGATCTCTTGGAGCCCCCTGAGCGGCTTAAAGGGAGTCCAGCCTCCTCTTCAGTTTGGAGAGAGGACTCGTGATTGGTCTCCAGGCCATGCAGGAAAATAAGGCCCTCATCTCGCGATGACCGGGGTGTCTCATGTATTTCCTCGAGCTGCCGCGCCTGTGTGGGTTTCCTCACGAGGTACGATGAGGAACTCATGGAGCCTCTCGTGCAGTGCCATGTTAGTCAGGTCTCCATGCGTGTGGCGAGGGGGAGCGTGTCATGGCTCTTGAGTCATGGTAGGGGAATCGCGACTCAACACATTTTGAAGCACTCTCAAGGTCTTTCTCGAGTCACGGCAGAAAACCCAGGGGTCCCTCGACTTGTGCCTGTGACATCAGGGAGCTTCTTTTTGTGCCTCTGAGAACTCAGGGATACTGTGGAGTTGGTAGGGGCCTCTCGGGACTCCACTGGTTGTGGTGCAATGGAAGAGGGCTTCATCTCGAGTGGACGCAGGAACCTCAGGCTTGCTCTCCGTTTCTGACTCGGAACCCGTGGTCCCTGCAGAATAGGGACAAGAGAGTCACACCTAGTCTTCTGTTGAGGAATGGACCTTCGTTTGCCTTTCGAGTTGTTTACAGGGTGACAGGCCACTTGTCGAAATGTCTGTGGGACCTGCGGGTTTTTCTGGACGATGCACGCGGTTGTCAGTGCCCCTTCGTGTTGTGCCTTCATCCACAGGTTTTCCTTCAAAGAGGTGTGCTGGCATCGGGTTCTTTTCAAGAGTGGACTGTGAAATTGGGGTCTTTCGACATGTGGCACCACCCACGAGGCTATGTCTCGAACTTCCTCATGAGACCGGCCGCATCCTGAGGTGCGCCCGGAAGGTCGGGAACCCCTTGCAGACAGAGAAGGGGAGTCGACCCTCCTGTCGCAATCAGGAGAGGAGAAGGGGCTCAGATGAAGTGGTGCCGGGAACCTCGGTGTTCCCCTTGAGTGAGTCTGGTATGTCGCGGAACTTTTGGGGTCGCATCAAGGGTACCAAGTACCGTTTCGCACTTCAGGATGGAACGTGGGACTTCTCTTGAGATGCTGTAGCGGACAAAGGGCCTCATCTTGCGATGACGAGGGAAGCACGTGGTTTTTCTCGAGTTGCGGTGGGATTCTCGAGTTACGACGGGGAATTCAGGCTTCCTCTTGTGTTGGCCCAGGAAGTCTAATCTTCCATTCGAGTTGCCAGGGAGAGCTGGGGATTGGGCTCCATTCACTGAAGGGCAAACTAGACCTCATCTAGGCTTGTATCCAGGACTTAATGTTCCTCTCCATAGGCGACAGGGATTTGGGGTTGCATTCCATACTCACCCGGGGAGTCAGGCCTCATCTCGAGGGGAAGCAAAGGACTCCACTCTCTTCTCGAGTCGCGACAGGTATCTCTTGGAGCCCACTGAGTGGTCTTTGCTCTGTAGGAGAGCTCTAGTGTTCATAAGCCTGTACATAAGTGAACACAGACATTCTGTGTGCATGTTGCTGCGTACCCAAAATAGGGCCACAAGGAGCCTCATGCTCTCCATGCGGCGCGGAAGCTGTGCAGCCACGCAGCAGCTGAAGAATCCAACCAATTGCTCTTTTCTTACCTCTGACAGAGCTCGCATTGCCGTAGCCCTTGGCAGTTTGAAAACACTGGACCCTAACCCCTCTCAAAGTAGGCCTGGGTTCTAGTTCGAATAGAAAGTCAATAGCGGAGCTGAGGACAGGAACGCGGCAGTCATTTATCACACGCTCCTGCAGCCTGCTACTACAGGGACACTAACGCTAGAAGCTAGGAATGTCTTTGCAAGGTGCGCAAAGGACAAGGGAGAACCTCGACCCTGACTCTAGTATTTCAGTCCCCTGAGCAGATCTGAGGTTCTCCCGCTGTAGAAGCTAACCCATTCCTTTCAAATACAGGCTTCCTAACACAGGGCCAGTTGGCTGCTTGCTCTTCCACGAAGCAGGCTTCCTTAACTTGCAAACTGCGAATTCCGCTTAACAGCCTGGAGGAAAATCGCTTCTTGCAAGATTTTTTTCAGAGGCTGTATCCCCGGAGCTGGGGCCAAGCTAGGGGACCCATACTGACAAGGGAAGGCAAAACCACATCCAATGTCTTTGCTCTGGAGGACAGCTTTGGTGAGCCTAAGTCTTTCAGGAATATTTCTGGCTCCAACAGAGTCAAATTCTGTGTGTGAAGCTGCACAGCCAAAATAGGGGAACAGAGAGCCTGATTCTCTCTGTGTAGCTTTGAAGCTGTCATTCAAACAACAGCTTGAGAATCCATACAATGCTCTCCCTTACTGCTAAGAGAATTCTCATTGCTGTAGTCCTTGACAGTTTGTAGAAATCCGCACCCTAACCCTTCTCCAAGTAGGCCTGGGTCCTAGCTCGGAATAACAGGCAACGGCGGAGCTGAGGCCAGTAAGGCACAAGTGAGGTCTCACACATTCTTGCAGCCTGATCGCCCAGGAGCAGTAAGGCCTCTTTTTCCCTGTAGGAGGCTCGCTTGCCTTGCCTCCTGTGAACTGCATTTCCCAGCCTGGGCGCAAAGCTGTTCCTGGAGATTTTTTCTCAGGGGCTGTTTCCCTGGAGCTGGGTCGGACCTCGGGGGCCCAACTCACAGGGGAAGACAAAACCACATGGACAGGTCTATGCTCTGTAGGAGAGCTCTAGTGAACCTCGTCTCTCAGGAACATTCTTGGCTTCTACAGAGACACCTCTGTGCATGAAGCTACACACCCAACATAGTGGCAAAGGGAGTCTGATTCTCTCCGTGGGTGCTGATGCTTTGTGGCAAAGCACCTGCTAAGAATCCATCCGCATAGGCTTCCCTCACCTTGACAGAGGTCTCATTGCTGTAGTCCTTGGCAGTTTGGAAAGAAGCTGACCCTTACCCTTCACCAAGTAGGCCCTTGTCCTTGTTTGAATGGAAAGGCAGTAGCTGAGCTGAGGCCAGTAAGGCGCCAGTCAAGTCTGACATATTCCCGATGCCTGCTCCTTCATGGAAAATAACGTTAGAATCTGGGAATGTCTTTGCAAGGCTGGCAAAGGGCAGTCAGGAACCTCGACCCTGCCTCTGGAATTTCTATCTTCTCAGCACATCTGGCGGTCTCGGTCAGGAGAAACTAACCCATTCCTTGCAAATATAGGCTTCCAAACACAGGCCGGTTGGCTGTCTCTTCTTGCCGAAGGAAGCTTGCTTATCCCACCTCCTGTGAACTCCACTTCCCAGCCTGGGTGATAAGAGGTTCTTGGAGATCTTTTCTCAGAGGCTGTTTCCAAGGAGCAGGGGCTGATCCCAGAGACCCACACGCACAGGGGAAGGAAAAACCGCATGGATAAGTCTTTGCTCTCTAGGAGTGCTCTAGTGAACCTCACTCTATGGGGAATGTTCTTGGCTCCAACGGGGACATCTCTGTGTGGGAAGCTGCATTGCCAACATGAGACACAGAGACCTGATTCTCTCTGTGCAGCTTTGACGCTGTCGTTCAAACAACAAATTGAGAATCCACACAATGCTCTCCCTTACCACTGAGAGAGTTATCATTGCTGTAGCCCTTCGCAGTTTCTGGAAATCGGCACACAAACACTTCTCCAAGTAGGCCTGGGTTCAAGTTCAGATGAACATGCAATAGCGGAGCTGAGGCCAGTAAGGCACCAGTCAGGTGTCACACACTCTGGCAGCCTGCTCCTCCAGGGACAGTAAGGCCTCTATTTCCCTTCAGGAGGCTCGCTTGCCTTACTTCCTGTGAACAGCGTTTCCCAGCCTGGGCGGAAAGCAGTTCCTGGAGATCTTTTCTCAGGGGCTGTTTCCCCGGAGTTGGGGCGGACCTCGGGGACCCAACTCACAGGGGAAGGCAAAACCAAATGGACAGGTCTATGCTCTGTAGGAGATCTCTAGTGAACTGCCGGGGTCCAGCCCCAGCTGATCCAGGGTATTCGAAGCAGAGACGGCGTAGGCGAGGGTCAGGGAACAACTGCTTAATTAAATGTTAAGTAAGGATTTAAAGAGTAGTAAAATGAGGATAGCTCAGTAGGAAAATTCAGTGGAGAAAAGAGGCTGAGTAGCTTGGTTTACGCGGGGGACCAATAAAACTTCAAGACAAGAAGCTTGCACCACTTACGTAGGCCGCAGGCGTCCTTCCGTTCTCCCGAAGGAGAGGAGACACTGAGGCCTCCCCGGTCGGATCTTAGAAGCCCAGGCAAAATTAGTAAGCTTGGTGGGTTCCGCGCTCCAGATGGAGACTCAACTAGAGTGAGAGAGAGAGAGAGAGACATGGGGAGACCAGTATTTCGAGAAACTGATCCCAATTCTTTATTTTCCATGGTCTACTTTTATACACTGAGATGTTATGCAAAAGTCACGTGGGGTCAGCAGTCCTGACTTTTATCAAAGTCAGGTGCTTCATACAAAAGTATACAGAGGTCTTAGGGGTGTTACATCATCTTCTGGCCGGGGGGCCTGCTGACAATTTACGACCCTCTCCTTGTGACAGCGGTCAGTCAACCAGGACACTTATTTCTCCAGGGGTGGTTATTCTTAAAACAGACGCCACCCAAATAAAGTTACATTCCTATAGGGTGAGGGTGTAGTGGGTTTTAGTTAAGGAAAGAATTTACTTAGCCTAAGGTCTAACGTGATTTATATCAAAGGTTAATACTTATTTCTTCTATATATTCATTAATGTGTATAAGGGCAGGGGATGTGGAGACTTAGCAGTAAACATCAGCTCAACAAATGAAAAACCCTTCACCAATATGATTTCTAATCAGCCCATTATACTTATACTAATACTTTTCTAACTTTTCTAAGGAACCTGTTTTTAGAAGGTTTAAAGCATCTCGTGCCTCTCATGGTTGGGAGGCTGTGAGCAATCACATGTGGCCGGACAAGCCTGTCAGGCAGGCTAGAGAACCTTCAGAGGAGTTTGTAGGTTAAAACACTCTTGTCACACCCAGGGGTTTTTATCAACTGGAGCTCTAGGTTAACTCCTTCTCCGAAAGAGGTGGTGGGGGACAGCCCCCCGTAAAGTCAGAGGTGTAGGTGAGAGCACAAAGTAGTAAGGTAGGCAGGCTCTGGTTATGGGGGTAGATGCTCGAGGATTTCCAGGGGGACTCCTGAGGCTCGATCCCGCCCTTGCGTATGTCGAGCCTCCTTCCTCATGACCTTTGCCATGGGCGGAGTGCCTCACTCTGGCCCCCAACAGTGAACCTCCTCTCTCAGGAACATTCTTGGCTCCTATCGAGACACCTTCGTGCGTGTAGCTACACACGCAACGTAGGGGCAAAGGGAGCCAGATTCTTTCCGTGGGGTGCTGATGCTTTGTGGCAAAGCACCTGCTTGAGAATCCATCAGCTTACGCTTCCCTCGCCTTGACAGAGGTCTCATTGCTGTAGCCCTTGGCAGTTTGGAAAGAAGAGGACCCTTACCTTTCATAAAGTGGGCCCTTGTCCTAGTTTGAAAGGAAAGGCAAGAGCTGAGCTGAGGCCAATAAGGCGCCAGTCAAGTCTGACATATTCCCGAAGCCTGCTCCTTCATGGAAAATAACGCTGGAATCTAGGAATGTCTCTGCAAGGCTGGCAAAGGGCAGTCAGGAGCCTGCACCCTGCCTCTGGAATTACCGACTTCTGAACAGATCTGGAGGTCTCCCTTAGGGGAAGCTAACCCATTCTTCCAAATAGAGGCTTCCAAACGCAGGCCGCTTGGCTGCCTCTTGCTCTCTGAAGGAGGCCTGCTTTTCCCGCCTCCTATGAACCCCACATCCCAGCCTCTGGGAAAAGCGGATCTTAAAGATCTTTTCTCAGGGGTTGTTTCCACGGAGCTGGGGCCGAGCCTGGAGCCCCAAACGCACAGGGGAAGAAAAACCACATGTACAAGTCTTTGCTCTCTAGGAGAGCTCTAGTGAACTTCACTCTGTCAGGAACGTTCTTGTTTCCTATGGAGACACCCCTGTCTGTGAAGCTGTGTACCGAACATGGAGACACAGAGTCTGATTCTCTCTGTGCAGCTTTGAAGCTGTCGTACAAACAACAGCTTGAAAATCCATACAATGTTCTTCCTTACCCGTGACACAGTTCTCATTGCTATACCCCTTGGCAGTATTTAGAAATCCATACCCAAACCCTTCTCCTAGTAGGCCTGGGTCCTAGTTCGGAGAAACACGCAATGGCGGAGCTGAGGCCAGTAAGGCATCAGTCAGGTCTCACACACTCTGGCAGCCTGATCGTCCAGGGAGACTAAGGCCTGTTGTGCCTTGCAGGAGGCTCGCTTGTGTTACCTCCTGTGAACTGCGTTTGCCAGCCTGGGGGAATAGCGGTCCCTGGAGATCTTTTCTCAGGGGCTCCTTCCCCTGAGCTGGGGCGGACCTCAGGGACCCAACTCACAGGGCAAGGCAAAACCATATGGACAGGTCTATGCTCTGTAGCAGACTTCTAGTGAACCTCATCTCTCAGGAACATTCTTGGCTCCTATAGAGACACTTCTGTGTGTGAAACTTCGTACCTAACATAGGGGCACAGAGAGCCTGATTCTCTCAGTTCATTTTGACCCTGTCGTTCAGAAAACAGCTTGAGAATCCATAAAATGCTCTCCCTTACCGCTGAGAGAATTCTCACTGCTGTAGCCCTTGGCACTTTGTAGAAATCCGCACCCAAACGCTTCTCCAAATAGGCCTGGGTCCTAGTTCGGAGGAACAGGCAATGGTGGAACTGAGGCCAGTAAGGCAACAGTCAGGTTTCACACACTCTGGCAGCCTGCTCCTCCAGGGACAGTAAGGCCTCTTTTTCTCTGCAGGAGATTCGCTTGCCTTACTTCCTGTGAACAGCGTTTCCCAGCCTCAGCGAAGCGGTTCCTGGAGATCTTTTCTCAGGGACAGTTTCCCCGGAGGTGTGGCAGACCTCGAGGACCCAACTCACAGGGGAAGGCAAAACCACATGGACAGGTCTATGCTCTGTAGGAGAGGTTTAGTGAACCTAATCTCTCAGGAACATTCTTGGCTCCTATAGAGACAACTCTGTGTGTGAAGCTACACTCCCAACATTGGTGCACAGGGAGCTTGATTCTCTCCGTGGCGTGCTGATGCTTTGTGGCAAAGCACCTGCTTGAGAATCCATCCTCTTAGGCTTCCCTCACCTTGACAGAGGTCTCATTGCTGTAGCCCTTGGCAGTTTGCAAAGAAGAAGACCCTTACCCTTCATAAAGTAGGGCCTTGTCCTAGTTTGAATGGAAAGGCAATAGCTGAGCTGAGGTCAATAAGGAGCCAGTCCCGTCTGACACATTCCCGAAGCCTGCTCCTTCATGGAAAATAACTCTAGAATCTAGGAATATCTTTGCAAGGCTAGCAAAGGGCAGTCAGGAACCAGTACCCTGCCTCTGGAATTACCGACTTCTGAGCAGATCTGGAGGTCTCCTTTAGGAGAAGCTAACCCATTCCTTCCAAATAGAGGCTTCAAAACACAGGCAGGTGGGCTGCCTTTTCGTTCCCTATGGAGGCGTGCTTTTCTCTCCTCCTACGAACCCCGGTTCCCAGACACTGGGAAAAGTGGATCTTGAAGATATTTTCTCAGGGGTTGTTTCCACGGAGCTGGGGCCGAGCCTGGAGACCCAAAGGCACAGGGGAAGGCAAGACCACATGGACAAGCCTTTGCTCTTTAGTATAGCTCTAATGAACCTCACTCTGTCAGGATCTTTCTTGATTCCTACGGAGACACACCTGTGTGTGAAGCTGCGGGCACAGAGAGCCTGATTACCCCTGTGCAGCGCTGAGTCTGGGCGGCTAAACAACAGCTTGGGAATGCAGCCTGGGGCGCTTCCCTTCCCTCGGACAGAGCTCTCCTTGCGGTAGGCCTTGGTAGTTTGCATACAATGGGGCCATAAGCCCTCTGCAAGTTGGCCTGGCTCCTAGGTCCAAAGGGCAGGCCAGAGCGGAGCTGAGGCTGTCAGGCTCCAGACACATCTCCCATACTCCTACATCCTGCTCCTACCCGGGCGTGAACGCTAGAAGTTGGGAAGGTACCTGGACCGTGCAGGGGCGGGGCGAACGCGGGCGGCGTGGGGCGGGGGTCGGCTTCTGGCGGGGGTGGGGGCGGGCTTCCCAGTTGTGCTCTCGGAGGTGGACACTGAGGCTGAAAACGCGCCGGGAGTGCACCCGGGACTGGGTAAACCCGGGCTGCGCGGGTCGAGATTCCGATGGCTTTGGGTGGGGGTCGGTCCCAGTTGTGCTCCCGTTGGTCGCCACTGCGGCTGGGAACGCGCCGGGAGCGCGGCAGGGGCGGGGCTATCCCTGGGGGCGTGGGGCGGGGGTCGGCTCATGGGGGGGATGGGGAGGGGTTCCCAGTTGCGCTCTCGGGGGTTGCAACTGCGGCTGGGAACGCCCATTTCGTCCGCTCCTGGGTCCCCAAGGATCGCCATCCCGTGGGTGCAGTGGAGGGCTGCGGACCACAGGTAAGGGAACTGGGACTGCGTGGAGCAGGGAACCAAGTATTCCGCCGTCTGTTGGCACATTCTCGGAGCTCCCCAACCTGGCGGTCGCAGAAAGGCCTTGCCTTTGGGGTCAAGGCCTTTACCGCTCCTCCCCTGTGCTGAAAAATCTCCGAGTCTGCGCGGTTCTTCCAAGCAGCCTACTGTCTGCTGGAAGTCCAAGGGACAGAACACTGAACTCTGGCCGGCTGGCCCAGCCCTGCTCCTGGCACTTTGTAAGCCAGCGGGCCCTTGAGCACCTGCTGGGATGGGAAAGGGAAGGGTCCATGGATTGCACCCTAGAAACTTAGTAGGGTGCATGGATTTCAAACCCTGGTGGCCGCCCAGGCAGCAAAGAAGGGGGGAGGGCACCTTGCTGCCCTTTCATGGCAGAATCTGTGGTTGTCCAGCTGCGTGGGCCTTTTCATGAGGACCCTGTGCAATAAAAGTTTGGTGTTTTGGAACTGAATAATTAGAACGTGTAAAAGCTTTAAATTATGTGGTGGTGTAATTAAAAAACAAAACAAAACAAAACCAAGCTCCAAGTGTTTTGCAAATGGAGGTTTAAATATTGAAGGACTGTATTCCTTGCACTGTGGCATTCTATCAAGAAGTGTGCAGGATTTTTTTTTTTTAAGAAAAGTGTTCGAAGTGAGGGAAACAGGAAACCCAGAGGTGCCCCTGTATTTTGGGGAAGGCCTTAGGAGGTCACTTGGAAATGCTGCTGGATGTGCGGGAGGGCGGCAGATGGGTTGTGCAGGCTTGTCCTTTGCATGGATGTTCTTGTGTGTGGAAACCCAGCTCGGAGCCATCTCCTGATGTGTAAGAATTTCGCAGACAAACCTTGAGCTAAGCAATGCATTTTTTCCTAAGAAAATGTTTGTCTTAAGCGATGTAAATATCCTATGTATTTCCGCTAGACTCTGGCTTCAGGTCGGTTCCCCCAAAAGGCTCAGAAGCGATTTGAACAAAACAGCATGTTTTCCTCCTAGCTTGTTCTCCTTATCTATGTTAAGGAAATGATATATTTGCCTGCAATACTGCCTTTCTTCAAGATTCATGTCAATCAAGTTTTGGCCCGGGATGACTCACCTGCTGCCAATATTATCTCAATGCATGTCATGGGGGAAGGGCCTGGTGCCATTCCCTGAAACAGTTCCTTTCTTTCCTTAGCTGACTGCTAGTGCCTGTAGAATATCTGGCTAAAGACCAGCAGGGGGTACTCTTACTACCCCCCCCAACCCCGCCTCGAGTCTAAGTCAGCAGCTTTCTCTATCTCTTTAATACTTTAATAACACTTGATGACACAAAAGCTCTGAGCGATCAAATCATATCAAATCTTCATTTCAGATTGAAGATGCATTCCATGGTATTGCCATCTTAAGTCTTTCCATCGTTATGGAATATCTGTCCATGTATTCAGGATAGTTTTCAGCCAGGGTGTATAATTTCCAGTGTGCCAGTCTTGTCATCCTCGTTACATCCATGGCAAAGTGTTTTATTCATGTTGATATTATTGAAAGGGAATTTTTTAAAATTCCTTTTCAGATTATTATCTGCTAATGTATACAGATAAAACTGTGTAATCATTCATTTTTATCAGTTTGGACAGCTTGATAGTTGTCTTTAATTTCTTTACTTTCTGACACTTTAAGATTATCCTGGGACACATATGTAATGCCTCACCCCTAAATTCAGACATGTGTTCAAAGAACTTCTGTCCTTTTATTTATTTATTTATTTATTCTTTAACATTGAAATCGTTTTGACTATGCTGGGTGTTTGTTGCTAGATGGAAGTAGCTAGGACCTCTGGACTGCAGTCTCTCATCTCTTGCTGACCTCTTTTTGACCTCTGCAGAATCCTGGTAGGTGGGAGCTTGTTAGTTCCTTGTTCCTTATCAGAACCTCCTGTGGTAAGTGTTTTTCTCTTCTCTGTTGCCTGGTAAGGGTGGGTGGTCATGGGCATCCCAAAGTTGGCTAGAAGTCAATTATTTAGGCAGGCTTGTGCATAGATATGGGAGAAGGCAATGGCACCCCACTCCTGGAAAATCCCAAGGATGGAGGAGCCTGGTAGGCTGCAGTCCATGGGGTGGCTAAGAGTCGGACACCACTGAGCGACTTCATTTTCACTTTTCACTTTCATGCATAGGAGGAGGAAATGGCAACCCACTCCAGTTTTCTTGCCTAGAGAACCCCAGGGACTGCGGGGCCTGGTGGGCTGCCATCTATGGCATGGCACAGGGTCAGCCTCAACTGAACCACTTAGCAGCTGCAGCAGCAGCAGCAGCAGTGCATAGATATCAAAGGGGATGAGAACTGTCAGGTAGGATCACATATGTCACCGTGAAACAATACTTCTCCTCTTAGCCAAAGCTAACCAAAGATTTCTGTTCTAGGTCAACCTAGAAGAGATCACTTAAGAGGTAAAGAAACTTAAACTCCATTAGCAAAGGCAGTTCAACATCTCAAGAAAACTTGTGCTAGGCACAAAACTCTTTTCTGGGGGCCTACTTTCCCTACAACCTCCTTATCCCATTCTGTACCCATTCCTTTGCTTCTCCCGTCCTGAAAATGCCACCTGTAAGACAGAACTACTTCGTTTTCCTTCTTAAAGTGTGATTGCATTCCATACATTCTTGTAATAACAAGTCATACATTTCCCTTCAGCAACCAAGAACTGACTCTTATATTGGCATTTGATAGATTGGTGAGCATACCTATCAGTGATAATAGCGCCCACCCCGCTTCCTGCAAGAACAGAACAAAACAAAACAAAACAAAAAAATTGCTTTCTTACATTTAATATGTTCGGATGGTGCCAGTCACTATTCATGCAGAGTCAAAAATCTCTTTTGTTTCTGTGTAAAAGGGAGGTCCTTTCAAGTCGTGAATGTTTAAGAAGTTTCATTTATTTGGAAGTGACCTAGCTATTCAATACACTGTCGTCACTTAGTTTAGCACCAGGATAGAAACTCAGGTAACCAAAACACCTGGAGGAACGATTGTAAGTTCAGTTCAGTTCAGTTGCTCAGTCGAGTCTGACTCTTTGTGACCCCGTGGCCTGCAGGACGCCAGGCTTCCGTGTCCGTCACCAGCTCCAGGGGCTTGCTCAAACTCATGTCCATCGAGTCAGTGATGCCATCCAACCATCTTATCCTCTGTCATCCCCTTCTCCTCTGCCTTCAATCAAGACTATGAGAGGCAGATATTTTAGAGTATAATTATTGTTAAGAGTTTATCTAAAAGCTCATATCACATTTACATTTTTTACATTGGTTGTTGCTGTTTCCAGGTACTTTCTTGCTGACAAGCTTGTGACACATATAACAATAGAGCAATTTTTACCTCAAAAGAAACCTAGGCACTATGAACATGTTGTGCTTAATGTTGTTGACTCTTAGACATGTCTATAGTGGAGGAGCAAAACCAAAAATACTAGATATTTAATATTGACTAGTTCCCAGTTCACGGGACTCTGACATTCATTTAGGTCAATGTTTTCTTGTATTTCCAGCAGTTTGATTTGGAAGGGCTGCCTTGTCTTGAGACCATTGAAATCAGAACTCAGAACTTGAGCAATATTATCAAAAAACACAAGGCTCACACTGACACATACCTTAATCCAGACAGACAGACAAGACATCTTCCAGTTTTCCGCCTGAGATTTAAAATATTTCTTTGAGCCGTTTTCCTGGGGAGTGGGGGGGGGGAGTGGGGGTGGCAGCGAGGCAGGCTTGGGTAACAAGCTAATTGTTGGTCATTGCATATGCAAAGAACCAGCTTTCCGGGTTCCAAGGAAAAAAGTTTCCTTGGTACCCAATTTTGTTTGGATCTATAGACTCTCATGGCCCTCCAAGGTCAGGACATCTTTCCTTTCTGTAGTCCTCATTTTATCCCTAAATCATAGACAGCTTGGATTGTCTCTGTGGGGTGGATGTATTGTCCTCGTGTTTGACCTGGCGGCAGTAGCGCGGTCCGAGATCCTCTCCTGGAACCGGGCGTGGGGACGGGGCTCACCAGGAGCCCCTGGTGGAAGTGGGCAACGCCCCGGGAGCGCGCCAGGGGCGGGGCGATCCCGGGCGGCGCGGGTCGGGGTTCTGGTCGGGAGGGGGTGGGGGGCGGTAACAGTTGTGCTCTCGGGGGTCCCCACTGCAGCTGGAAACGCGCTGGGAGTGCGGCAGGGGCGGGGTGAACCCGGGTGGCGCGGGGCGGGGTTCGGCTCCTGGCGGGGGTAGGGGAGGGCTTCCCAGTTGTGCTCTCGGTGGTGGCCACTGCGGCTGGAAATGCGCCGGGAGCGCACCCGGGGCGGGGTAAACCTGGGCTGCGCGGGTCGAGATTTCGATGGCTGTGGGTGGGGGTTCGGTCCCAGTTGTGCTCTCGGGGGTCACCACTGCGGCTAGGAACGCCCATTTCCTACGCTCCTGTGTCCCCAAGGTTCCACATCTAGTGCGTGCAGCGGAGGGCTGCGGGCCACAGGTCAGGGAACTGGGACTGCTTGGAGCAGGGAATCAAGTATTCCGCCCTCTGTTGGCACATTCTCGGAGCTCCCCAACCTGGCGGTCGCAGAAAGGCCTCGCCCTTGGTGTCAAGGCCTTTGCCGCTCCACCCCTTTGCTGAAAAATCTCAGTCTGCACGGTTTTCCCAAGCAGCCTAGAGTCCCCTGGAAGTCGAAGGGACAGAACACTGAACTCTGGCCGGCTGGCCCAGCCCTGCTTCTGGCACTTTGTAAGCCAGCGGGCCCTTGAGCACCTGCTGGGATGGGAAAGGGAAGGGTCCACGGATTGCACCCTAGAAACTTAGTAGGGTGCATGGATTTCAAACCCTGGTGGCCGCCCAGGCAGCAAAGAAGGGGGGAGGGCACCTTGCTGCCCTTTCATGGCAGAATCTGTGGCTGTCCTGATGCGTGGGCCTTTTCATGGGGACCTTGTGCAATAAAAGTTTGGTGTTTTGGTACTGAATAATTAGAAATTGTAAAAAGTTTAAATTATGTGGTGGTGTAATTAAAAAACAAAACAAAACAGAACCAAGCCCCAAGTGTTTGGCACAGGGAGGTTTAAGTATTGAAGGCCTGTTTTCCTTGCACTGTGGCATTCTATCAAGAAGTGTGCAAGATTTTTTTTTTTTTTAAGAAAAGTGTTCGAAGTGCTTGAAACAGGAAAGCCAGAGGTGCCCCTGTATTTTGGGGAAGGCCTTAGGAGGTCACTTGGAAATGCTGCTGGCTGTGGGGGAGGGGGGCAGATGGGCTGTGCAGGCTTGTCCTTTGCATTCATGTTCTTGTGTGTAGAAACCCAGCTCGGAGCCATCTCCTGATGTGTAAGAATTTCGCAGACAAACCTTGAGCTAAGCAATGCATTTGTTCCTGAGGAAATGTTTGTCTTAAGCGATGTAAATATCCTATGTATATCTGCTGGACTCTGGCTTCAGGTCGGTTCCCCCAGTAGGCTCAGAAGCGACTTGAACAAAACAGTATGTTTTCCTCGTACCTTGTTCTCCTAATCTATGTTAAGGAAATGATATATTTGCCTGGAATACTGCCTTTCTTCAAGATTCATGTCAATCAGTTTTTGGCCCAGGATGACTCACCTGCTGCCAATGTGACCTCAAGGCATGTCGTGGGGGAGGGGCCTGGTGCCATTCCCTGAGACAGTTCCTTTCTTTCCTTAGCTGACTGCTAGTGCCTGTAGAATATCTGGCTAGAGACCAGCAGGGCGTACACCCCGCCTCAAGTCTAAGTCAGCAGTTTTCTCTATCTCATTTATACTTTAATAACAATTGATGACACAAAAGCTCTGAGCGATCAAATCATATCAAATCTTCATTTCAGATTGAAGATGCATTCCATGGTATTGCCATCTTAAGTCTTTCCATTGTTATGGAATACCTGTCCATGTATTCAGGATAGTTTTCAGCCAGGGTGTATAAGTTCCAGTGTGCCAGTCTTGTCATCCTCGTTACATCCATGGCAAAGTGTTGTTTTCATGTTGACATTATTGAAAGGGAATTTTTTTTAATTCCTTTTCAGATTATTATCTGGTAATATATACAGAAAAAACTGTGTAATCTTTCGTTTTTATCAGTTTGGACAGCTTGATAGTTGTCTTTAATTTCTTTCCTTTCTCATACTTTAAGATTTTCCAGGCACTGTACATGTACTGCCTCACCCCTAATCTCAGTCATGTGTTCAAAGAACTTCTGTCCTTTATTTGTTTACTTATTTTTTGCAACATTGAATTCGTTTTGACTATGCTAGGTCTCTGCTGCAAGATGGAAGTTGCTAGGACCTCTGGACTGCAGTCTTCCATCTCTTACTGACCTCTTGTTGACCTCTACAGAATCCTGGTTGGCGGGAGCTTGTTAGTTCCTCGTTCCTTACCAGGACCTCCTGTGGTAAGTGTTTTTCTCTTCTCTGTTGCCTTGTAAGGGTGGATGGTCATTGGCATCCCAAAGCTAGCTGGAAGTCAATGATTTAGGCAGGCTTGTGCATAGATATGGGAGAAGGCAATGGCACCCCACTCCAGTACTCTTGCGTGGAAAATCCCATGGATGGAGGAGCCTGGTAGGCTGCAATCCACGGGGTCGCTAAGAGTCGGACACCACTGAGCGACTTCACGTTCACTTTTCACTTTCATGCATGGGAGGAGGAAATGGCAACCCACTCCAGTGTTCTTGCCTAGAGAACCCCAGGGACTGCGGGGCCTCGTGGGCTGCCGTCTATGGGGTCGCACAGAGTCGGACACGACTGAAACGACTTAGCAGCAGCAGCGGCGGCAGCAGCAGCAGAAGCAGTGCATCGATATCAAAAGGGCTGCAAACAGTCAGGAAGGATCACATATGTCACCGTGAAACACTACTTCTCCACTTAGCCAAAGCTAACAAAAGATTTCTGTTCTAGGTCAACCTAGAAGAGATCACTTAAGAGGTAAAGAAACTAAAACTTCATTAGCAAAGGCATTTCGACATCTCAAGAAAACTTGTGCTAGGCACAGAACTCTTTTCTGGGGGTCCACTTTCCCTACAACCTCCTTATCCCGTTCTGTACCCATTCCTTTGCTTCTCCCATCCTGAAACGGCCACCTGTAAGACAGAACTACTTTGTTTTCCTTCCTCAAGTGCCATTGCATTCCACATACTTTCTTGTAATAACAAGTCATACATTTCCCTTCAGCAACCAAGAACTGACTTTTATATTGGCATTGGCTATAGCCCGCCCCCCTCCCCCCACCCCCAAGAACAGAACAAAACAAAACAAAACAATTGCTTTCTTACATTTAACATGTCAGAATGGTGCCAGACACTATTCATGGAGAGTCAAAAATCTCTTTTGTTTCTGTGTAAAAGGGAGGTCCTTTCAAGTCGTGAATGTTTCAGAACTTTCATTTATTTGGAAATGACCTAGCTATTCAATACACTCTCGTCACAAGGATAGAAACTCGGGTAACCAAAACACCTGGAGAAACGTTTGTTAGTTCAGTTCAGTTCAGTTGCTCAGTCGTGTCTGACTCTTTGTGACCCCGTGGCCTGAAGGACGCCAGGCTTCCGTGTCCGTCACCAGCTCCAGGGGCTTGCTCAAACTCATGTCCATCGAGTCAGTGATGCCATCCAACCATCTTATCCTCTGTCATCCCCTTCTCCTCTGCCTTCAATCAAGACTATGAGAGGCAGATATTTTAGAGTATAATTATTGTAAAGAGTTTGTCTAAAAGCTCATATCACATTTACATTTTTTACTTTTGTTGTTGTCGTTTCCAGGTAGTTTCTTGCTGACAAGCTTGTGACAGATATAACAATAGAGCAATTTTTACCTCAAAAGAAACCTAGGCACTATGAACATGTTGTGCTTAATGTTGTTGACTCTTAGACATGTCTATAATGGAGGAGCAAAACCAAAAATACTAGATATTTAATATTGACTAGTTCCCAGTTCATGGGACTCTGACATTCATTTAGGTCAATGTTTTCTTGTATTTCCAGCAGTTTGATTTGGAAGGGCTGCCTTGTCTTGAGACCATTGAAATCAGAACTCAGAACTTGAGCAATATTATCAAAAAACACAGGGCTCACACTGACACATACCTTAATCCAAACAGACAGACAAGACATCTTCCAGGTTTCCGCCTGAGATTTAAAATATTTCTTTGAGCCAGTCTTCTGGGGAGTGGGGGGATGGGGGTGGCAGTAAGGCAGGCTTGGGTAACAAGCTAATTGTTGGTCATTGCATATGCAAAGAACCAGCTTTCCGGGTTCCAAGGAAAAAAGTTTCCTTGGTAACCAACTTTGTCTGGTTCTATAGAATATCATGGCCCTCCTAGGTCAGGTCATCTTGCCTTTCTGTAGTCCTCGTTTTATCCCTAAATCACAGACAGCTTTGATTGTCTCTGTGGGGTGTATGTATTGTCCTCATGTTTGACCTGGCGGCAGCAGCGAGGTCCGAGAGCCTCTCCTGGAACCGGGCGTGGGGACGGGGCTCACCGAGAGCCACTGGTGAAGGTGGGCAGCGCCCCTGGAGCGCGGCAGGGGCGGGGCGAACCCGGGTGGTGCAGGGCGGGTGTCGGCTCCTGGCGGGGGTAGGGGAGGGCTTCCCAGTTGTGCTCTCGGAGATGGCCACTGCGGCTGGAAACGCGCCGGGAGCGCAGCCAGGGTGGGGTAAACCTGGGCTGCACAGGTCGAGATTCTGCTCACTGTGGGTGGGGGGTCGGTCCCTGTTGTGCTCCCGGGGGTCGCCAATACTGCTGGGAACCCACCGGGAGCCCGGCAGGGCCGGGGCGAAACCTGGCGGTGCGGGGCGGGGTGGGGTTCCATTCGCAGTGGGAGTCGGCTCCTGGCGGGGGTGGGGGAGGGCTTTCCAGATGTGCTGTTGGGGGTCGCCATTGCGGCTGGGAATGCCCATTTCGTGAACTCCTGGATCCCCAAGGATCGGCATCCATTGGCCACAGCGGAGGGGTGCGGAACACAGGTAAGGGAACGGGGACTGCGTGGAGCAGGGAACCATGTATTCCGCCCTGTGTTGGCACAGTCTCAGAGCTCCCCAACCTGGCGGTCGCAGAAAGGCCTCATCTTTGGGGTCAAGGCCTTTACCGCTCCACCCCTCTGCTGAAAAACCTCAGAGTCTGCGCGGTTTTCCCAAGCAGCCTAGTGTCCGCTGGAAGTCCAAGGGACAGAACCCTGAATTCTGGCCGGCTGGCCCAGCCCTGCTTCTGGCACTTTGTAGGCCAGCGGGCCCTGGAGCACCTGCTAGGATGGGAAAGGGAAGGGTACGCGAATTGCACGCTGGTGGCCGCCGAGGCAGCAAAGAAGGGGGGAGGGCACCTTTCTGCCCTTTAATGGCAGACAGAATCTGTGGCTGTCCTGCTGCGTGGGCCTTTTCATGGGGACCTTGTGCAATAAAAGTTTACCGGTGACCTTAGGGAACTTCCCAGTGTGCTTCTGACAGATGAGGGATGCTGTGGAGTTGGCGGGGCCTCTCAGGACTCCGCTGGGTTTGGCGCAATGGAAGAGGGCCTCATCTCCAGGGAAGGCAGGAACCTCAGGCTTCCTCTCCGTTTCAGACTCCGACCGCAGGGTCCCTGCAGACTTGGGACAGGAGAGTCAGGAATCGTCTTGTCTGAGGAAGGGAACTCCGCTTGCCTCTCGAGGTGCTCAGGGGGTCTCAGGCCCCTTGTTGAGCTGTGTGTGGAACCTGCGGGTGTTTCCGGAAATGCACGACGGTGACAGTGCCCCTTCGTGTTGTGCCTTCACCCACTGGGTTGCCTTCGAAGAGGTGTCCGGGCCTCGGGTTCTTTTCAAGAGTGGACAGGGAAATCGGGGTCTTTCGGCATGAGGGACCACCCACGGGGCTAGTCTCAAATCTCCTAGTGAGGCCAGCTTCATCCTGAGTTGTGCTGGGAAGGCCGGGGACCCTTCCAGACAATGCAGGGGGATCGACTCTCCTGTCGCCATCAGGAGGGGAGAAGGGGCTCAGATGAAGTGGGGATGGAACCCTCGGTGTTACCCTCGAGGGAAACCGGCGTGTGGGGGACTTTTGGGGTTTGCATGAAAGGAGTCAGGTACCGTTTCGCACTTCAGGACAGAATCTGGGACTTCCCTTGAGACGCCGTAGCGGGCAAGGGCCTCATCTTGCGAAGACGTTGGGACCATGTGGATTTTCTCGAGTTGCGGCGGGATTCTCGAGTTACGAAGTGGATTTCAGGCTTCCTCTTGTGTTGGCCCCGGGAAGCCTAATCTTCCATTCGAGTTGCGATGGAAAGCTGAGGGTTGCACTCGAGTCACTGCAGGGCCAAAGAGACCTCATCTAGGCCTGTGTCCGGGACTTAACGTTCCTCTCAAGGGAAGACAGGGATCTCAGGGTGGCGTTCCAGACTCCCCCGGGGAGTCAGGCCTCGCCTCGAGGGCAAGCCAAGGATGCCGCTCTCCTCTCAAGTCGCGACGCAGATCTCTTGGAGCCCACTGAGTGGCCTCAAGGGAGTCAGGCCTTCTCTTCAGTTTGGAGAGAGGACTCGGGATTGTGCTCTGGGTCAGGCAGGAAAAGAAGGCCCTCACCTCGCGAGGATGGGGGCTTCTCAGGGGTTTCCTCGAGCTGCGGCGCCCGTGGGGGTTTTCTCACGAGGCAAGACGAGGATCTCAGGGAGCCTCTCGTGCGGTGCCAGGGAAGTCAGGTCTCTGTGCACGTGGCGAGGGGGAGCGCGTCATGGCTCTCCAGTCATGGGAGAGGACTAGGGCCTCCAGAGGCGTTGAAGAAGGACACTCGAGGTCTTTCTGTGGTTGCGGCGGGAAAGCCTCGTTTCCCTCGACTTCTGCCGGGGACCTGAGGGAACTTCCCAGGGTTCCTCTTAGAGGTGAGGGATGCTGTGGAGTTGGTGGGCCATCTCGGGACTCCTCTGGGTTTGGCGCAATCGAAGAGGGCCTCATCTCGAGGGGAGACAGGACCGCAGGCTTCCTCTCCGTTTCGTACTCCGACAGCAGTGTCCCTGCAGCGTTGGGGCAGGAGAGTCAGGCCTCGTCTTGTCTGAGGAAGGGAACTCCGCTTGCCTCTCGAGTTGCTCAGGGAGTCTCAGTCCCCTCGTGGGGCTGTGTGTGGAAACCGCGGGTGTTTCCGGACGATGCACGGGAGTGTCAGTGCCCCTTCATGTTGTTCCTTCACTCACAGGGTGGCCTTCGAAGAGGCGTCCGGGCATCGGGTTCTCCTCAACTGCGGACCGGGAAATCAGGGTCGTTCAACATGGGGCACCAGCCACGGGGCTTGTCTCGAATTTCCTCGCGAGGCCGGCCTCATCCTGAGGGGCGCCGTGCAGGCCGGGAACCCCTTACAGACCACGCAGGGGAATCAACTCTCCTGTCGCGATCAGGAGGGGAGAAGGGGCTCAGAGGAAGTGGTGCTGGGACTCTCGGTGTTCCCCTCAAGGGAACCCAGCATGTCGGGGAACTTTTGGGTGTCGCATGAAGGGTGTCAGGTACCGTGTCTCACTTCACGACAGAACATGGGACTTCCCTTGAGACGCCGTACCGGGCAAGGGCCTCATCTTGCGAAGACGTTGAAACCACCTCGTTTTTCTCGAGTTGCGGCAGGATTCTCGAGTTTCGACGAGGATTTCAGGCTTCCTCTTGGGTTGGCCTTGGGAAGCCCCATCTCCCATTCAAGTAGCGAGGGAAATCTGGGGGTAGCGCTCGAGTCACTGCAGGGCCAAAGAGACCTCATCAAGGCGTGTGTCCTGGAACTAATATTCCTCTCCAGGGAAGGCAGGAATCTCGGGGTTGCATTTCAGGCTCCCTCGGGGAGTCAGGCCTCGTCTCGAGGGGAAGCCAAGGACTCCGCTCTCCTCTCGAGTGGCGACGCGGATCTCTTGGAGCCCACTGAGTGGCCTCAAGGGAGTCCAGCCTCCTCTTCCGTTTGGAGAGAGGACCCAGGATTGCTCTCCAGGCCATGCAGGAAAAGAAGACCCTCATCTCGCGATGACAGGGGCGTCTTGTTGGTTTTCTCGAGCTGCGGTGCCAGTGTGCGGTTTCTGACGAGGTGCGACGGGAAGCTCAGGGAGCCTTTCGTGTGACACCAGGGAATTCAGGTCTCCATGCGCATGGCAAGGGGGAGCGCGTCATTGCTCTCGAGATATGATACGGGAATCGGGCCTCAAGACACGTTAAAGCAGGACTCTCAAGGTCTTTCTCGGGTTGCGGCAGGAAACCCTGGGTTCCGTCGACTTCTGCCGGTGACCTTAGGGAGCTTCTCAGGGTGCCTCTGAGAAGTCAGGCAAACTGTGGATTTGGGACGGGCCTCTCGGGACTCCACTGGTTTTGTGGCAATGGAAAAGGGCCTCATCTTGAGTGGAGGCAGGAACCTCAGGCTTCCTCTCCATTTCTGACTCGGTGCGCAAGGTCCCTAGAGTTGTGACAGGAGAGTCAGGCATCGTCTTGTGTGGAGGAATGGAACTCCGCTTGCTTCTCGAGTTGTTCACGAGGTGACAGACCACTTGTGGAGCTGTGTGAGGAACCTGCGGGTTTTTCCGGAAGATGCACGGGGTGTCAGTGCCCCTACGTGTTGTGCCTTCATCCACAGGCTTGCCTTCGAAGAGGTGTCCAGGAGTCTGGTTTTGATCAAAAGTGGACCATGGAATCGGGGTCTTTCAGCATGTAGTATGGCCCTCGAGGCTACCTCTCGAATTTCCTCGTGAGACCGGCCTCATCCTGAGGTGTGCCGGGAAGGTCGGGAATCCCTTCGAGACAAAGCAGTGGAATCGACCCTCCTATCGCGATCAGGAGAGGAGAAAGGCCTCAGATGAAGTGGTGCGGGAAACTTCAGTGTCCCCTCTAGTGAGATCGGTATATAGGGGAACTTTTGGGGTCGCATCAAGGGTGCCAAGTACTGTTTTGCACTTCAAGACGGAATGTGAGACTTCTCTTGAGACGCTGTAGGGGGCAAGGGCCTCATCTTGCAATACGGGGAACCACGTGATTTTTCTCGAGTTGCGGGGGGTTTCTCAAATTACAACTGGAAATTCAGGCTTCCTCTTGTGTTGGCTCAGAAAGGCCAATCTTCCATTCGAATTGCAAGGGAAAGCTAGGGGTTGCGCTTGAGTCACTGCAGGGCCAAAGAGACCTCATCTAGGCTTTTGTCCAGGACCTAAGGTTCCTCTCCAGGGGCGACAGGGATCCAGGGTTGCATTCCAGACTCACCCTCGTAGTCAGGCCTCATCTCGAGGGGAAGCAAAGGACACCGCTCTCCTCCTGAGTATCGACGGGTATCTCTTGGAGCCCACTGAGTGACCTAAAGGGAGTCAAGCCTCCTTTGGTGTTTGGAGAGAGGATTCGGGATTGCTCTTCAGGTCATGCAGGAAAGAAGGCCCTCATTTCACCATGACAGGGGTGTCTCGTGGGTTTTCTCGAGCTGCGGCGCCAGTGTGGGGTTTCTCACGAGGTACGATGGGGAGCTCAGGGAGCCTCTCATGTGGTGCCGGGGAAGTCAGATCTTCATGCGCGTGGCGAGGGGGAGCGCGTCATTTTTCTCCAGTCATGGTAGGGGAATCGGGATTCAAGACGCGTTGAAGGAGGATTTTCGAGGTCTTTCTCGGGTTGCGTCAGGAAACCCTGTGTTCCCTCGACTTGTGCCAGTGACCTCAGGGAGCTTCTAAGCGTGCCTCTGAGAAGTCGCGATACTGTGGATTTGGGAGGGGCCTCTCGGGCCTCCACTGTTTTTGGTGTAATGGAAGAGGGCCTCATCTCGAGTGGAGTCAGGAACCTCAGGGTTCCTCTCCATTTCGGACTCCGATCGCAGGGTCCCTTCAGAGTTGGGACCGGAGAGTCAGGCCTCGTCTTGAGTGGAGGAATGGAACTCTGCTTGCCTCTCGAGTTGTTCATGGGATGACAGGCTTCTTGTCGAGCTGTGTGTGGAACCTGCGGCTTTTACCGAATGATGCACGGGAGTGTCAGTGACCCTTCGTTTTGTGCCTTCGTCCACAGGGTTGCCTTCGAAGAGGTGTCCGGGCATCGGGTTCTTCTCAAGAGTGGGCCGGGAAATCGGGGTATTTCGGCATGTGACACCACCCACGACGCTATGTCTCGAGTTTACTCGTGAGACCGGCCTTATCCTTAGGTGCGCCGGGAATGTGGGGAACCCCTTCCAAACAAAGCAGGGGAATAGACCCTCCTGTCTCGAACAGGAGGGGAGAACGTGCTCAGATGAAGTGGTGCGGGAACCTCGGTGTTCCTGTCGAGTGAGACCGGCGTGTCCGGGAACATTTGGTGTCGCATCAAGGGTGCAAAGTACCGTTTCGCACTTCAAGACGGAACGTGGTTCTTTTCTTGAGACGCCATAGCAGCAAGGGTCTCATCTTGGGATGACGTTGGAAACACGTGGTTTTTCTCGAGTTGCGGCGGGATTCTCGAGTTACGAAGGGGATTTCTGGCTTCCTCTTGTGTTGGCCCAGGGAAGCCCAATCTTCCATTCGAGTTGTGAGGGAGAGCTGGGGGTTGCGCTCGAGTCACTGCAGGGCAAAAGAAACCTCATCCAGGCTTGTGTCTAGGACCTAATGTTCCTCTCAAGGGATGACTGGGATCTTGGGGTTGCATTCTAGACTCACCCAGGAGTCAGGCGTCCTCTCGAGGGGAAACAAAGGACTTCTCTCTCTTCTCGAGTCGCGACGGGTATTTCTTGGAGCCCACTGAGTGGACTAAAGGGAGTCAAGCCTCCTCTGGAGTTTGGAGAGAGGACTCGGGATTGCACTCCAGGACATGCAGGAAAAGAAGGCCCTCATCTCACGATGACAGGGGGGGTCTCGGTGGTTTTACCGAGCTGCAGCGCCTGTGTTGGTTTCTCAGGAGGTACGACGGGGAGCTCAGGGAGCCTCTTGTGTGGCGCCAGGGAAGTTAGGTCTCGATGCGTGTGGCGAGGGGGAGCGCGTCATTGCTCTCGAGTCATGGTAGGGGAATCAGGGCTCTAGACGCGTTGTAGGACTCTCAAGATCTCTCTCGGGTCTTGGCAAGAATACCTGGGTTCCCTCGACTTGTGCCGGTGACCTCAGGGAGATTCTCCGGGTGCCTCTGAGAAGTCAGGGATACTGTGGAGTTGGGAAAGACCTCTCGGGACTCCACTGGGTTTGGTGAAATGGAAGGGGGCCTCATCTCGAGGGGAGGCAGGAACCTCAGGGTTCCTCTCCATTTCTGATTCCGATCGCAGCCCCCTGCATAGTTGGGAGAGGTGAGTCAGGCCTTGTCTTGTGTGCAGGAATGGACCTCCGCTTGCCTCTCGAGTTGTTCACTGGGTGACAGGCACTTGTTGAGCTGTATGAGTAACCTGCGGTCTTTTCCGGACGATGCACGGGGGTGTCAGTGCCCCTTCGTGTTGTGCCTTCATCCACACTATCTTCGAATAGGTGTCTGGGCATCGCGTTCTTATCAAGAGCGGATCGGGAAATCGCGGTCTTTCGGCATGTGGCACCACCATCGAGGCTACGTCTCGAATTTCCTCGTGAGACAGCCTTATCTGAGGTGCGTGGAGAAGGTCGGGAACCCCTTGCAGACAAAGCAGGGGAATTGACCCTCCTTTCGCGATCAGGAGGGGAGAAGGGGCTCATATGAAGTGGTGCCAGGAACCTCGGTGTTCCCCTCTAGTGCGACCCGTATGTCGGGGAACTTTTGGGGTAGCCTTAAGGGTGCCAAATATCATTTCGCACTTGAAGACAGAACGTGGGACTACTCTTGAGACGCTGGAGCGGGCAAGGGCCTCATCTTGCAATGACGGGGGAACCACGTGGTTTTCTCAAGTTGAGGCGGAATTCTCGAATTACTACTGGGAATTCAGGCTTCCTCTTGTGTTGGCCCAGGGAGGTCCAATCTTCCATTCGGGTTGCGAGGGAAAGCTGGGGAGTGCTCTCGAGTTACTGCAGGGCAAAAGCGACCTCATCTAGCCTTGTGTTCAGGACCCAGTGATCCTCTCCAAGGGCAACAGGGATCTCGGTTTTGCATTACAGACTCACCCGGGGAGTTAGGCCTCGTCTCGAGGGGAAGCAAAGGACTCGGCTATCCTCTCGAGTTGCGACGCGTATCTCTTGGAGCCCACTGAGTGGTCTAAAGGGAGTCAACCCTCCTCTTCAGTTTGGAGAGAGGACTCGGGATTGCTCTCCAGGCCATGCAGGAAAAGAAGGCCCACATCTCGAGATGACGGGGGCGTCTCGTGTGTTTTCTCGAGCTGCGGCGCCAGTGTGGGGTTTCTCACGAGGTACGACGGGGAGTTCAGGTAGCCTCTCGTGTGGCAACAGGGAAGTCAGGTCTCCATGGGCGGGGCAAGGGGGGGGCGCGTCATTGCTCTCAAGTCAGGGTAGGGGAATCGGGCCTCATGACGGGTTGAAAAAGAACTCTCGATGTCTTTCTAGGGTTGCGGCAGGAAACCCTGGGTTCCCTTGACTTGTGCCGGTGACCTCAGGGAGCGTCTCAGGGTGCCTCTGAGAAGTCAGGGATACTGTGGATTTGGGAGAGGCCTCTCGGGACTCCTCTGGGTTTGGTGCAATGGAAGTGGGCCTCATCTCGAGTTGAGGCAGGAACCTCAGGGTTCTGCTCCTGACTTCCTGGAGGCCGGATGTGACTCAGATCGCAGGGTCCCTGTTGAGTTTGCTCAGGAGTGTCAGGTCTCGTGTTCTGCGGAGGAATGGAACTCCGCTTACATCTCATGTTGTTCAAGGATAACACCACTTTTCGTGATGTGTGTGGAACCTGCGGGTTTTTCGGAGATGCACGGGGGCGTCAGTGCTCCTTCCTGTTGTGCCTTCATCCACAGGGTTGCCTTCAAAGAGGTGTCCGGGCATCGTGTTCTCCTCAAGTGCGGACCGGGAAATTGGGGTCTTTCAGCATGTTGCACCACCCACTAGGCTACGTCTCGAATTTTCTCGTGAGACCGGTCTCATCCTGAGGCGCGCAGGAAAGTCCGGGAACCCTTTCCAAACAAAGCAGGGGAATCGACCCTACTTTCGGGATCAGGAGGAGAGAAAGGGCTCAGATGAAGTAGTGCCGGGAACCTCGGTGCTCTCCTTGAGTGAAAGTCGGGTAACTTTTCTGGTTGCATCAAGGGTGCCAAGTACCGTTTCGCACTTCAAGACGGAACCTGGGACTTCTCTTGAGATGCTGTAGTGGGCAAGGGCCTCATCTAGCGCTGACGGGGGACCCACGTGTTTTTTCTCGAGTTGCGGCAGGATTCTTGAGTTACGATGGGGAATACAGGTTTCCTCTTGTGTTGGCCCAGGGAAGTCCAATCTTCCATTCGAGTTGCAAGTGAGAGCTGGAGATTGCTCTCGAGTCACTGCAGGGCAAAATAGAGCTCATCTAGGTTTGTGTCCAGGACCGAGTTTTTCTCTCCAGGGGCGACAGGGATCTCGGGGTTGCATTCCAGACTCACCCAGGGAGTCAGGCCTCGTCTCGAAGGGAATGAATGGACTCCGCTCTCCTCTCGAGTCGTGACGGGTATCCCTTGGAGCCCAAGAGTGGCCTAAATGGAGTTAAGCCTCCTGTGGAGTTTGGAGAGAGGACTCGGGATTGCTCTCTAGGCCATGCAGGAAAAGAAGGCCCTCATCTCGCGATGACGGGGCGTCTCGTGGGTTTTCTCAAGGTGCAGTGCCTGGTTGGGGCTTCTCACGAGATAGGACGGGGAGCTCAGGGAGACTCCTGTGGTGCCACGGAAGTCAGGTCTCCATGGACGTGGCGTGGGGGAGCGCCTCATTGCTCTCGAGTCATGGTAGGGGAATCAAGCCTCAAGACACTTCGAAGAAGAACTCTCGAGGTCTTTCTCGGGGTGTGGCAGGAAACCCTGGGTTCCCTCGACTTGTGCCCATGACCTCAGGGAGCTTAGCGGGGTTCCTCTGAGAACTCAGGGATACTGTGGAGTTGAGAGGGGCTTCTCGGGACATCACAGGGACTGGTGCAATTGAAGAGGACCTAATCTCGGATTGAGGCAGTAACGTCAGGGTTCCTCTCCATTTCTGACTCGGATAGCAGGGTCCCTGCAGAGTTTGGACAGGAGAGTCAGACCTCGACTTGTGTGGAGTAATGGAACTCCGCTTGCCTCTCGAGTTGTTCACGGGATGACAGGCCACCTGTCGAGTTGTATGTGGAACCTGCGGTTTTGGGGGACGATGCACAGGGGTGTCAGTGCCCCTTCGTGTTGTGCCTTCATCCACAGGGTTACCTTCGAAGAGGTGACCGGGCATCGGGATCTTATCAATAGCGGACCAGGAAATCGGGGTCTTTCGGCATGTGGCACAACCCACGAGGCTACGTCTCGACTTCCCTCGTGAGACTGGCCTCATCCTGAGGCTCGCCGGGAAGTCTGGGAACCCCTTCCAGACAAAGCAGGGGAATCGACCCTCCTGTCGCCATCAGGAGGGGAGAAGAGGCTCAGCTGAAGCGGTGCTGGGAACCTCCATGTTCTCCTCGAGTAAGACCGGGGTGTCAGGGAAATTTGGGGGTCGCATCAAGGGTGCCAAGTACCGTTTCACACTTCAAGACGGAACATGGGACTTCCCTGGAGACGCTATAGCTGACAGGGGCCTCATATTTCGATGACGGAGGAGCCACGTTGTTTTTCTCCAGTTGCCGCGGGATTCTCGAATTACAATGGGGAATACAGGCTTCCTCTTGTGTTGGCCCAGGGAAGTCCAATCATCCATTCGAGTTGCGAGGGAGAGCTGGGGATTGCACTTGAGTCAATGCAGGACAAAAAAGACCTCATTTAGGCTTGTGTCCAGGACCGAGTTTTCCTCTACAGGGGCAACACGGATCTCGGGATCCCATTCCAGACTCACCCAAGTAGTCAGGCCTCGGCTCGAGGGCAAGCAACGGACTCTGCTCTCCTCTAGAGTAGCGACGTGTATCTCTTGGAGGCTACTGAGTGGCCTAAATGGAGTCAGGCCTCCAGTGGAGTTTGGAGAGTGGACTCGGGATTGCTCTCTAGGTCATGTAGGAAAAGAAGGCCCTCATCTTACGATGATGGGGGCGTCTCGTGAGTTTTCTCGAGCGGCGGTGCCAGTGTGGGGTTTTCATGAGGTAGGACGGGGAGCGCAGGGAGCCTCTCGTGTGGCGCCAGGGAAGTTAGGTTTCAATGGGCGTGGCGAGGGGAATGCGTCATTGCTCTCCAGTCATGGTAGGGTATCGGGCCTCAAGACGCGGTAAAGAAGGACTCTCAAGGTCTTTCTCAGAATGCAGCAGGAAACCCTGGGTTCACTCGACTTGTGCCAGTGACCGCAGAGAGCTTCTGAGGGTGCCTCTGAGAATCAGGGATACTGTGGAGTTTTAGGGGCCTCTCGGGACTCCACTGGGTATGGCGCAATGGAAGAGGGCCTCATTTCGAGTTGATGCAGGAACGTCAGGTTTCATCTACATTTCTGACTCCGATCGCACGGTCCCTGCAGAGTTGGGAAAGGAGAGTCAGGCCTTCTCTTGTGTGGAGGAACGGAACTCCGCATGCCTCTCTAGTTCTTCAAGGGATGACAGGACACTTGTCGATCTGTGTTTGGAATCTGCGTGTTTTTCCGTACTATGCATGGGGATGTCAGTACCCCTTCGTGTTGTGCATTCATCCACAGGTTTGCTTTCGAAGAGGTGTCCTGGCATCGGGTTCTTATTAAGAGCGGACCGGGAAATCGGGGTCTTTCCGCATGTGGCACCACCCACCAGGCTACGTCTCGAATTTCCTAGTGAGACCGGCCTCATCCTGAGGTGTGCCGGGAAGGTCGGAACCCCTTGCAGACAAAGCAGGGGAATCGACCATCCTGTCTCAATCAGGAGGGGAGAAGGGGCACAGATGAGGTGATGCCGGAAACCTCGGTGTTCCCCTCCAGCGAGACCAGTGTGTTGGGGAACTTTTGGGGTCGCATCAAAGGTGCCAAGTACCGTATCGCACTTCAAGATGGAACGTAAGACTTCTTTTGAGACGCTGTAGCGGCAATGGCCGCATCTTGCGATGAAGAGGGAACGACGTGGTTTTTCTCGAGTTGTGGCGGGATTCTTGAGTTACAACGGGAAATTCAGGCTTCCTCTTCTGTTGGCCCAGGGAAGTCCAGTCTTCCATTCGAGTTGCGAGGGAGAGTTGGGGATTGCTCTCGAGTCACTGCAGGAAAACAGAGACCTCATCTAGGCTTGTGTCCAGGACCTAATGTTTCTCTCCAGGGGCGACAGGGACCTCCGGTTCACATATCAGACACACCCGAGGAGTCAGGCCTCGCCTCGAGGGGAAGGAAAAGACTCCGCTCTCCTCTCGAGTCGCGACGGGTATGTCTTGGAGTCCACTGAGTGACCAAAAGGGAGTCAAGCCTACTGTGGAGTTTGGAGAGAGGACTCGGGATTGCTCTCCAGGCCATGCTAGAAAAGAAGGCCGTCATGTCGCGAAAATGGGGGCGTCTCGTGGGTTTTCTCTATCTGTGGCGCCAGTGTTTGGTTTCTCACGAGGTATGACGGGGAGCTCAGGGAGCCTCTCGTGTGGCGCCAGGGAAGTCAGGGCTTCATGAGTGTAGCAGAGGGAGCGCGTCATTGCCCTCGAGTCATGGTAGGGGAATCAGGCCTCAAAATGCGTTGAAGAAGGACTCTTGAGTTCTTTCTATGGTGGCGGCAGTAAACCCTGGGCTCACTCGAATTGTGCTGGTGACCTCAGGGAGCTTCTGAGAAGTCAGGGATACTGTGGAGCTGGGACGCGTCTCTCGGGACTCCACTGGGTTTCGTGCAATGGAAGAGGTCCTAATCTCGAGTGGAGGCAGGAACCTAAGCGTTCCTCTCGTGACTTCACTGGCGCTGGTCTGATTCAGATCGCAAAGTCCCTGCAGAGTTGGGACAGGAGAGTCAGGCATCGTCTTGTGTAGAGGAATGAAACCCCACTTGCCTCTCGAGTTCTTCAGGGGTGACAAGCCACTTGTTGAGCTGTATGTGGAACCTGCGGGTTTTTCCGGACGATGCACGAGGGTGTCAGTGCCCCTTTGTGTTGTGCCTTCATCCACAGGGTTGCCTTCGAAGAGGTGTCCAGGCATCGGGTTCTTATCAAGAGCGTACCGGGAAATCATAGTCTTTTGGCATGTGGTACCACCCGCGAGCTACGTCTCGAATTTCCTCGTGAGACTGGCCTCATCCTGAAGTGCCCCGTGAAGGTCGGGAACCCCTTACAAACAAAGCAGGGGAAGTGACCCTCCTATCACGAACAGGAGGGGAGAAGGGGCTCAGATAAACTGGTGCCAGGAACCTCGGTGTTCACCTCGAGTGAGGCCGATATTTTGGGGAACTTTTGGGGTCACATCAAGGGTGTCAAGTATCGTTTTGCACTTCAAGACTGAACGTGGGACTTTTCTTGAGAAGCTGTAGCGGGCAAGGGCCTCATCTTGTGATGACGAGGGAACCAAGTGCTTTTTCTCGAGTTGCGGCGGGATTCTCGAGTTACGAAGGGGAATTCAGGCTTCCTCTTGTGTTGGCCCAGGGAAGTCCAATCTTCCATTCGAGTTGTCAGGGAGAGCGGGGGATTGCTCTCGAGTTACAGAAGGGCAAAAGAGACCTCATCTAGGCTTGTTTCCAGGACCTAATGTTCCTCTCCAGGGGAGACAGGGATCTGGGGGTTGCATTCCAGACCCACCTGGTGAGTCAGGCCTTGTCTCGAGGGGAAGCAAAGGACTCAATTCTCCTCTCAAGTCGCGACGGGTATCTCTTGGAGCCCACTAAGTGGCCTAAAGGGAGTCAAGCCTCCTGTGGAGTTTGGAAAGAGGATTCGGGATTCCTCTCCAGGCCATGCAGGAAAAGAAGGCCCTCATCTCGCGATGACAGGGGCGTATGGTGAGTTTTCTCAAGCTGCGGCGTCAGTGTGGGGTTTCTCACGAGGTACGACAGGGAGCTCAGGGAGCCTCTCTTATGGCGCCAGGGAAGTCAGGTCTCCATGTGCGTGGCGAGGGGGTGCGTGTCATTTCTATAGAGCCATGGAAGCAGATTCGGGCTTCAAGACACGTTGAAGTAGGACTCTCGAGGTCTTTTTCCCATTGTGGCAGGAAACCCTGGGTTCCCTCGACATGTGCCAGTGACCTCATGGAGCTTCTCCGGGTGCCTCTGAGAAGTCAGGGGTACTGTGGAGTTGGGAGGGGCCTCTCTGGACTCCACTGGGTTTGGTGCAATGGATGAGAGCCTCATCTCGAGTGGAGGCAGGAACCTCATGTTTCCTCTCCTGGGTTTCCTGTCGCTGGTACTGACTCGGATCGCAGTTTCCCTGCAGAGTTGGTACAGAAAATCAGGTCACGTCTTGTGTGGAGGAATGGAACTCCACTTGCCTGTCGAGTTGTTCACGGGGTGACAGACCACTTGTTGAACTGTGTTTGTAACCTGCGGGTTTTTCTGGACGATGCACGGGGGTGTCAGTGCCCCTTCGTGTTGTGCTTTCATCCACAGGTTTTCCTTCGTAAAGGTGTCAGGGCATCACGTTCTTATCAAGAGCAGACCGGGAAATCGGGGTCTTTCGGCTTGTGGCACCACCCACGAGGCTATGTCTCGAATTTCCTCGTGAGACCTGCCTCATCCTTAGGCGCGCTGGAAAGGTCGGGAACCCCTTCCAGACATAGCAGGGGAATCGACACTCCTGTCGCGATCACGAGGGGAGAAGGAGCTCAAATGAAGTGGTTCCGGGAACCTCGGTGTTCCTTTCGAGTGAGACCGGTATGTCGGGGAATTTTGAGATTGCATCAAGGGTGCCAAGTACCGTTTCGCACTTCAAGACAGAAAGTGGGACTTCTCTTGAGTCGCTGTAGCGGGCAAGGGCCTCATCTAGCGCTGATGGGGGAACCACGTGGATTTTCTCGAGTTTCGGCGGGATTCTCGAGTTACGATGTCGAATTCAGGCTTCCAATTGTATTGGCCCAGGGAAGTCCAATCTTCAATTCGACTTGCGAGGGAGAGCTGGCGATTACTCTCTAGTAACTGCAGTGCAAAATAGACCTCATCTAGGCTTGTGTCCAGGACCGAGTTTTCCTCTCCAGGTGTGACAGGAACTCGGGGTTGCATTCCAGACTCACACGGGGAGTCAGGCCTCGTCTCGATGGGAAGCAAAGGACTCTGCTCTCCCTTCAGGTCCTGACAGGTATCTCTTGGAGCCAACTGAGAGGCCTAAAGAGAGTCAAGCCTCCTGTGGAGTCTGGAGAGAGGACTCGGTTTTGCTCACCATGCCAGGCAGGAAACAAGTCCCTCATCTCGTGATGAGGGGGGCGTATCGTGGGTTTTCTCGAGCTGCGGTGCCTGAATGGGGTTTCCGAAGAGGTACGACGGGGAGCTCAGGGAGACTCTCTTCAGGAGTCAGGGAAGTCAGGTCTCCATGCGCATGGCGATGGGGAGCGGGTCTTTGCTCTCGAGTCATGGTAGGGGAATCGGGCCTCAAGACGCGCCGAAGGACTCTCAAGGTCTTTCTCGGGTCGCAGCAGGAAACCCTGGGTTCCCTGGACTTGAGACAGTGACCTCAGGTAGATTCTCAAGGTGCCTCTGAGAATTCAGGGATACTGTGGAGTTGGGAGGGGCCTCTCGCGACTCATCTGGGTTTGGTGCAATGGAAGAGGGCCTCACCTCGAGGGGAGACAGGAACCTCAGGTTTCCTCTCCGTTTCGGACTCCGACCGCAGGGTCCCTGCACAGTTGGGACAGGAGAGTCAGGCCTCGTCTTGTCTGAGGAAGGGAACCCCGCTGGCCTCTCGAGTTGCGCAGGGGGTCTCAGGCCCCTCGACGAGCTGTGTGTGGAACCCGCGGGTCTTTGCGGACGATGCACGGGGGTTGAGTGCCCCTTCGTGTTGTGCCTTCACCCGCAGGCTTGCCTTCGAAGAGGGGTCCGGGCCTCGGGTCCTTCTCAAGAGCGGACCGGGGAATCGGGGGCGTTCGGCATGTGGCCCCCCCACGTGGCTCCTCTCGAATTTCTTCGTGGGACCGGCCTCATGCTGAGGTGCGCCGGGAATGCCGGGAACCCCTTCCAGACCACGCAGGGGAATCGCCTCTCCTGTCGCGATCAGGAGGGGAGAAGGGGCTCAGAGGAAGCGGTGCCGGGACCCTCGGTGTTCCCCTCGGGGGAACCCGGCGTGTCCGGGGACTCTTGGGGGTCGCAGAAGGCTGTCAGGGACCGTTTCGCCCTTCAGGGCGGAACAGGGGACTTCCCTTGAGACGCCGTCGCGGGCAAGGGCCTCAACTTGCCAAGAGGTGGGAACCACGTGGTTTTTCTCGAGTTGCGGCGGCATTCTCGAGTTACGACGGGGATCTCAGCCTTCCCCTTGGGTTGGCCCTGGGAAGCCCAATCTTCCCCTCGGGTTGCGAGGGAAAGCTGGGGGTTGAGCTCGAGTCACTGCAGGGCCGAAGAGACCTCACCTAGGCGTGTGTCCGGGACCTAATATTCCTCTCCAGGGAAGGCAGGGTTCTCGGGGTTGCATTCCAGGCTCCCCCGGGGAGTCAGGCCTCGTCTCAAGGGGAAGCCAAGGACTCCGCTCTCCTCTCGAGTCGCGACGCGGGTCTCTTGGAGCCCCTTGAGCGGCCTCAAGGGTGTCCAGCCTCCCCTTCCGTTTGGAGAGAGGACCCGGGATTGCTCTCCAGGCCATGCAGGGAAAGAAGGCCCTCAGCTCGCGAGGACGGGGGCGTCTCAGGGGTTTCCTCGAGCTGCGGCGCCCGTGGGGGTTTTCTCCCGAGGCACGACGAGGATCTCAGGGAGCCTCTCGTGCGGCGCCAGGGAAGTCAGGTCTCCATGCGCGTGGCGATGGGGAGTGCGTCCTGGCTCTCGAGTCACGGGAGGGGACTAGGGCCTCGAGACGCATTGAAGAAGGACTCTCGAGGTCTTTCTCGGGGGGCGGCGGGAAACCCTCGTTTCCCTGGCCTTCTGCCGGGAACCTTAGGGAACTTCCCAGGGTGCCTCTGAGAGGCGAGCGATCCTGTGGAGGTGGCGGGGCCCCTCGGGACTCCGCTGGGTCTGGCGCAACGGAAGAGGGCCTCACCTCGAGGGGAGGCAGGAACCTCAGGCTTCCTCTCCGTTTCGGACTGCGACCGCAGGGTCCCTGCAGAGTTGGGACAGGAGAGTCAGGCCTCGTCTTGTCTGAGGAAGGGAACCCCGCTGGCCTCTCGAGTTGCTCAGGGGGTCTTAGGCCCCCCGTCGAGCTGTGTGTGGAACCCGCGGGTCTTTGCGGACGATGCACGGGGGTGGCAGTGCCCCTTCATGTTGTGCCTTCATCCACAGGGTTGCCTTCGAAGAGGGGTCCGGGCTTCGGGTCCTTCTCAAGAGCGGACCGGGGAATCGGGGGCGTTCGGCATGTGGCCCCACCCACGTGGCTCCTCTCGAATTTCCTCGAGAGACCGGCCTCATCCTGAGGGGCGCCGGGAAGGCCGGGAACCCCTTCCAGACCACGCAGTGGAATCGCCTCTCCTGTCGCGATCAGGAGGGGAGAAGGGGCTCAGAGGAAGCGGTGCCGGGACCCTCGGTGTTCCCCTCGGGGGACCCCGGCGTGTCCGGGGATTTTTGGGGGTCGCAGGAAGGCTGTCAGGGACCGTTTCGCCCTTCAGGGCGGAACAGGGCACTTCCCTTGAGACGCCGTCGCGGGCAAGGGCCTCATCTTGCCAAGAGGTGGGAACCACGTGGTTTTTCTCGAGTTGCGGCGGCATTCTCGAGTTACGACGGGGATCTCAGCCTTCCCCTGGGGTTGGCCCTGGGAAGCCCAATCTTCCCCTCGGGTTGCGAGGGAAAGCTGGGGGTTGCGCTCGAGTCACTGCAGGGCCCAAGAGACCTCACCTAGGCGTGTGTCCGGGACCTAATATTCCTCTCCAGGGAAGGCAGGGATCTCGGGATTGCATTCCAGGCTCCCCCGGGGAGTCAGGCCTCGTCTCGAGGGGAAGCCAAGGACTCCGCTCTCCTCTCGAGTGGCGACGCGGGTCTCTTGAGCCCCCTGAGCGGCCTCAAGGGAGTCCAGCCTCCTCTTCCGTTTGCAGAGAGGACCCGGGATTGCTCTCCAGGCCATGCAGGAAAAGAAGGCCCTCAGCTGGCGAGGACGGGGGCGTCTCAGGGGTTTCCTCGAGCTGCGGCGCCCGTGGGGGTTTTCTCCCGAGGCACGACGAGGATCTCAGGGAGCCTCTCGTGCGGCGCCAGGGAAGTCAGGTCTCCATGCGCGTGGCGAGGGGGAGCGCGTCCTGGCTCTCGAGTCACGGGAGGGGAATAGGGCCTCGAGACGCGTTGAAGAAGTACTCTCGAGGTCTTTGTCGGGGGGCGGCGGGAAACCCTCGTTTCCCTCGCCTTCTGCCAGGGACCTTAGGGAACTTCCCTGGGTGCCTCTGAGAGGCGAGGGATCCTGTGGAGGTGGCGGGGCCCCTCGGGACTCCGCTGGGTCTGGCGCAACGGAAGAGGGCCTCACCTCGAGGGGAGGCAGGAACCTCAGGCTTCCTCTCCGTTTCGGACTCCGACCGCAGGGTCCCTGCAGAGTTGGGACAGGAGAGTCAGGCCTCGTCTTGTCTGAGGAAGGGAACCCCGCTGGCCTCTCGAGTTGCTCAGGGGGTCTCAGGCCCCCCGTCGAGCTGTGTGTGGAACCCGCGGGTCTTTGCGGACGATGCACGGGGGTGGCAGTGCCCCTTCGTGTTGTGCCTTCACCCACAGGGTTGCCTTCGAAGAGGGGTCCGGGCCTCGGGTCCTTCTCAGGAGCGGACCGGGGAATCGGGGGCGTTCGGCATGTGGCCCCACCCACGTGGCTCATCTCGAATTTCCTCGTGAGACCGGCCTCTCCCTGAGGGGCGCCGGGAAGGCCGGGAACCCCTTCCAGACCACGTAGGGGAATCGCCTCTCCTGTCGCGATCAGGAGGGGAGAAGGGGCTCAGAGGAAGCGGTGCCGGGACCCTCGGTGTTCCCCTCGGGGGACCCCGGCGTGTCGGGGGACTTTTGGGGGTCGCAGGAAGGCTGTCAGGGACCGTTTCGCCCTTCAGGGCGGAACAGGGCACTTCCCTTGAGACGCCGTCGCGGGCAAGGGCCTCATCTTGCCAAGAGGTGGGAACCACGTGGTTTTTCTCGAGTTGCGGCGGCATTCTCGAGTTACGACGGGGATCTCAGCCTTCCCCTGGGGTTGGCCCTGGGAAGCCCAATCTTCCCCTCGGGTTGCGAGGGAAAGCTGGGGGTTGCGCTCGAGTCACTTCAGGGCCGAAGAGACCTCACCTAGGCGTGTGTCCGGGACCTCATATTCCTCTCCAGGGAAGGCAGGGACCTCGGGGTTGCATTCCAGGCTCCCCCGGGGAGTCAGGCCTGGTCTCGAGGGGAAGCCAAGGACTCCGCTCTCCTCTCGAGTCGCGACGCGGGTCTCTTGGAGCCCCCTGAGCGGCCTCAAGGGAGTCCAGCCTCCTCTTCCGTTTGGAGAGAGGACCCGGGATTGCTCTCCAGGCCATGCAGGAAAAGAAGGCCCTCAGCTGGCGAGGACGGGGGCGTCTCAGGGGTTTCCTCGAGCTGCGGCGCCCGTGGGGGTTTTCTCCCGAGGCGCGACGAGGATCTCAGGGAGCCTCTCGTGCGGCGCCAGGGAAGTCAGGTCTCCATGCGCGTGGCGAGGCGGAGCGCGTCCTGGCTCTCGAGTCACGGGAGGGGACTAGGGCCTCGAGACGCGTTGAAGAAGGACTCTCGAGGTCTTTGTCGGGGGGCGGCGGGAAACCCTCGTGTCCCTCGCCTTCTGCCGGGGACCTTAGGGAACTTCCCAGGGTGCCTCTGAGAGGCGAGGGATCCTGTGGAGGTGGCGGGGCCCCTCGGGACTCCGCTGGGTCTGGCGCAACGGAAGAGGGCCTCACCTCAAGGGGAGGCAGGAACCTCAGGCTTCCTCTCCGTTTCGGACTGCGACCGCAGGGTCCCTGCAGAGTTGGGACAGGAGAGTCAGGCCTCGTCTTGTCTGAGGAAGGGAAACCCGCTGGCCTCTCGAGTTGCTCAGGGGGTCTCAGGCCCCCCGTCGAGCTGTGTGTGGAACCCGCGGGTCTTTGCGGACGATGCACGGGGGTGGCAGTGCATCTTCGTGTTGTGCCTTCACCCACAGGGTTGCCTTCGAAGAGGGGTCCGGGCCTCGGGTCCTTCTCAAGAGCGGACCGGGGAATCGGGGGCGTTCGGCATGTGGCCCCACCCACGTGGCTCGTCTCGAATTTCCTCGTGAGGCCGGCCTCACCCTGAGGGGCGCCGGGAAGGCCGGGAACCCCTTCCAGACCACGCAGGGGAATCGCCTCTCCTGTCGGGATCAGGAGGGGAGAAGGGGCTCAGAGGAAGCGGTGCCGGGACCTTCGGTGTTCCCCTCGGGGGACCCCGGCGTGTCGGGGGCTTTTGGGGGTCGCAGGAAGGCTGTCAGGAACCGTTTCGCCCTTCAGGGCGGAACAGGGCACTTCCCTTGAGACGCCGTCGCGGGCAAGGGCCTCATCTTGCCAAGAGGTGGGAACCACGTGGTTTTTCTCGAGTTGCGGCGGCATTCTCGAGTTACGACGGGGATCTCAGCCTTCCCCTGGGGTTGGCCCTGGGAAGCCCAATCTTCCCCTCGGGTTGCGAGGGAAAGCTGGGGGTTGCGCTCGAGTCACTTCAGGGCCGAAGAGACCTCACCTAGGCGTGTGTCCGAGACCTACTGTTCCTCTCCAGGGAAGGCAGGGACCTCGGGGTTGCATTCCAGGCTCCCCCGGGGAGTCAGGCCTGGTCTCGAGGGGAAGCCAAGGAATCCGCTCTCCTCTCGAGTCGCGACGCGGGTCTCTTGGAGCCCCCTGAGCGGCCTCAAGGGAGTCCAGCCTCCTCTTCCGTTTGGAGAGAGGACCCGGGATTGCTCTCCAGGCCATGCAGGAAAAGAAGGCCCTCAGCTGGCGAGGACGGGGGCGTCTCAGGGGTTTCCTCGAGCTGCGGCGCCCGTGGGGGTTTTCTCCCGAAGCAGGACGAGGATCTCAGGGAGCCTCTCGTGCGCGGCCAGGGAAGTCAGGTCTCCATGCGCGTGGCGAGGGGGAGCGCGTCCTGGCTCTCGAGTCACGGGAGGGGACTAGGGCCTCGAGACGCGTTGAAGAAGGTCTCTCGAGGTCTTTGTCGGGGGGCGGCGGGAAACCCTCGTTTCCCTCGCCTTCTGCCGGGGACCTTAGGGAACTTCCCAGGGTGCCTCTTAGAGTCGAGGGATCCTGTGGAGGTGGCGGGGCCCCTCGGGACTCCGCTGGGTCTGGCGCAACGGAAGAGGGCCTCACCTCGAGGGGAGGCAGGAACCTCAGGCTTCCTCTCCGTTTCGGACTGCGACCGCAGGGTCCCTGCAGAGTTGGGACAGGAGAGTCAGGCCTCGTCTTGTCTGAGGAAGGGAACCCCGCTGGCCTCTCGAGTTGCTCAGGGGGTCTCAGGCCCCCCGTCGAGCTGTGTGTGGAACCCGCGGGTTTTTGCGGACGATGCACGGGGGTGGCAGTGCCCCTTCGTGTTGTGCCTTCACCCACAGGGTTGCCTTCGAAGAGGGGTCCGGGCCTCGGGTCCTTCTCAAGAGCGGACCGGGGAATCGGGGGCGTTCGGCATGTGGCCCCACCCACGTGGCTCATCTCGAATTTCCTCGTGAGACCGGCCTCATCCTGAGGGGCGCCGGGAAGGCCGGGAACCCCTTCCAGACCACGCAGGGGAATCGCCTCTCCTGTCGCGATCAGGAGGGGAGAAGGGGCTCAGAGGAAGCAGTGCTGGGACCCTCGGTGTTCCCCTCGGGGGAACCCGGAGTGTCGGGGGACTTTTGGGGGTCGCAGGAAGGCTGTCAGGGACCGTTTCGCCCTTCAGGGCGGAACAGGGCACTTCCCTTGAGACGCCGTCGCGGGCAAGGGCCTCATCTTGCCAAGAGGTGGGAACCACGTGGTTTTTCTCGAGTTGCGGCGGCATTCTCGAGTTACGACGGGGATCTCAGCCTTCCCCTGGGGTTGGCCCTGGGAAGCCCAATCTTCCCCTCGGGTTGCGAGGGAAAGCTGAGGGTTGCGCTCGAGTCACTGCAGGGCCGAAGAGACCTCACCTAGGAGTGCGTCCGGGACCTCATATTCCTCTCCAGGGAAGGCAGGGATCTCGGGGTTGCATTCCAGGCTCCCCCGGGGAGTCAGGCCTCGTCTCGAGGGGAAGCCAAGGACTCCGCTCTCCTCTCGAGTGGCGACGCGGGTCTCTTGGAGCCCCCTGAGCGGCCTCAAGGGAGTCCAGCCTCCTCTTCCGTTTGGAGAGAGGACACGGGATTGCTCTCCAGGCCATGCAGGAAAAGAAGGCCCTCAGCTCGCGAGGACGGGGGCGTCTCAGGGGTTTCCTCGAGCTGCGGCGCCCGTGGGGGTTTTCTCCCGAGGCACGACGAGGATCTCAGGGAGCCTCTCGTGCGGCGCCAGGGAAGTCAGGTCTCCATGCGCGTGGCGAGGGGGAGCGCGTCCTGGCTCTCGAGTCACGGGAGGGGACTAGGGCCTCGAGACGCGTTGAAGAAGGACTCTCGAGGTCTTTCTTGCGTTGGGGTGGGAAACACTCGTTTCCCTCGACCTCTACCGGGGACCTTAGGGAACTTCCCAGGTGCCTCTGAGAGGTGAGGGATCCTGTGGAGGTGGCGGGTCCTCTCGGGACTCCACTGGATCTTTCGCGATCAGGAGGGGAGATGGGGCTCAGATGAAGTGGGGCCGGGACTCTAGGTGTTCCACTCGGGGGAACCCGGCGTTTCAGGGAACTTTAGAGGTCGCATCAAGGGAGCCAAGTACCGTTTCCCACTTCAGGACGGAACATGGGACTTCCCTGGAGACGCTGTAGCGGGCAAGTGCCTCATCCTGTGAAGACGTTGGAACCACGTCGTTTTTCTCGAGTTGCGTCTGGATTCTCGAAAATGACGGGGATTTCAGGCTTCCTCTTGGGTTGGCCCTGGGAAGCCCAATCTTCCCCTGGAGTTGCGAGGGAAAGCTGGGGGTTCTGCTCGAGTCACTACAGGGCCAAAGAGACCTCATCGAGGCGTGTGTCCAGGACCTAATATTCCTCTCAAGGAAAGACACAGATCTCGGGTTTCCATTCCAGACTCCCCCGGGGAGTCAGGCCTCGCCTCGAGGGGAAGCAGAGGACTCCACTTTCCTCTCAAGTCGCGACACGGATCTCTTGGAGCCCAATGAGTGGACTCAAGGGTGTCGAGCCTCCTCTTCAGTTTGGAGAGAGGACTCGGGATTGCTCTCCAGGTCAGGCAGGAAAAGAAGGCCCTCATCTCGCGATGACGGGGGCATCTCATGGGTTTCCTCAGGCTGTGGCGCCCGTGGGGGTTTTCTCACGAGGCACGACGAGGACCTCAGGGAGCCTCTCGTGCGGCGCCAGGGAACTCATGTCTCCATGCGCATGGCGAGGAGGAGCTGGTCATCACTCTCGAGTCATGGGAAGTGACTAGGGCCTCAAGACGCGTTGAAGAAGGACTCTCGAGGTCTTTCTCGGGTGGCGGCGGGAAACCCTCGTTTCCCTCGACTTCTGCAGGGGACTATAGGGAACTTACCAGGGTGCCTCTGAGAGGTGAGGAATGCTGTGGAGTTTGCAGGGCCTCTCGGGACTCTGCTGGGTTCGGCGCAATGGAAAAGGGCCTCGTCTCGAGGGGAGGCAGGAACCTCAGGCTTCCTCTCCGATTCTGACTCCGACTGCACGGTCCCTGCAGTGTTGGGACAGGAGAGTCATGCCTCGTCTTGTCTGAGGAATGGAATTCTGGTTGCTTCTCGAGTTGTTCCGGGAGTCTCAGGCCCCTTGTCGAGCTGTGTGTAGACCCTGCGGGTTTTTCCGGATGATGCATGGGGGTGTCAGTGCCCCTTCGTGTTGTGCCTTCACTCACAGGGTTGCCTTCGAAGAGGTGTCCGGGCATCGGGTTCCTATCCAGAGCGGACCGGAAGATCGGTGTCGTTCGGCACGTGGCACCTCACACATGGCTAGTCTCGAATTTCCTCCTGAGACCGGCCTCATCCTGAGGTGCACCAGGAAGGCCGGGAACCCCTTCCAGAGAAAGCAGGGGAATCGACTCTCCTGTCGCGATCAGGAGGGGAGAAGGGGCTCAGATGAAGTGGTGCCGGGACCCTTGGTGTTCCCCTCGAGGGAACCCAGCGTGTCGGGGAACTTTTGCGGTCGCATCAAGGGTGTCAAGTACCGTTTCGCACTTAAGGACAGAACATGGGACTTCCCTGGAGACGCCGGGAATTTCGGTGTTCCCCTGGAGTGAGACCGGTATGTTGGGGAACTTTGGGGTCGCATCAAGGGTGCCAAGTAGCATTTCGAACTTTAAGATGGAACGTGGGACTTCTCTTGAGACTCTAGCTGGCAAGGGCCTCATATTGCAATGAAGGGGGTACCACATGGTTTTTAAGACTTGAGGCTGAATTCTCGAATTACGATGGGAAATTCAGACTTCCTCATGTGTTGACCGTGGGAAGCCCAATCTTCCATTCAAATTGTGAGGGAGAGATGGAGGTTGCTCTCGATCACTCTAGGGCAAAATAGACCTCATCTAGGCTTGTGTCTAGGACATAATGTTCCACTCCAGGGGCGACAGGGATCTCGGGGTTGCATTCCAAACTCACCCGGGGAGTCAGGCCTCGTCTCGAGGGAAGCAAAGGACTCCGCTCTCCTCTCGAGTCGCACCGGGTATTTCTTGGACCCAACTGAGTGGCCTAAAGGGAGTCAATCCTCCTGTGACGTTTGGAGAGAGGACCAGGGATTGCTCTCCAGGTCAGGCAGGAAAAGAAGGCCCCCATCTCTCCTTGACGGGGGCATCTTGTGGTTTTTCTCGAACTGCGGCGCCACTGTGGGTTTTCTCACGAGGTACGATGGGGTACTCAGGGAGCCTCTTGTGTGGTACTAGGGAAGTCAGTTTTCCTGCTTGTGGCGAGGGGAGCGCGTCCTTGCTCTGGAGTCATGGTAGGGGAATCGGGCATCAAGAGACGTTGAAAAAGGACTCTCCAAGTCTTTCTCGGGTTACTTCAGGAAACTCTGGGTTCCCTCGACTTGTGCCAGTGACCTCAGGTAGCTTCTCAGGGAGCCTCTGAGAATTCAGGGATACTGTGGTGTTGGGAGGGGCCTCTCGGGACACCACTGAGTTTGGTTCAATGGAAGAGGGCCTCTTCTCTAGTTGAGGCAGGAACCTCAGGGTTCCTCTCCATTTCTGACTCCGATCGCAGGGTCCCTGAAGAGTTGGGCCAGGAGGGTAAGGCCTCGTCTTGTGTGAAGGAATGCAACTTCACTTGCCTCTCGAGTTGTTCATGGGGTGACAGTCCACATTTGGAGCTGTGAGTGGAATTGGCGGGTTTTTCCAGACGATGCATAGGGATGTCAGTGTCCCTTCGTGTTGTGCCTTCATCCACAGGTTTGCCTTCGAAGAGATGTCCGGGCGTCAGGTTCTTATCTAGAGTGGACCGGGAATTCGGGATCTTTCAACATGTGGCACCAACCATGAGGCTACTTTTTGAATTTCCTCATGAGACCGGCCTCATCCGGAGGTTCGCGGGGAACGTCGGGAACCCCTTGCAGACAAAACATGGGAATCGACCCTCCTGTCGCGATCAGGAGGGGTGAAGGGGCTCACAGGAAGTGGTGCCATGAACTTTGGTGTTTCCCTCGAGTGAGACCGGTATGTCAGGGAACTTTGGGGGTCGCATCAAGGGTGCCAAGTACCGTTTTGTACTTCAGGATGGAACGTGGGACTTCTCTTGATACGCTGTAGCGGCCAAGGGCCTCATCTTGCGATGACGGGGGAGCCACGTGGTTTTTCTCGAGTTGCGGCGGGATTCTCGAGTTACGACGGGGATTTCAGGCTTCCTCTTGTGTTGGGCCAGGGAAGTCCAATCATCCATTCGAGTTGCGAGGGAGAGCTGGGGGTTGCGCTCGAGTCACTGCAGGGCAAAGGAGACCTCATCTAGGCTTGTGTCCAGGACCTAATGTTCCTCTCCAAGGGCCACAGGGATCTCAGGTTTGCATTCCAGACTCACCCAGGGAGTCAGGCCTCGTGTCGAAGGGAAGCAAAGGACTCCGCTCTCCTTTCGAGTTGCGACGGGCACCTCTTGGAGCCCACTTTGTGGCCTAAAGGGAGTCAAGCCTCCTGTGAAGTTTGGAGAGAGGACTTGGGACTGCTCTCCAGGCCATGCAGGAAAAGATGGCCCTCATCTCGCGATGACGGAGGGGTCTTGTGTGTTTTCTCGAGCTGCGGCGCCAGTGTGGGGTTTCACACGAGGTACGACAGGGAGCTCAGGGAGCCTCTCATGTGGCGCCAGGGAAGTCAGGTCTCCATGTGCGTGGCGAGGGGGAGCGCGTTATTGCTCTCGAGCCATGGTAGGGGAATCTGACCTCAAGACGCGTTGAAGAAGGACTCTCGAGGTCTTTCTTCAGTTGTGGCAGGAAACCCTTATTTCCCTCGACGTTTGCCGGTGGCCTCAAGGAGCTTCTCAGAATGCCTATGAGAAGTCAGGGATACTGTGGAGATGGGAGTGGCCTCTCGGGACTCCACTGGGTTTGTTTTAATGGAAGAGGGCCTCATCTCGGGTTGAGGCAGGAACCTCAGGTTTCCTCTCCATTTCTGACTCAGATCGAAGCGTGCCTGCAGAGTTGGGATTGGATACTCAGGCCTCGTCTTGTCTGAGGAAGGGAACTCCGCTTGCCTCTCTCGTTGTTTAAGGGGTGACAGGCCAGTTGTGGAGCTGTATGTGGATCCTGTGGGATTTTCTGGACGATGAACAGGGTTGCCAGTGCCCCCTCGTGTAGTGCCTTCATCCACAGGGCTGCCTTAGAAAAGGTGTCCGGGCATCGGGTTCTTATCAAGAGCAAGACCGAGAAATCGGGGTCTTTCGGCACGTGGCACCAACACGAGGCTACGTCTCGAATTTCTTCGTGAGACTGGCCTCATCCTGAGGTGCGCCATGAAGGTCGGGAACCCCTTCTAGACAAAGCAGGGGAATCGACCTTCCTGCCATGATCAGGAGGGGAGAAGGGGCTCAAATGAAGTGGTGCCAGGAACTTCGGTGTTCCCTTGGAGTGAGACCGGTATATTGGGGAACTTTTGGGGTCGCATCAAGGGTGCCAAGTAGCATTTCGAACTTTATGACGAAACATGGGACTTCTCTTGAGACTCTGTAGCGGGCAAAGGCCTCATATTGTGATGAATGGGGAACCACGTGGTTTTTAAGAGTTGCGGCGGGATTCTCGAGTTACAACGGGAAATTCAGACTTCCTCTTGTGTTGGCCCAGTGAAGACCAATCTTCCATTCGAATTGCGAGGGAGAGATGGGTGTTGCTCTCGAGTCACTGTAGGGCAAAATAGACCTCATCTAGGCTTTTGTCCAGGACATAATGTTCCTCTCCAGGGGCAACAGGGATCTCGGGGTTGCATTCCAGACTCACCCGAGGTAAGGCCTCATCTCGAGGGGAAACAAAGTACTCTGCTCTCCTCTCAAGTCGCGACAGGTATCTCTTGGAGCCCATTGAGTGGCCTAAAGGGAGTAAAGCCTCCTGTGAAGTTTGGAGAAAGGACCAGGGATTGCTCTCCAGGTCAGGCAGGAAAAGAAGTCCCCAATCTCGCGATGACGGTGGCGTCTCGTGGGTTTTCCCGAGCTGTGGCGCCAGTGTGGGGTTTCTCACGAGGTATGACGGGGAGCTCAGGGAGCCTCTCATGTGGCGCCAGGGAAGTCAGATGTCCATGCGCATGGCGAGGGGGAGCGTGTCATTGCTCTCGAGTCATGGTAGGGGAATCCGGCCTCAAGACGCGTTGAAGACGGACTCTTGAGGTCTTTCTCGGGTTGCGGCAGGACACCCTGTGTTCCCTCGACTTGTGCCGGTGACCTCAGGGAGTTGCTCAGGGTGCCTCTGAGAAGACACTGATACTGTGGTGTTGGGAGGGGCCTCTCGGGACTCCACTGCGTTTGGTGCAATGGAAGATTGCCGGGAGCCAGCGAGAGACATTCCACTCGTGACAAATGTCATGAGGAAAGAGTCTCGGCATACGCAAAGGCGGGATCGAGCCTCCGGGAGTTCCCCCGTATATTCTTCAGCATCTACCCCCAAAAACCAAAGTCTGCCTTCTTTATTGCTTTGTTCTCTCACCTCTGACATTACTGGGGATGTCCCCCACCACCATCTCACTCTCTCTGTCAAAGAGCTAACTTACAGCTCCAACTAATAATGTTCCTGGGCAATTAGTAGTGTTTAAATCCAAACCCCTCAGATGGTTTTCTAACTCGCCTGACAAGTTTACCCGGTCTCCTACAGCTATGCATACGATTGTGTACAGTCTCCCAGCCTCGAGACGCACGGGAAGTTTAAGATATTCAAATAGCTTAGAGCCTCTCAGAGAGTTAGAAACTGTCAGAATAAAACTAGTAAAAGATTTCATTGATGAACCAATGCTTTTTGCCAAGTTTCCACATCCCCTGAATTGTATCCTTGAATGTGTGCTAATTAATATAGTTGGTATGTAGAAAAAATAAGTAGTGGCCTTGATGTTGGTAACTTTAGACCCTTAAGGTAATAAATTCTTTTCTTTGTTGTAAACCCATTACACATCCTCCCTATAGGAATGCAATTTTATCTTCGAAAGATGGCGCCAAACCTTAAACAATTACTCTTAGAGAAAATAACTCTTATGGTTGATAAGTCTTTGTCAAGAGTCATAAAATGTTAATAGGTCTTCTGGCCAGAAGATGATGTAAATCATCTAAACCATTTTTATACGATAAATCTGCAGAAAAGAAACCCTGGTTTTTGATAAGGATTAAAGACTGCTGACTTTGCATCCCCTATTATCCTCTATGTGTAACTTAGGGTATTAAAACCTGTGTTGAAAATAAAGCTACGGGTCTTGCTCGCCAACGCTTGGTCTCCCCATGTCATTATTCCCCTCAATTTTCAGATGAGTGTCCATCTGGAGCGCGGATATCCTCTGCGACCATTTATTTGCCTGGGCTTCGAAGACCCGCTCGATAAGGTGTCTAAGGTGGGGCACCTTCCTCTATTCTAGAGGGCACTTGCAGCCTCCGTGGTCAGAGCTAACCTGGTGTCACGGGTTATATTGATTTTCCGCGTAAACCAAGCTACTCAGCTGCTTTTCTCCACTGAATTTTCCTACTGAGCTATCCTCATTCTATTACTCTTTATATCTTTGATGAATAAATAAATATATAAATAGGTCGCCTACTCCATCTTCCCTTCGAATACCCTGGATCAGCTGGGGCTGGACCTCTGCAGGTGGCGCCCGAGACAGGCATTTCGAAGGTAAATCCCCAACCCCATTCCCCCAGTGTTCAGTTTTGGGGACAGATAGGATCCCACTTAGGGGGCTGCAGATCCCCCTGTAGAATAGACAGGGCGAGAGGAGTGGGAAGTGTTGAAGAGTTAGAGAGAAAAAACGGTTTCTAAAAAGGCTGACAAAAAAGGCCTAATCTTTAGATAGCTAAAAGCCAAATCTTTTACTATCCTTAAGTTTCTGACATGGGCAACACTGAATCAAATGAAAGACAGCTCTTTATAGGAGTAATTTTACAGTTATTAAGTAAAAGAAGAATCAAGGTTAAAAAATCTTCCATTCAATCATTTTTTACATTTGTACAAGACCACTGCCCTTGGTTTCTACAACAAGGCACTGTTAACCTAGATATCTTGAAAAAACTAGGAAAACAGCTAAGAGCTTATTGTGCTCAGCAAGGTTTGGAAAAAATCCCTACTTACACCTTTCCTCTGTGGAATATGACTAGAGATGTTTTAGATCCAGCTCATGAATTTGAAAAGGTACCTGTTAAAGAGGAAAGTAAAGTTGGAAAAGTACCTGTTAAACAAAAAAGCAAATCTGAAAAGGTAGCTGTTATAAAGAAAAGTGAAAATGAAGAGGCTATACCTAGCTATCGACAGCTAAATGAATGGCTAGCCACTACGACTGCCAATGAGCATGTAAAAGATAGGGATGAAAAGAAAGATCAGCTCTCCCCTCAATTTGAAAAAGGTTTAGAGGAACCAGCAGCTCGATGCCATTCTGATGAGGATTGTTTTTTTTTTTAAGCTAAAGATGCTCCTAAAAGTTTAAGAAAACATCCCTAATCAGACCATCCGCTCCTAGGAGGTTGAGGGAAACATCCCCGATCAGACAGTTCGTAAGATTTAGTTACCAAACAGTTAAAGGATCTCCGGAACAGAAGAGGAAAACTTCGGGACGCTCCCATCCCCCTATGCCTCCTCCTCCATGTCGGGGTAAAGGGCCACCGCTAGGAGTTTCCCGGAGAAGGATTTTCTCTAGTCCCAAGGATGAACTCGATCCTCACCTTGAGGCTTCTTTTCTAGTCCCCTCTGCAGTTTAGCCAGGGTAAAGAGGTTACAAAATAAATAAAAATATTCTCTAAAATTAAAAAAAAATTAAAAATGGATTTCTCTGCATCTAAGAATAGACAAATATTTATTGACTGTGGAATATGATTAGAAATGTCCTGGACCTCCGTCACGAGGCTGTTAAATAGACTATGGGGGAGGCTATAGAGGTGGATGGTGGTGAGTCTCCATTTACTGCACAGATCATATTTTCTGCCATTGAAAAAAAAAAAAAAGGAGGGAGAAAGTGGTCTACCTCCCGAGGAAGGAGAGGGCTTACAGGACGCTGCGGCCGAGAGCCCTGGCGAGCTCCCTCCCCCTCTGCGCAAACCTTTAAAAAACTTATCCACCACTTTCTGATTTAAGGCGACTGCCACCGCCTTCGATTGTGCCTCCCAGGACCCAGGAGTTCCCCACTTTGCCCCCAAAGCCTCCCAAAGTGTTGCCTAAGACTGAGGAAGATAAAAAGTTTTTTAAACAAAGGAGCTTTTAGTACACAATATGCAGAGCGTGCTCCTTGGAGAAAACTCCCTCAGGGGGGTCTCACCCAGGCTAGGAGAAAAGCGAAAAGGCAAGGAGATTTAATAACAATATTAACCCCTGATGTGCCGCTTACTCCAATTCCAACCGGAGTGGCTGGCCCCCTATCTGAGGACATTGTAAGATTTGTCCTGGGGCGTAGCTTGCTTTCTTTTAAAAAAAAAAATTAAATAAAAAAAAGAAAGAAAAGAAATTTCGCTGGTGCATGGTGTAGTAGATTCTGATGATATTGAGAAATTAAAGTCTTGATCTCACTGCCTATCAAAACTGTACAAATTAATAAAGGTCAAAGAGTAACACAGCTTTTACTTTTACCTTACTATCAGACAAGGAAAAACTTGACTTCTCAAGCTAAGAGCCACAGAACATTTGGATCTAGTGATCTAGCCTTTTGGGTGCAGGAAATTACAGTTCCAAGGCCTTTAAAAGATCTTTTACTTCAAGAGAATAAAACGCCAGGGCCATTAGACACAGGAACAGACGTCTCTTAACATTGCTGGGAAAGACTGGCCCAGCTCCTGGCCAACACATAATACTGAAAATGAGTTGGTGGGATTAGAGAAAGTGGTATGTGGGGTGGAGATGCTGTACAGGTGGTACATTTAACAATACTTTATATATTGTTATAAATACATAATATAAATGTATTTGCCTAATTACAGTTTGCCTAATTAGGTATGGGTATAAATAAAATATAATAAAGTTATACCTAATTCTATTTATAGATCTATACTTAATTAATTTGTATATAAATTAATATGTATACTATACACACACACATATATATATACTGTATAATTAAATATATATGGCAGTAATATAATGTGTGTGTGGCTGATATTAATTGGTATGGATTGATGTGCTGTGATGATATATGTTCTATATACTGTATAATTATAAATGTGTGACATGTATTATTACAGTATATTGGTTTGTGTTGGTTGGTATTAGCTGTGTATGTGTGGTATTGCTGTAATATATATTAATTAATATATTAATTATAAAGATTAATTCAAGTATATTGATTTATATATATTATATGTCAATAACTTTATACTTGTTGCCATATATAAATACATATATAAATGCATTTTGCATTTAGGTATATCTGTATACCTGTATACCAAAATGAGATAAGGAGGTTATACATTTATTACTTAAATTTATACAGAGACCTAAACTAAACATTAGACCTAAATTAACATATCCATAGGGAAACAGCTAGACAAATAGTGAAGTTATGTTCCAATTGTAATTAATCACTTAAACGTAAACACACAGGGGCAGACTACAATGATGAGACACTAGATGCCTGAATTACAGGCTACGACTCGGCCCCTGGTCAAGTAAAAAGGCCTCCTTATGGGAGAGTGAAAAAGGCCAGATATGTTGCTAACTTGTGGGAGAGGGTATGCTTGTATATTTCTACAGAATGCAGATTCTCCGGTTTGGATCTCAGACAAATTCGTCATGTCACATTCCCCAAAGACCAGGTTCGCGGCGCGCGCACTCGCTCGCTCCCCCTCCCCCAGCCAGCTCTCGCCTCCGTGCCACCAGCAGCGCCTCGCGCCCACCTCGCTGCACCCCGTGACCTAGAGCAAAGAAGTCTGTGCAGCGAGTGAGGGCCAGAGAGGAAAGCGCGCCCGCGGAGTGCCGTCCAGACCAGCGTGGCCCCACCGGCGAGAGGGGACCGCCCTGAGCCCAAGCGGTGGCGGCTAGCCCTAAACCACGAACCCTGCCCCTCCGCCCACCATAGGCGCCTTGGCCCACAGCCTGCCTCTCGCGTTCTGCCTCCTGATGCTGGGGACACTGCTCCCCCGGGCTGACGCCTACAGCTGCTCCCTGGTTCATCTTGTTTAAACCCTCAATATAATGTTTGCTCCTTTGTAATGCTACAACATCCACCTTATCTTATGATGTAACCACTTATTGAATTATGGTCTTGCTGTATTACAACAACTACAGGATTTAATGCAAACACGACGGTTTGTGGGCTTAATTATCTTGGGAACAGCAGCTTTGATAAGTGCAATCACTTCTGTTACTGTGGCAGCAATATCATTGACTCAACAAGTACATACTGCTCAATATGTTGATTCTATGTCCAAAAATGTTTCTTTAACATTGGCAACACAGGAAGCTATAGAGAGAAAATTAGAAATGAGGGTAGACGCCCTAGAGGAAGCAGTAATACATATTGGGACTGAATTGCAGGCTTTAAAGGTGAAAATGGCATTGTCTTGTCATGCTGACTATCGGTGGATATATGTAACACCCCTGAAAGTAAATGAGACAGATTTTGAATGGGAAAAGATTAAAAACCATATTTCAGGTATCTGGAACAGCTCTGACATTGGTTGAGACGTAGGGAAACTTCACTATCAAATAGCAACCATGGAGCACTCCCGATTAGATTTTACTGCTGCTGGAACAGCAAATGATTTCTTCCATACTTTCCCTAACTACATCTCAGGAAAGAATATTCTGTCTAATGTCTTTAGCTATGCTGCGGTGGCTGCTTTAATTCTGCTTCTCATAATCATTCTTCCTTGTATTGTCAGGATTCTTCGGCAGAGTATTCAGAGGCTCGCGACTGAGCTACATCTGGCTGTTTTAAGAAATAAAAAACGGGGAGATGCCGGGAGCCGGCGAGAGACATTCCACTCGTGACAAAGGTCATGAGGAAGGAGGCTGGGCATACACAAAGGCGGGATCGAGCCTCGGGAGTCCTCCCGGATATTCTTGAGCATCTACCCCCCAAAACCAGAGTCTGCCTACTTTATTGCTTTGTGCTCTCACCTCTGACTTTACTGGGGGCTGTCCCCCACCACCATCTCACTCTCTCTGTCAAAGGGCTAACTTACAGCTCCAATTAATAAAGTTCCTGGGCAATTAGGAGTGTTTAAATCCAAACACGTCAGATGGCTCTCTAACTCGCCTGACAAGTTTACCCGGTCTCCTACAGCAATGCATACAATTGTTTACAGTCTCCGAGCCTCGAGAGGCACGGGAAGCTTAAGATATTCAAATAGCTTAGAGCCTCTCAGAGAGTTAGAAACTGTCAGAATAAAACTAGTAAAAGATTTCATTGATGAACCAATGCTTGTTGCCAAGTTTCCACATCCCCTGAATTGTATCCTTGAATGTGTATTAATTAATATAGTTGGTATGTAGAAAAAATAAGTAGTGGCCTTGGTGTTACTAACTTTAGACCCTTAAGGTAATAAATTCTTTCCTTTGTTGTAAGCCCATTACACATCTGCCCTATAGGAATGCAATTTTATCTTCGAAAGATGGGGCCAAACCTTAAAATAATTACTCTTAGAGAAAATAAGTCTTACGGTTGATAAGTCTTTGTCAAGAGTCATAAAATGTTAATAGGTCTTCTGGCTAGAAGATGATGTAAATCACCTAAACCATTTGTATACGATACATTTGCAGGACAGAAACTCTGGTTTTTGATAAGGATCAAAGGCTGCTGTCTTTGCATCCCCATTATCCTCTATGTGTAACTTAGGGTATAAAAACCCCTGTTGAAAATAAAGCTACGGGCCTTGATTGCCAACGCTTAGTCTCCTAATGTCATTCTTCCCCTCAATTTTCAGATGAGTGTCCACCTGGAGCGCGGATATCCTCTGCGACCATTTATTTGCCTGGGCTTCGAAGACCACTTGAGAAGGTGTCTAAGGTGGGGCACTTTTCGCTATTCGAGAGGGAGCCTGCGGCCTCCGTGGTCAGAGCTAACCTGGTGTCACGGGTTATACTGATTTTCCGCATAAACCAAGCTACTCAGCTTCTTTTCTCCACTAAATTTTCCTACTGAGCTATCCTCATTCTATTACTCTGTATATCTTCGATAAATAAATCAATAGGTCGCCTACTCTGTCTCCCCTTCGAAAACCCTGGACCAGCCGAGGCTGGACCTTGTCAGAAGAGGGCCTCATCTCGATTTGAAGCAGGAACCTCAGGGTTGCTCTCCATTTCTGACTCTGAACACAGAGTCCCTACAGAGTTAGGACAGGAGAGTCAGGCCTCGTCTTGTGTGGAGGAATGGAACTCCACTGGACTCTCGAGTTGTTCACCGGATAACAGGCCACTTGTCGAGCTGTGTGTGGAACCTGCGGTTTTATCCGGACGATGCATGGGGGTGTCAGTTCCCCTTCGTTTTTTGCCTTCATACACAGGGTTGCCTTCGAAGAGGTATCCAGCCTTCAGATTCTTATCAAGAGCAGACCAGGAAATCAGTGTCTTTCGGCATGTGGCACCACCCACAAGCCTACGTCTCGAATTTCTTCTTGAGACGGACCTCAACCTGAGGTGCACCAGGAAGGTCGGTAACCCTTTCAGACAAAGCAAGTGAATCGACCCTCTTGTCCCGATCAGGAGGGGAGAAGGGGCTCAGATGAAGTGGTGCCGGGAACCTCGATGTTCCCCTCGAGTAAAACTGGGATGTCGGGGAACTTTTGGAGTCACATCAAAGGTGCTAAGTACCGTTTCAAACTTCAAGACGGAACGTGAGACTTCTCTTGAGACGCTGTAGCTGGCAAGGGCCTCATCTTGTGGAGATGGGTTAACCACGTCGTTTTTCTCGAGTTGTGGCGGGATTCTCGAGTTAGGTCAGGAAATTCAGGCTTCCTCTTGTGTTGGCCCAGGGAAGTCCAGTCTTCCATTCGAGTTGCGAGGGAGAGCTAGGGATTGTGCTTGAGTTACTGCAGGGCAAAAGAGACCTTATCTAGGCTTGTGTCCAGGACATAATGTTCGTCTCCAGGGGGGACAGGGATCTCGGGGTTGCTTTCCTGATGCACCCGGGGAGTCAGTCCTTGTCTCGAGGGGAAGCGAAGGACTCCGCTCTCCTCTCGAGTTGCGACGGGTATCTCTTGGAGCCCACTGAGTGGCCTAAAGGGAGTCAAGCCTCCTGTGGAGTTTGGAGAGAGGACTCGTGATTGCTCTCCAGGCCATGCAGGAAAAGAAGGCCATCATCTCGCGATGAAGGGGGCGTCTTGTGGGTTTTCTCGAGCTGCAGCGCCAGTGTGGGGTTTCTCATGAGGTACTACGGGGAGCTCAGGGAGCCTCTCATGTGGCGCTTGGGAAGTCAGGTCTCCATGCGCATTGCGAGGGGGAGCGCGTCATTGCTCTAGAGTCATGGAAGGTGTATCGGGCCTCAAGAACCGTTAAAGAAGGACTTTCAAGGTGTTTCTTGGGTCACGGCAGTAAACCCTGGGTTCCCTCGACTAGTGCCGGTGGCCTCAGGGAGCTTCTCAGTGTGCCTCTGAGAAGTCAGGGATACCCTGGAGTTGGGAGGGCCCTCTCGGGACTCCACTGGGTTTGGTGCAATAGAAGAGGGCCTCATCTCGAGTGGAGGCAGGAACCTCAGGGTTCGTCTCCATTTATGACTCTGATCGCAGGGTCCCTGCAGAGTTGGGACAGGAGAGTCAGGCCTCGTCTTGTAAGGAGGAATGGAACTCCGCTTGCCTCTCGAGTTATTCACGGGGTGACAGGCAACTTGTCGAACTGTGTTTGGAATCTGCGGGTTTTTCCGGACGATACACGAGGGTGTCAGTGCCCCTTCGTGTTGTGCCTTCTTCCACAGGGTTGCCTTTCAAGAGGTGTCCGGGCATCGGGTTCTTATCAAGAGCGGACCGGGGAATCGGGGTCTTTCAGCATGTGTTACCACCCATGAAGCTACGTCTCAAATATTCTCGTTAGACCGGCCTCATCCTGAGGTGCGCCGGGAAGGTTGGGAACCCCTTCCAGACAAAGCACGGGAGTCGACCCTCCAGTCGCAATCAGGAGGGGAGAAGTGGCTCAGATGAAGTCGTACCGGGAACCTCGGTGTTCCCCTCGAGAGAGACCAGGGTGTCGGGGAACTTTTGGAATCGCATCAAGGGTGCCAAGTTTTCACACTTGAAGTGTGAAAACACTTCAAGAAGAAACCTGGGACTTCTCTTTAGACACTGTAGCGGGCAAGGGCCTCATCTTGCGATGACAGGGTAACCATGTGGTTTTTCTCGAGTTTCGGCGGGATTCTCGAGTTACGATGGGGAATTCAGGCTTCCTCTTGTGTTGGCCCAGGGAAGTCCAATCTTCCATTGGAGTTGCGAGAGAGAGCTAGGGATTGCTCTCGAGTCACTTCAGGGCAAAAGAGACCTCATCTAAGCTTGTGTCCAGGACCTAATGTTCCTCTCCAGGGGCGACAGAGATCTCGGGGTTGCATTTTAGACGCACCCGAGGAGTCAGACCTCATCTCGAGAGGAAGGAAAGGACTCTGCTCTGCTCTCGAGTCCCGACGGGTATTTCTTGGAGACCACTGAGTGGCCTAAAGGGAGTCAAGCCTCCTGTGGATTTTTTTTTAATTTTATTTTATTTTTAAACTTTACATAATTGTATTAGTTTTTCCAAATATCAAAATGAATCCGCCTCAGGTATACATGTGCTCCCCATCCTGAACCTTCCTCCCTCCTCCCCCCCATAGCATCCCTCTGGGTCGTCCCAGTGCACTAGCCCCAAGCATCCAGTGTCATGCATCAAACCTGGACTGGCAACTCTTTTCATACATGATATTTTACATATTTCAATGCCATTCTCCCAAATCTTCCCACCTTCTCCCTCTCCCACAGAGTCCATAAGACTCTTCTATACATCAGTGTCTCTTTTGCTGTCTCGTACTCAGGGTTATTGTTACCATCTTTCAAAGTTCCATATATATGCGTTAGTATACTGTATTGGTGTTTTTCTTTCTGGCTTACTTCACTCTGTATAATAGGCTCCAGTTTCATCCACCTCATTAGAACTGATTCATTCTATTCTTTTTAATGGCGGAGTAATACTCCATTGTGTATATGTACCACGACTTTCTTATCCATTCATCTGCTGATGGACATCTAGGTTGCTTCCATGTCCTGGCTATTAGAAACAGTGCTGCGATGAACATTGGGGTACACGTGTCTCTTTCCCTTCTGGTTTCCTCAGTGTGTATGCCCAGCAGTGGGATTGCTGGATCATAAGGCAGTTCTATTTCCAGTTTTTTAAGGAATCTCCACACTGTTCTCTATAGTGGCTGTACTAGTTTGCATTCCCACCAAGAGTGTAAGAGGGTTCCCTTTTCTCCACACCCTCTCCAGCATTTATTATTTGTAGACTTTTGGATTGCAGCCATTCTGACTGGCGTGAAATGGTACCTCATAGTGGTTTTGATTTGCATTTCTATGATAATGAGTGATTTTGAGCATCTTTTCATGTGTTTGTTAGCCATCTGTATGTCTTCTTTGGAGAAATGTCTATTTAGTTCTTTGGCCCATTTTTTGATTGGGTCATCTATTTTTCTGGAGTTGAGCTGTAGGTGTTGCTTGTATATTTTTGAGATTAGTTGTTTGTCAGTTGCTTCATTTCCTATTATTTTCTCCCATTCCGAAGGCTGTCTTTTCACCTTGCTAATAGTTTGCTTTGATGTGCAGAAGCTTTTAAGGTTAATTAGGTCCCATTTGTTTATTTTTGTTTTTATTTCCAATATTCTGGGAGGTGGGTCATAGAGGATCCTGCTGTGATGTATTTCAGAGAGTGTTTTGCCTATGTTCTCCTCTAGGAGTTTTATAGTTTCTGGTCTTACGTTTAGATCTTTAATCCATTTTGAGTTTATTTTTGTGTATTGTGTTAGAAAGTGTTCTAGTTTCATTCTTTTACAAGTGGTTGACCAGATTTCCCAGCACCACTTGTTAAAGAGATTGTCTTTAATCCATTGTATATTTTTGCCTCCTTTGTCAAAGATAAGGTGTCCATATGTGTGTGGATTTATCTCTGGGCTTTCTATTTTGTTCCACTAATCTATATTTCTGTCTTTGTGCCAGTACCATACTGTCTTGATAACTGTGGCTTTGTAGCGGAGCCTGAAATCAGGTAGGTTGATTCCTCCAGTTCCATTCTTCTTTCTCAAGATCGCTTTGGCTATTCGAGGTTTTTTGTATTTCCATACAAATTGTGAAATTATTTGTTCTAGCTCTGTGAAGAATACTGTTGGTAGCTTGATAGGGATTGCATTGAATCTATAAATTGCCTTGGGTAGTATACTCATTTTCACTATATTGATTCTTCCAATCCATGAACGTGGTATATTTCTCCACCTATTAGTGTCCTCTTTGATTTCTTTCACCAGTGTTTTATAGTTTTCTATATATAGGTCTTTAGTTTCTTTAGGTAGGTATATTCCTAAGTATTTTATTCTTTCCGTTGCAATGGTGAATGAAATTGTTTCCTTAATTTCTCTTTCTGTTTTCTCATTATTAGTGTATAGGAATTCAAGGGATTTCTGTGTGTTGATTTTATATCCTGCAACTTTACTATAGTCATTGACTAGTTCTAGTAATTTTCTGGTGGAGTCTTTAGGGTTTTCTATGTAGAGGATCATGTCATCTGCAAACAGTGAGAGTTTTACTTCTTCTTTTCCAATTTGGATTCCTTCTGTTTCTTTTTCTGCTCTGATTGCTGTGGCCAAAACTTCCAAAGCTATGTTGAATAGTAATGGTGAAAGTGGGCACCCTTGTCTAGTTCCTGACTTTAGAGGAAATGCTTTCAATTTTTCACCATTGAGGATAATGTTTGCTGTGGGTTTGTCATATATAGCTTTTATTATGTTGAGGTATGTTCCTTCTATTCCTGCTTTCTGGAGAGTTTTTATCATAAATGGATGTTGAATTTTGTCAAAGGCTTTCTCTGCATCTATTGAGAAAATCATATGGTTTTTATTTTTCAATTTGTTAAGGTGGTGTATTACATTGATTGATTTGCGGATATTGAAGAATCCTTGCATCCCTGGGATAAAGCCCACTTGGTCATGGTGTATGATCTTTTTAATGTGTTGTTGGATTCTGATTGCTAGAATTTTGTTAAGGATTTTTGCATCTATGTCATCAGTGATATTGCCCTGTAGTTTTCTTTTTTTGTGGGATCTTTGGCAGGTTTTGGTATTAGGCTGATGGTGGCCTCATAGAATGAGTTTGGAAGTTTACCTTCCTCTGCAATTTTCTGGAAGAGTTTGAGCAGGATAGGTGTTAGCTCTTCTCTAAATTTTTCGTAGAATTCAGCTGTGAAGCCGTCTGGACCTGGGCTTTTGTTGGCTGGAAGATTTTTGGTTACAGTTTCCATTTCCGTGCTTGTGATGGGTCTGTTAAGATTTTCTATTTCTTCCCTGGTCCAGTTTTGGAAAGTTGTACTTTTCTAAGAATTTGTCCATTTCTTCCACGTTGTCCATTTTATTGGCATATAATTGTTGATAGTAGTCTCTTATGATCCTTTGTATTTCTGTGTTTTCTGTTGTGATCTCTCCATTTTCATTTCTAATTTTATTGATTTGATTTTTCTCCCTTTGTTTCTTGATGAGTCTGGCTAATGGTTTGTCAATTTTATTTATCGTTTCAAAGAACCAGCTTTTGGTTTTGTTGATTTTTGCTATGGTCTCTTTTGTTTCTTTTGCATTTATTTCTGCTCTAATTTTTAAGATTTCTTTCCTTCTACTAACCCTGGGGTTCTTCATTTCTTCCTTTTCTAGTTGCTTTAGGTGTAGAGTTAGTTTATTTATTTGACTTTTTTCTTGTTTCTTGAGGTGTGCCTGTATTGCTATGAACTTTCCCCTTAGGACTGCTTTTACCGTGTCCCACAAGTTTTGGGTTGTTGTGTTTTCATTTTCATCCGTTTCTATGCAAATTTTGATTTCTTTTTTGATTTCTTCTGTGATTTGTTGGTTATTCAGCAGCGTGTTGTTCAGCCTCCATATGTTGGAATTTTTAATAGTTTTTCTCCTGTAATTGAGATCTAATCTTACTGCATTGTGGTCAGAAAAGATGCTTGGAATGATTTCTATTTTTTTTGAATTTACCAATGCTAGCTTTATGGCCCAGGATGTGATCTATCCTGGAGAAGGTTCCATGTGCACTTTAGAAAAAGTTGAAATTCATTGTTTTGGGATGAAATGTCCTATAGATATCAATTAGGTCTAACTGGTCTATTGTATCATTTAAAGTTTGTGTTTCCTTGTTAAATTTCTGTTTAGTTGATCTATCCATAGGTGTGAGTGGGGTATTAAAATCTCCAACTATTATTGTGTTAGTGTTAATTTCTCCTTTCATACTTGTTAGCATTTGTCTTACATACTGTGGTGCTCCCACGTTGGGTGCATATATATTTATAATTGTTATATCTTCTCCTTGGATTGATCCTTTGATCATTATGTAGTGACCTTCTTTGTCTCTTTTCACAGCCTTTGTTTTAAAGTCTATTTTATCTGATATGAGTATCGCTACTCCTGCTTTCTTTTGGTCCCTATTTGCATGGACAATCTTTTTCCAGCCCTTCACTTTCAGTCTGTATGTATCCCCTGTTTTGAGGTGGGTCTCTTGTAGACAACATATGTAGGGGTCTTGTTTTTGTATCCATTCAGCCAGTCTTTGTCTTTTGGTTGGAGCATTCAACCCATTTACGTTTAAGGTAATTACTGATAAGTATGATCCCATTGCCATTTACTTTATTGTTTGGGGTTCGAATTTATACACCGTTTTTGTGTTTCCTGTTTAGTATTTGTTGGAGAGCTGGTTTGGTGGTGCAGAATTCTCTCAGCTTTTGCTTGTCTGAAAAGCTTTTGATTTCTCATTCATACTTGAATGAGATCCTTGCTGGGTACAATAATCTGGGCTGTAGGTTATTTTCTTTCATCATTTTAAGTATGTCTTGCCATTCCCTCCTTGCTTGAAGAGTTTCTATTGAAAGGTCAGCTGTTATCCTTATGGCAATTCCCTTGTGTGTTATTTGTTGTTTTTCCCTTGCTGCTTTTCATATTTGTTCTTTGTGTTTGATTTTTGTTAATGTGATTAATATGTGTCTTGGGGGGTTTCGCCTTGGCTTTATCCTGTTTGGGACTCTCTGGGTTTCTTGGACTTGAGTGAGTATTTCCTTCCCCATTTTAGGGAAGTTTTCAACTATTATCTCCTCAAGTATTTTCTCACGGTCTTTCTTTTTGTCTTCTTCTTCTGGGACCCCTATGATTCGAATGTTGTAGCGTTTAATATTGTCCTGGAGGTCTCGGAGATTGTGCTCATTTCTTTTAATTCGTTTTTCATGTATCCTCTCTGATTCATTTATTTCTACCATTCTATCTTCGAATTCACTAATCCTATCTTCTGCCTCTGTTATTCTACTATTTGTTGCCTCCAGAGTGTTTTTAATTTCATTTATTGCATTATTCATTATATATTGACTCTTTTTTTTATTTCTTCTAGGTCCTTGTTAAACCTTTCTTGCATCTTCTCAATCCTTGTCTCCAGGCTATTTATCTGTGATTCCATTTTAATTTCAAGATTTTAGATCCATTTCACTACCCTTACTCGGAATTCTTTACCAGGTAGATTCCCTATCTCTTCCTCTTTTGTTTGGTTTGGTGGGCATTTATCCTGTTCCTTTATCTGCTGGGTATTCCTCTGTCTCATCTTGTTTAAATTGCTGAGTTTGGGGTGTCCTTTCTGTATTCTGGCAGTTTGTGGAGTTCTTTACTGTGGCATTTCCTCGCTGTGTGTGGGTTTGTACAGGTGTCTTGTCAAGGTTTCCTGGTTAGGGAAGCTTGTGTCCGTGTTCTGGTGGGTGGAGCTGTATTTCTTCTCTCTGGAGTGCAATGAAGTGTCCAGTAATGAGTTATGAGATGTTTGTGGTTTTGGGGTGACTTTGGGCAGCCTGTATCTTGAAGCTCAGGGCTGCGTTCCTTTGTTGCTGGAGAATTTGCTTGGTATGTCTTGCCCTGGAACTTGTTGGCCCTTGTGTGGTGCTTGATTTCAGTGTCGGTATGGAGGCATTTGATGAGCTCCTGTCAATTAATGTTCCTTGGAGTCAGGAGTTCCCTGGAGTCAGGGTTTGGACTTAAGCCTCCTGCTTCCAGTTATCTGTCTTACTTTTACAGTAGTTTCAAAACTTCTCCTTCTATACAGCACCATTGATAAAACATCTACGTTAAAGAAGAAAAGTTTCTCTACTGTGAGGGCCACTCAGAAAGGTTCACAGCGTTACATGGAGAAGAGAAGAGGGAGGAGGGAGTTAGAGGTGACCCAAATGAGATCAGGTGGAATCAATAGTGGAGAGAGTGGGCTGGCCAGTCGTCACTTCCTTATGTGCACTCCACAACTGGACCGCTCAGAGATGTTCACAGAGTTATACAGAGATGAGAAGAAGGAGGAAGGAGACAGAGGTGGCCAGAAGGATAAAAGGGGGGAATGAAAAGGAGGGAGACAGATCCAGCCAGTAATCAGTTCCCTAAGTGTTCTCCACCGTCTGGAATACACAGAAATTCACAGAGTTGGGTAGAGTAGAGAGGGGTTAGGGAGGAGACACAGGCGACCTGGTGGAGAAAAAGGAGAGTCCAAAGGGAGAGAGAGCAGTCAAGCCAGTAATCTCGCTCCCTAGTGAAAAATGGGTACTGAAGATTGGGTTCTTAAAGGTACAAAATTGGTAACAAATACATAAAGGCAAAAATTAAAAATCTAGAGTAGAGTTTGGAATTTCAAAAATACGATGTTAAAGAAAAGAAGAAGGAAAAGAAAGAGAGAAAAAACGAACAAAGAAAAACAAACAAGGTCGCAAAAATTATCAAGAAAATACAGGTACAAAATTGATAACTAATACCAAAAAGCAAAAATTAAAAATCTAGAGTAGAGTTTGGAATTTCAAAAATACAATGTTAAAAAAAAGGAAGAAGAAAACTAAAGAGAAAACAAAGAAACAAAAACAAGCAATGTCGCAAAAATTATAAAGAAACTACAGGTACAAAATTGATATCAAATATCAAAAAGCATAAATTAAAAATCTAGAGTACAGTTTGGAATTTCAAAAATACAATGTTAAAGAAAAGAAGAAAAAACAAAACAAAACAAAAAAACAAGGTCAAAAAATTATTTTATATATATATATATATATATATATATATATATGAAGTTTGCTGAAGAAGAAAAAAATAGGGTCTTTTTTTTGCAAAGTAATAGGTTATAAAAGTGAAAATTAAATGAACAATAGAGAACTTAAAATTAATAAAATTTAAAAAAAAGTAAGAATGATCATAAAAATATATCTAGGACTTTCTCTGGTTCTGTTGTGAGTATCGTGGGTTCGGTTCATTTTTGGCTAGTTCCTTGGTCCGACTTATATTTCTCAAGATCTATAGGCGCCGTCCTATGTAGTCCTAGTAACCACAGGGTTTTAATCTATTGCCTGTAGCTTCCAAGGCGTTTCCCTCTGTTATAGCTTCTTTTGTTTGCTGGTCTCTTCAGTGTCTGGTTTACGCCCTGACACAAAGGGGACGGTGGAGGACACTTTTTTTTTTTAGGCTCACTTGTTCAGTTGCGCTGTGGGGAGGGAGGGAGGGAGTGATGCTGCAAACAAATAACACTGGCGTGCGCTCGCAGTGCCTCAGCCACACTGGGTCTGCCCCCGCTCACGGCACGTGTAGCCTCCCTGCCCACACTGCTCGGGCTCTAGGTTGTTCCACCGGGAACAATCCGAGGCTGGCCCTGGGCTGCATAGACCTCCCAGGTCCAAGCCGCTCAGGTTCAGGCACTCAGGTAGTCCTCAGAGGCACAGACTCGGTTGGGCCTGCGTTTTGTGCTCTTCCCAGGTCCGAGCAGCTCAGGTGATGAGGTGTTTGGCGAGCGCCAATGTTGTGACTTATCGCCTCCCCGCCACTTGGTTATCTGGGTGTAAAACAGGCGCACCTTCTCAGGCAGATGTTGACCATCCAGATCCCCAAGAAGTTTTAGTTAGCAAAGAAGCCTGCCTACAGTTTTATAGATAATGTCTCTCTGGGGCTGCGATTGCCCCCTTCCGGCTCTGGCTGCCTGTCACCGGAGGGGGAAGGTCTGCAGCCGGCTATCTCTGTTCAGTCCTTTGTTCCGTGCACGGGCCTGGCGGTGTCTTAGGTTAGGGCTGGCTTTTTGCGTGGTAGATATCCCAGAGTCTGGTTTGCTAGCCCAAGTTATTTCGTTCAGATTGCGCTCAGGGTATTCAGGCCAGATTTTTACTCTAAGCGATGCAGCCCGCGCTGCGCCTCCCTGCCCAGCCCCTGCTTGCTAATGGTGTGAGCAGGCGTCTGCACTGCTTCACGGCTGGGGGAGTTACCGTAGGGCTTGCAATCTGCGAGATTTAATTGTTTATTTATTTTTATCCCCCTTATGTTGCCCTTTGTGCTTCCAAAGCTTGGCAAAGATTTGGCAGTGAAAAGCTTTCCTGGTGTTTGGAAACTTTTCTCTTTTTAAGACTATCTTCCCGGGACGGAAATCCCTCCCTCCCTCTTTTGTCTCTTTTTTTGTCTTTTATACTTTTTCCTACCTACTTTCCAAGAGTTGGGTTCTTTTCTGGGTGCCTGATGTCCTCTGGCAGCATTCATAAGTTGTATTGTGGAATTTACTCGACGTTTAAATGCTCTTTTGATGAAATTGTTTGGGGGGGAAAGAGTTCTCCCCGTCCTACTCCTCAGCAATCTTGGCTCCTCTCTTGTGGAGTTTGGAGAGAGCACGCGGGATTGCTCTCCAGGCGATGCAGGAAAAGAAGGCCCTCATCTCGCGATGTCGGGGGAGTCTCGTGGTTTTTCTGGAGCTGTGGTGCCAGTGTGGGGTTTCTCACAAGGTACGACCAGGAGCTCAGGGAGCCTCTCGTGTGGTGTCAGGGAAGTCAAGTCTCCATACGAGTGGTGAGGGGGCGCACGTCATTGCCCTCGAGTCATGGTAGTGGAATCAGGGCTCAACACAATGAAAAAGGACGCTCGAGGTCTTTCTCGGGTTGCGGCAGGAAACCCTGGGTTCCCTCGACTTGTGCCTGTGACCTCAGGTATCTTCTCAGGGTGCCTCTGAGAAGTCAGGGATATTATGGAGCTGGGAGAGGCCTCTCGGGACTCCACTGGGTTTGCTGCAATGGAAGAGGGCCTAATCTCGAGATCAGGAAGGAACCTCAGGGTTCCTCTCCATTTCTGACTCAGATTGCAGGGTCCCTGCAGAGTTGGGACAGGAGAGTCAGGCCTCGTCTTGTGTGGAGGAATGGAGCTCCGCTTGCCTCTCGAGTTGTTCAAGGAGTGACAGGCCACTTGTCGAGCTGTGTGTGGAACCTGCGGTTTTTTCCAGACAATGCACGGGGGTGTCAGTGCCCCTTCGTGATGTGCTTTCATCCACAGGGTTGCCTTCGAAGTGGTGTGCGGGCATCGGGTTCTTATCAAGAGCGGACCAGGAAATCGGGGTCTTTTGGAATGCGGCACCACACACGAGGCTACGTCTCGAATTTCCTCGTGAGACGGGCCTCATGCTGAGGTGCCCCTGGAAGGTCGGGAAAGCCTTCCAGACAAAGCAGGTTAATCGACCCTACTGTCGCGATCAGGAGGGGAGAAGGGGCTCAGATGAAGTGGTGCCGGGAACCTTGGTGTTCCCCTTGAGTGAGACCGGTATGTCAGGGAACTTTTGGGGTCTCACGAAGCTTGCCAAATACTGTTTCAAACTTCAAGATGAAACGTGGGACTTCTCTTGAGATGCTGTGGCGGGCAAGGGCCTCATCTTGTGATGAAGGGGAAACCATGTGGTTTTTTGCAAGTTGCGATGGGATTGTTGACTTACGACGGGGAATTCAGGCTTCCTCTTCTGTTGGCCCAGGGAAGTCCATTCTTCCATTCGAGTTGCCAGGGAGAGCTGGGTGGGAATTGCTCTCGAGTCACGGCAGGTCAAAATAGACCTCATCTAGGCTTGTGTCCAGGACCTAATGTTCCTCTCCAGGGGCGATAGGGATCACGGGGACGCATTCCAGACTCACCCAGTGAGTCAGGCCTCGGCTCGAGGGGAAGCAAAGGATTCTGATATCCTCCTGGGTCGCGATAGGTATCTCTTGGAGCCCACTGAGTGGCCTCCAGGGAGTCAAGCCTCCTGTGGAGTTGGAGAGAGGACTCGGGATTGCTCTCCAGGCCATACAGGAAAGAAGGCCCTCAGCTCGCAATGATGGGGGCGTCTTGTGGGTTTTCTCGAGTTGGAGCGCAAGTATGAGTTTTCTCACGAGGTACGACGGGGAGCTCAGGGAGCCTCTCGTGTGGCGCCAGGAAAGTCAGGTGTCTATGCGTGTGATGAGGAGGAGCCCATAAATGCTCTCGAGTCATGGTAGGGAAATCGGGACTCAAGACGCGTTGAAGAAGGAGTCTCGAGGTCTTTCTCAGGTTGCGGCAGGAAACCCTGGGTTCCCTCGACTTGTACCGGTGACCTCAGGGAGCTTCTCAGGGTGCCTCTGAGAAGTCAGGCATACTGTGGACTTGGGAGGCGCTCTCGGAACTCCACTGGGTTTGGTGCAATGGCAAAGGTTCTCATCTCGAGTTGAGGCAGGAACCTAAGGGTTCCTCTCCATTTAAAACTCCGACCACAGGGTCCCTGAAGAGTTGGGACAGGAGAGTCAGGCCTCGTCTTGTGTGGAGGAATGGAACTCCACTTGCCTCTCGAGTTGTTCACAGGATAACAGACCATTTGTCGAGCTGTGAGTGGAACCTTCGGTTTTTTCCGTAAGATGCATGAGGGGGTCAGTGCCCCTTCGTGTTGTGCCTTCATCCACAGGGTTGCCTTCAAAGAGGTGTCCGGACATCGGGTTCTTATCAATAGCAGAGCAGGAAATCGGGGTCTTTCAGAACGTGGCACCATCCATGAGGCTACGTCTCGAATTTCTTCGTTAGACTGGTGTCATCCTGAGGTGCGCCATGAAGATCGGGAACCCCTTCCAGACAAAGCAGGGGAATCGACCATCTTGTCGCGATCAGGAGGAGTGAAAGGGCTCAGTTGAAGTCGTGCCGGGAACCTCGGTGTTCCCCTCGAGTGGGACCGGTGTGTCGGGAAACTTTTGGGGTCACTTCAAGGGTGCCAAGTACCGTTTTGCACTTCAATACGGACTTGGGGCTTCTCTTGACACGCTGTAGAGGGCAAGGGCCTCATCTTGGGATGACGGGGGAATCACGTGGTTTTTCTCAAGGTGCGGCGGGATTCTCGAGTTACGACGGGGAATTCAGGCTTCCTCTTGTGTTGGCCCAGGGAAGTCCAATCTTCCATTCGAGTTTCGAGGGAGAGCTGGGGTTTGCTCTTGAGTCACTGCAGGGCAAAAGAGACCTCATCTAGGCTTGTGTCCAGGACCTAATATTCCTCTCCAGGGCCGACAGCGATCTCAGGGTTGCATTCCAGACGCATCCTGGGAGTCAGAGCTCGACTCGAGGGGAAGCAAAGGACCCCGCTCTCCTCTTGAGTCACCACAGGTGTCTCTTGGAGCCCAGTGAGTGGCCTAAAGGGAGTCAAGCCCCCTGTGGAGTTTGGAGAGAGGACTCAGGATTGCTCTCCAGGCCATGCAGGAAAAGAAGACCCTCATCTCGCGATGACAGGGGCGTCTTGTTGGTTTTCTCGAGCTGCGGTGCCAGTTTGCGGTTTCTGACGAGGTGCGACGGGAAGCTCAGGGAGCCTTTCGTGTGACACCAGGGAATTCAGGTCTCCATGCGCATGGCAAGGGGGAGCGCATCATTGCTCTCGAGATATGATACGGGAATCGGGCCTCAAGACACGTTAAAGCAGGACTCTCAAGGTCTTTCTCGGGTTGCGGCAGGAAACCCTGGGTTCCGTCGACTTCTGCCGGTGACCTTAGGGAGCTTCTCAGGGTGCCTCTGAGAAGTCAGGCATACTGTGGATTTGGGACGGGCCTCTCGGGACTCCACTGGTTTTGTGGCAATGGAAAAGGGCCTCATCTTGAGTGGAGGCAGGAACCTCAGGCTTCCTCTCCATTTCTGACTCGGTGCGCAAGGTCCCTAGAGTTGTGACAGGAGAGTCAGGCATCGTCTTGTGTGGAGGAATGGAACTCCGCTTGCTTCTCGACTTGTTCACGAGGTGACAGACCACTTGTGGAGCTGTGTGAGGAACCTGCGGGTTTTTCCGGAAGATGCACGGGGTGTCAGTGCCCCTACGTGTTGTGCCTTCATCCACAGGCTTGCCTTCGAAGAGGTGTCCAGGAGTCTGGTTTTGATCAAAAGTGGACCATGGAATCGGGGTCTTTCGGCATGTAGTATGGCCCTCGAGGCTACCTCTCGAATTTCCTCGTGAGACCGGCCTCATCCTGAGGTGTGCCGGGAAGGTCGGGAATCCCTTCGAGACAAAGCAGTGGAATCGACCCTCCTATCGCGATCATGAGAGGAGAAAGGCCTCAGATGAAGTGGTGCCGGAAACTTCAGTGTCTCCTCTAGTGAGATCGGTATATAGGGGAACTTTTGGGGTCGCATCAAGGGTGCCAAGTACTGTTTTGCACTTCAAGACGGAATGTGAGACTTCTCTTGAGACGCTGTAGGGGGCAAGGGCCTCATCTTGCAATACGGGGAACCACGTGATTTTTCTCGAGTTGCGGGGGGTTTCTCAAATTACAACTGGAAATTCAGGCTTCCTCTTGTGTTGGCTCAGAAAGGCCAATCTTCCATTCGAGTTGCAAGGGAAAGCTAGGGGTTGCGCTTGAATCACTGCAGGGCCAAAGAGACCTCATCTAGGCTTTTGTCCAGGACCTAAGGTTCCTCTCCAGGGGCGACAGGGATCCAGGGTTGCATTCCAGACTCACCCTCGTAGTCAGGCCTCATCTCGAGGGGAAGCAAAGGACACCGCTCTCCTCCTGAGTATCGACGGGTATCTCTTGGAGCCCACTGAGTGACCTAAAGGGAGTCAAGCCTCCTTTGGTGTTTGGAGAGAGGATTCGGGATTGCTCTTCAGGTCATGTAGGAAAGAAGGCCCTCATTTCACCATGACAGGGGCGTCTCGTGGGTTTTCTCGAGCTGCGGCGCCAGTGTGGGGTTTCTCACGAGGTACGATGGGGAGCTCAGGGAGCCTCTCATGTGGTGCCGGGGAAGTCAGATCTTCATGCGCGTGGCGAGGGGGAGCGCGTCATTTTTCTCCAGTCATGGTAGGGGAATCGGGCCTCAAGACGCGTGAAGAAGGACTCTTGAGGTTTTTCTCAGGTTACGGCAGGAAACCCTGGGTTCCGTCGACTTATGCCCGTGACCTCAGGGAGCTTTTCAGGGTGCCTCTGAGAAATCAGGGATACTGTGCAGTTGGGAGGGGCCGCTCCGAACTCCACTGGGTTTGGTGCAGTAGAAGAGGGCCTTATCTCGAGTTGAGGCAGGAACCTCATGGTTCCTCTCCATTTCTGAATCGGATCTCAGTGTCCATGCAGAGTTGGGACAGGAGAGTCAGGCCTCGTCTTGTGTGGAGGAATTTAACTCCTCTTGCCTCTCGAGTTGTTCACGGGGTGACAGGCCACTTGTCGATCTGTATGTGGAACTTGCGGGCTTTTCCAACGATGCAGGAGGGTGTCAGCCCCCTTCGTTTTGTGCCTTCGTCCACAGGATTGCCTTCGAAGAGGTGTCCTAGCATTGGGTTCTTATCAAGAGCAGACAGGGAAATCGGGGTCTTTCGGTGTGTGGCACCAACCACAAGGCTACGTCTAGAATTTCCTCGTGAGACCGGCCTCATCCTGAGGTGCGCCGGGAAGGTCCGGAACCCCTTCCAGACAAAGCAGGGTAATCGACCCTCCCGTCGCGATCAGGAGGGGATAAGGGGCTCAGAACAAGCGGTGCACCGAACCTTGGTGTTCCCCTCGAGTGAGACCAGGGTGTCGGGGAACTTTTGTGCTAACATCAAGGTTGCCAATTATCGTTTTAAACTTCAAGATGGAACGTAGGGCTTCTCCTGAGACGCTGTAGCTGGCAAGGGCCTCATCTTGCGATGACGGGGGAACCACGTGGTTTTCCTCGAGTTGCAGCGGGATTTTCGAATTACGACGGGGAATTCAGGTTTCCTCTTGTGTTGTCCCAGGGAAGTCCATTCTTCCATTCGAGGTGCGAGGGAGAGCAGGGGATTGCTCTCGAGTCACTTCAGGGCAAATGAGACCTCATCTATGCTTGTATCTAGGACCTAATGTTCCTCTCCAGGGGTGACAGGGATCTCGGGGTTGCATTCCAGACTCACCTGAGGAGTCAGGCCTGGTATATAGGGGAAGCAAAGAATTCCGCTCTCCTCTCGAGTCCCAACGGGTATCTCTTGGAGCCCACAGAGTGGCCTAAAGGGAGTCAGGCCTCCTGTGGAGTTTGAAGAGAGGCCTCGAGATTGCTCGCCAGGCCATGCAGGAAAAGAAGGCCTGGAGGCGTCTCGTGGGTTTTCTGGAGCTGGGGAGCCAGTGTGGGATTTCTCACGAGGTATGACGGGGAGCTCAGGGAGCCTCTCGTGTGGCGCCAGGGAAGTCAAGTCTCCATGCGAGTGGCGAGGGGGAACGCGTCATTGCTCTCGAGTCATGGTAGGGGAATCGGGATTCAAGATGCGTTGAAGGAGGATTTTCGAGGTCTTTCTCGGGTTGCGTCAGGAAACCCTGTGTTCCCTCGACTTGTGCCAGTGACCTCAGGGAGCTTCTAAGGGTGCCTCTGAGAAGTCGCGATACTGTGGATTTGGGAGGGGCCTCTCGGCCTCCACTGTTTTTGGTGTAATGGAAGAGGGCCTCATCTCGAGTGGAGTCAGGAACCTCAGGGTTCCTCTCCATTTCGGACTCCGATCGCAGGGTCCCTTCAGAGTTGGGACCGGAGAGTCAGGCCCCGTCTTGAGTGGAGGAATGGAACTCTGCTTGCCTCTCGAGTTGTTCATGGGATGACAGGCCTCTTGTCGAGCTGTGTGTGGAACCTGCGGCTTTTACCGAATGATGCACGGGAGTGTCAGTGACCCTTCGTTTTGTGCCTTCGTCCACAGGGTTGCCTTCGAAGAGGTGTCCGGGCATCGGGTTCTTCTCAAGAGTGGGCCGGGAAATTGGGGTATTTCGGCATGTGACACCACCCACGACGCTACGTCTCGAATTCACTCGTGAGACCGGCCTCATCCTTAGGTGCGCCAGGAATGTGGGGAACCCCTTCCAAACAAAGCAGGGGAATAGACCCTCCTGTCTCGAACAGGAGGGGAGAACGTGCTCAGATGAAGTGGTGCGGGAACCTCGGTGTTCCTGTCGAGTGAGACCGGCGTGTCCGGGAACATTTGGTGTCGCATCAAGGGTGCAAAGTACCGTTTCGCACTTCAAGACGGAAAGTGGTTCTTTTCTTGAGAGGCCATAGCAGCAAGGGCCTCATCTTGGGATGACGTTGGAAACACGTGGTTTTTCTCGAGTTGCGGCGGGATTCTCGAGTTACGAAGGGGATTTCTGGCTTCCTCTTGTGTTGGCCCAGGGAAGCCCAATCTTCCATTCGAGTTGCGAGGGAGAGCTGGGGGTTGCGCTCGAGTCACTGCAGGGCAAAAGAAACCTCATCCAGGCTTGTGTCTAGGACCTAATGTTCCTCTCAAGGGATGACTGGGATCTTGGGGTTGCATTCTAGACTAACCCAGGAGTCAGGCGTCCTCTCGAGGGGAAACAAAGGACTTCTCTCTCTTCTCGAGTCACGACGGGTATTTCTTGGAGCCCACTGAGTGGACTAAAGGGAGTCAAGCCTCCTCTGGAGTTTGGAGAGAGGACTCGGGATTGCTCTCCAGGCCATGCAGGAAAAGAAGGCCCACATCTCGAGATGACGGGGGCGTCTCGTGGGTTTTCTCGAGCTGCGGCGCCAGTGTGGGGTTTCTCACGAGGTACGACGGGGAGTTCAGGTAGCCTCTCGTGTGGCAACAGGGAAGTCAGGTCTCCATGGGCGGGGCAAGGGGGAGCGTGTCATTGCTCTCAAGTCAGGGTAGGGGAATCGGGCCTCATGACGGGTTGAAAAAGAACTCTCGATGTCTTTCTAGGGTTGCGGCAGGAAACCCTGGGTTCCCTTGACTTGTGCCGGTGACCTCAGGGAGCGTCTCAGGGTGCCTCTGAGAAGTCAGGGATACTGTGGATTTGGGAGAGGCCTCTCGGGACTCCTCTGGGTTTGGTGCAATGGAAGTGGGCCTCATCTCGAGTTGAGGCAGGAACCTCAGGGTTCTGCTCCTGACTTCCTGGAGGCCGGATCTGACTCAGATCGCAGGGTCCCTGTTGAGTTTGCTCAGGAGTGTCAGGTCTCGTGTTCTGCGGAGGAATGGAACTCCGCTTACATCTCAAGTTGTTCAAGGATAACACCATTTTCGTGATGTGTGTGGAACCTGCGGGTTTTTCGGAGATGCACGGGGGCGTCAGTGCTCCTTCCTGTTGTGCCTTCATCCACAGGGTTGCCTTCGAAGAGGTGTCCGGGCATCGGGTTCTCCTCAAGTGCGGACCGGGAAATTGGGGTCTTTCAGCATGTTGCACCACCCACTAGGCTACGTCTCGAATTTTCTCGTGAGACCGGCCTCATCCTGAGGCGCGCAGGAAAGTTCGGGAACCCTTTCCAAACAAAGCAGGGGAATCGACCCTACTTTCGGGATCAGGAGGAGAGAAAGGGCTCAGATGAAGTAGTGCCGGGAACCTCGGTGCTCTCCTTGAGTGAAAGTCGGGTAACTTTTCTGGTTGCATCAAGGGTGCCAAGTACCGTTTCGCACTTCAAGACGGAACCTGGGACTTCTCTTGAGATGCCGTAGTGGGCAAGGGCCTCATCTAGCGCTGACGGGGGACCCACGTGTTTTTTCTCGAGTTGCGGCAGGATTCTTGAGTTACGATGGGGAATACAGGTTTCCTCTTGTGTTGGCCCAGGGAAGTCCAATCTTCCATTCGAGTTGCAAGTGAGAGCTGGAGATTGCTCTCGAGTCACTGCAGGGCAAAATAGAGTTCATCTAGGTTTGTGTCCAGGACCGAGTTATTCTCTCCAGGGGCGACAGGGATCTCGGGGTTGCATTCCAGACTCACCCGGGGAGTCAGGCCTCGTCTCGAAGGGAATGAATGGACTCCGCTCTCCTCTCGAGTCGCGACGGGTATCCCTTGGAGCCCAAGAGTGGCCTAAATGGAGTTAAGCCTCCTGTGGAGTTTGGACAGAGGACTCGGGATTGCTCTCTAGGCCATGCAGGAAAAGAAGGCCCTCATCTCGCGATGACGGGGGCGTCTCGTGGGTTTTCTCAAGGTGCAGTGCCTGGTTGGGGTTTCTCACGAGATAGGACGGGGAGCTCAGGGAGACTCCTGTGGTGCCACGGAAGTCAGGTCTCCATGGACGTGGCGTGGGAGAGCGCCTCATTGCTCTCGAGTCATGGTAGATGAATCAAGCCTCAAGACGCTTCGAAGAAGAACTCTCGAGGTCTTTCTCGGGGTGTGGCAGGAAACCCTGGTTTCCCTCGACTTGTGCCCATGACCTCAGGGAGCTTAGCGGGGTTCCTCTGAGAAGTCAGGGATACTGTGGAGTTGAGAGGGGCTTCTCGGGACATCACAGGGACTGGTGCAATTGAAGAGGACCTAATCTCGGATTGAGGCAGTAACGTCAGGGTTCCTCTCCATTTCTGACTCGGATAGCAGGGTCCCTGCAGAGTTGGGACAGGAGAGTCAGACCTCGTCTTGTGTGGAGTAATGGAACTCCGCTTGCCTCTCGAGTTGTTCATGAGACGACAGGCCACCTGTCGAGTTGTATGTGGAACGTGCGGTTTTGGGGGACGATGCACAGGGGTGTCAGTGCCCCTTCGTGTTGTGCCTTCATCCACAGGGTTACCTTCGAAGAGGTGACCGGGCATCGGGATCTTATCAATAGCGGACCAGGAAATCGGGGTCTTTCGGCATGTGGCACAACCCACGAGGCTACGTCTCGACTTCCCTCGTGAGACTGGCCTCATCCTGAGGTTCGCCGGGAAGTCTGGAAACCCCTTCCAGACAAAGCAGGGGAATCGACCCTCCTGTCGCCATCAGGAGGGGAGAAGAGGCTCAGCTGAAGCGGTGCTGGGAACCTCCATGTTCTCCTCGAGTGAGACCGGGGTGTCAGGGAAATTTGGGGGTCGCATCAAGGGTGCCAAGTACCGTTTCACACTTCAAGACGGAACATGGGACTTCCCTGGAGACGCTATAGCTGACAGGGGCCTCATATTTCGATGACGGAGGAGCCACGTTGTTTTTCTCCAGTTGCCGCGGGATTCTCGAATTACAATGGGGAATACAGGCTTCCTCTTGTGTTGGCCCAGGGAAGTCCAATCATCCATTCGAGTTGCGAGGGAGAGCTGGGGATTGCACTTGAGTCAATGCAGGACAAAAAAGACCTCATTTAGGCTTGTGTCCAGGACCGAGTTTTCCTCTACAGGGGCAACACGGATCTCGGGATCCCATTCCAGACTCACCCAAGTAGTCAGGCCTCGGCTCGAGGGCAAGCAACGGACTCTGCTCTCCTCTAGAGTAGCGACGTGTATCTCTTGGAGGCTACTGAGTGGCCTAAAGGGAGTCAGGCCTCCAGTGGAGTTTGGAGAGTGGACTCGGGATTGCTTTCTAGGTCATGTAGGAAAAGAAGGCCCTCATCTTACGATGATGGGGGCGTCTCGTGAGTTTTCTCGAGCGGCGGTGCCAGTGTGGGGTTTTCATGAGGTAGGACGGGGAGCGCAGGGAGCCTCTCGTGTGGCGCCAGGGAAGTTAGGTTTCAATGGGCGTGGCGAGGGGAATGCGTCATTGCTCTCCAGTCATGGTAGGGTATCGGGCCTCAAGACGCGGTAAAGAAGGACTCTCAAGGTCTTTCTCAGAATGCAGCAGGAAACCCTGGGTTCACTCGACTTGTGCCAGTGACCGCAGAGAGCTTCTGAGGGTGCCTCTGAGAATCAGGGATACTGTGGAGTTTTAGGGGCCTCTCGGGACTCCACTGGGTATGGCGCAATGGAAGAGGGCCTCATTTCGAGTTGATGCAGGAACGTCAGGTTTCATCTACATTTCTGACTCCGATCGCACGGTCCCTGCAGAGTTGGGAAAGGAGAGTCAGGCCTTCTCTTGTGTGGAGGAACGGAACTCCGTATGCCTCTCTAGTTCTTCAAGGGATGACAGGACACTTGTCGATCTGTGTTTGGAATCTGCGTGTTTTTCCGTACTATGCATGGGGATGTCAGTACCCCTTCGTGTTGTGCATTCATCCACAGGTTTGCTTTCGAAAAGGTGTCCTGGCATCGGGTTCTTATTAAGAGCGGACCGGGAAATCAGGGTCTTTCCGCATGTGGCACCACCCACCAGGCTACGTCTCGAATTTCCTAGTGAGACCGGCCTCATCCTGAGGTGCGCCGGGAAGGTCGGAACCCCTTGCAGACAAAGCAGGGGAATCGACCCTCCTGTCTCGATCAGGAGGGGAGAAGGGGCACAGATGAGGTGATGCCGGGAACCTCGGTGTTCCCCTCCAGTGAGACCAGTGTGTTGGGGAACTTTTGGGGTCGCATCAAAGGTGCCAAGTACCGTATCGCACTTCAAGATGGAACGTAAGACTTCTTTTGAGACGCTGTAGCGGCAATGGCCGCATCTTGCGATGAAGAGGGAACGACGTGGTTTTTCTCGAGTTGTGGCGGGATTCTTGAGTTACAACGGGAAATTCAGGCTTCCTCTTCTGTTGGCCCAGGGAAGTCCAGTCTTCCATTCGAGTTGCGAGGGAGAGTTGGGGATTGCTCTCGAGTCACTGCAGGAAAACAGAGACCTCATCTAGGCTTGTGTCCAGGACCTAATGTTTCTCTCCAGGGGCGACAGGGACCTCCGGTTCACATATCAGACACACCCGAGGAGTCAGGCCTCGCCTCGAGGGGAAGGAAAAGACTCAGCTCTCCTCTCGAGTCGCGACGGGTATGTCTTGGAGTCCACTGAGTGACCAAAAGGGAGTCAAGCCTACTGTGGAGTTTGGAGAGAGGACTCGGGATTGCTCTCCAGGCCATGCTAGAAAAGAAGGCCGTCATGTCGCGAAAATGGGGGCGTCTCGTGGGTTTTCTCTATCTGTGGCGCCAGTGTTTGGTTTCTCACGAGGTATGACGGGGAGCTCAGGGAGCCTCTTGTGTGGCGCCAGGGAAGTCAGGGCTTCATGAGTGTAGCAGAGGGAGCGCGTCATTGCCCTCGAGTCATGGTAGGGGAATCAGGCCTCAAAATGCGTTGAAGAAGGACTCTTGAATTCTTTCTATGGTGGCGGCAGTAAACCCTGGGTCCACTCGAATTGTGCTGGTGACATCAGGGAGCTTCTCAGGGTGCCTCTGAGAAGTCAGGGATACTGTGGAGCTGGGACGCGTCTCTCGGGACTCCACTGGGTTTCGTGCAATGGAAGAGGTCCTAATCTCGAGTGGAGGCAGGAACCTCAGCGTTCCTCTCGTGACTTCACTGGCGCTGGTCTGATTCGGATCGCAAAGTCCCTGCAGAGTTGGGACAGGAGAGTCAGGCATCGTCTTGTGTAGAGGAATGAAACCCCACTTGCCTCTCGAGTTCTTCAGGGGTGACAAGCCACTTGTTGAGCTGTATGTGGAACCTGCGGGTTTTTCCGGACGATGCACGAGGGTGTCAGTGCCCCTTTGTGTTGTGCCTTCATCCACAGGGTTGCCTTCGAAGAGGTGTCCAGGCATCGGGTTCTTATCAAGAGCGTACTGGGAAATCATAGTCTTTTGGCATGTGGTACCACCCACGAGCTACGTCTCGAATTTCCTCGTGAGACCGGCCTCATCCTGAAGTGCCCCGTGAAGGTCGGGAACCCCTTACAAACAAAGCAGGGGAAGTGACCCTCCTATCACGAACAGGAGGGGAGAAGGGGCTCAGATAAACTGGTGCCGGGAACCTCGGTGTTCACCTCGAGTGAGACCGATATTTCGGGGAACTTTTGGGGTCACATCAAGGGTGTCAAGTATCGTTTTGCACTTCAAGACGGAACGTGGGACTTTTCTTGAGAAGCTGTAGCGGGCAAGGGCCTCATCTTGCGATGACGAGGGAACCAAGTGCTTTTTCTCGAGTTGCGGCGGGATTCTCGAGTTACGAAGGGGAATTCAGGCTTCCTCTTGTGTTGGCCCAGGGAAGTCCAATCTTCCATTCGAGTTGTCAGGGAGAGCGGGGGATTGCTCTCGAGTTACAGAAGGGCAAAAGAGACCTCATCTAGGCTTGTTTCCAGGACCTAATGTTCCTCTCCAGGGGAGACAGAGATCTCGGGGTTGCATTCCAGACCCACCTGGTGAGTCAGGCCTTGTCTCGAGGGGAAGCAAAGGACTCAATTCTCCTCTCGAGTCGCGACGGGTATCTCTTGGAGCCCACTAAGTGGCCTAAAGGGAGTCAAGCCTCCTGTGGAGTTTGGAAAGAGGATTCGGGATTCCTCTCCAGGCCATGCAGGAAAAGAAGGCCCTCATCTCGCGATGACAGGGGCGTATGGTGAGTTTTCTCAAGCTGCGGCGTCAGTGTGGGGTTTCTCACGAGGTACGACAGGGAGCTCAGGGAGCCTCTCTTATGGCGCCAGGGAAGTCAGGTCTCCATGTGCGTGGCGAGGGGGTGCGTGTCATTTCTATAGAGCCATGGAAGCAGATTCGGGCTTCAAGACACTTTGAAGTAGGACTCTCGAGGTCTTTTTCCCATTGTGGCAGGAAACCCTGCGTTCCCTCGACATGTGCCGGTGACCTCATGGAGCTTCTCCGGGTGCCTCTGAGAAGTCAGGGGTACTGTGGAGTTGGGAGGGGCCTCTCTGGACTCCACTGGGTTTGGTGCAATGGATGAGAGCCTCATCTCGAGTGGAGGCAGGAACCTCATGTTTCCTCTCCTGGGTTTCCTGTCGCTGGTACTGACTCGGATCGCAGTTTCCCTGCAGAGTTGGTACAGAAAATCAGGTCTCGTCTTGTGTGGAGGAATGGAACTCCACTTGCCTGTCGAGTTGTTCACGGGGTGACAGACCACTTGTTGAACTGTGTTTGTAACCTGCGGGTTTTTCTGGACGATGCACGGGGGTGTCAGTGCCCCTTCGTGTTGTGCTTTCATCCACAGGTTTTCCTTCGTAAAGGTGTCAGGGCATCACGTTCTTATCAAGAGCAGACCGGGAAATCGGGGTCTTTCGGCTTGTGGCACCACCCACGAGGCTATGTCTCGAATTTCCTCGTGAGACCTGCCTCATCCTTAGGCGCGCTGGAAAGGTCGGGAACCCCTTCCAGACATAGCAGGGGAATCGACACTCCTGTCGCGATCACGAGGGGAGAAGGAGCTCAAATGAAGTGGTTCCGGGAACCTCGGTGTTCCTTTCGAGTGAGACCGGTATGTCGGGGAATTTTGAGATTGCATCAAGGGTGCCAAGTACCGTTTCGCACTTCAAGACAGAAAGTGGGACTTCTCTTGAGTCGCTGTAGCGGGCAAGGGCCTCATCTAGCGCTGATGGGGGAACCACGTGGATTTTCTCGAGTTTCGGCGGGATTCTCGAGTTACGATGTCGAATTCAGGCTTCCAATTGTATTGGCCCAGGGAAGTCCAATCTTCAATTCGATTTGCGAGGGAGAGCTGGCGATTGCTCTCTAGTAACTGCAGTGCAAAATAGACCTCATCTAGGCTTGTGTCCAGGACCGAGTTTTCCTCTCCAGGTGTGACAGGAACTCGGGGTTGCATTCCAGACTCACATGGGGAGTCAGGCCTCGTCTCGAGGGGAAGCAAAGGACTCTGCTCTCCCTTCAGGTCCTGACAGGTATCTCTTGGAGCCAACTGAGAGGCCTAAAGAGAGTCAAGCCTCCTGTGGAGTCTGGAGAGAGGACTCGGTTTTGCTCTCCATGCCAGGCAGGAAACAATTCCCTCATCTCGTGATGACGGGGGTGTATCGTGGGTTTTCTCGAGCTGCGGTGCCTGAATGGGGTTTCCGAAGAGGTACGACGGGGAGCTCAGGGAGACTCTCTTCAGGAGTCAGGGAAGTCAGGTCTCCATGCGCATGGCGATGGGGAGCGGGTCTTTGCTCTTGAGTCATGGTAGAGGAATCGGGCCTCAAGACGCGCCGAAGGACTCTCAAGGTCTTTCTCGGGTCGCAGCAGGAAACCCTGGGTTCCCTGGACTTGAGCCGGTGACCTCAAGTAGATTCTCAAGGTGCCTCTGAGAATTCAGGGATACTGTGGAGTTGGGAGGGGCCTCTCGCGACTCATCTGGGTTTGGTGCAATGGAAGAGGGCCTCACCTCGAGGGGAGACAGGAACCTCAGGTTTCCTCTCCGTTTCGGACTCCGACCGCAGGGTCCGTGCAGAGTTGGGACAGGAGAGTCAGGCCTCGTCTTGTCTGAGGAAGGGAACCCCGCTGGCCTCTCGAGTTGCGCAGGGGGTCTCAGGCCCCTCGACGAGCTGTGTGTGGAACCCGCGGGTCTTTGCGGACGATGCACGGGGGTGGCAGTGCCCCTTCGTGTTGTGCCTTCACCCGCAGGCTTGCCTTCGAAGAGGGGTCCGGGCCTCGGGTCCTTCTCAAGAGCGGACCGGGGAATCGGGGGCGTTCGGCATGTGGCACCACCCACGTGGCTCGTCTCGAATTTCTTCCTGGGACCGGCCTCATGCTGAGGAGCGCCGGGAATGCCGGGAACTCCTTCCAGACCACGCAGGGGAATCGACTCTCCTGTCGCGATCAGGAGGGGAGAAGGGGCTCAGAGGAAGCGGTGCCGGGACCCTAGGTGTTCCCCTCGGGGGAACCCGGCGTGTCGGGGGACTCTTGGGGGTCGCAGGAAGGCTGTCAGGGACCGTTTCGCCCTTCAGGGCGGAACAGGGGACTTCCCTTGAGACGCCGTCGCGGGCAAGGGCCTCATCTTGCCAAGAGGTGGGAACCACGTGGTTTTTCTCGAGTTGCGGCGGCATTCTCGAGTTACGACGGGGATCTCAGCCTTCCCCTTGGGTTGGCCCTGGGAAGCCCAATCTTCCCCTCGGGTTGCGAGGGACAGCTGAGGGTTGCGCTCGAGTCACTGCAGGGCCGAAGAGACCTCACCTAGGCGTGTGTCCGGGACCTAATATTCCACTCCAGGGAAGGCAGGGATCTCGGGTTTGCATTGCAGGCTCCCCCGGGGAGTCAGGCCTCGTCTCGAGGCGAAGCCAAGGACTCCGCTCTCCTCTCGAGTCGCGACGCGGGTCTCTTGGAGCCCCCTGAGCGGCCTCAAGGGAGTCCAGCCCCCTCTTCCGTTTGGAGAGAGGACCCGGGATTGCTCTCCAGGCCATGCAGGAAAAGAAGGCCCTCAGGTCGCGAGGACGGGGGCGTCTCAGGGGTTTCCTCGAGCTGCGGCGCCCGTGGGGGTTTTCTCCCGAGGCACGACGAGGATCTCAGGGAGCCTCTCGTGCGGCGCCAGGGAAGTCAGGTCTCCATGCGCGTGGCGAGGGGGAGCGCGTCCTGGCTCTCGAGTCACGGGAGGGGACTAGGGCCTCGAGACGCGTTGAAGAAGGACTCTCGAGGTCTTTCTCGGGGGGCGGCGGGAAACCCTCGTTTTCCTCGCCTTCTGCCGGGGACCTTAGGGAACTTCCCAGGGTGCCTCTGAGAGGCGAGGGATCCTGTGGAGGTGGCGGGGCCCCTCGGGACTCCGCTGGGTCTGGCGCAACGGAAGAGGGCCTCACCTCGAGGGGAGGCAGGAACCTCAGGCTTCCTCTCCGTTTCGGACTGCGACCGCAGGGTCCCTGCAGAGTTGGGACAGGAGAGTCAGGCCTCGTCTTGTCTGAGGAAGGGAACCCCGCTGGCCTCTCGAGTTGCTCAGGGGGTCTCAGGCCCCTCGTCGCGCTGTGTGTGGAACCCGCGGGTCTTTGCGGACGATGCACGGGGGTGGCAGTGCCCCTTCGTGTTGTGCCTTCACCCACAGGGTTGCCTTCGAAGAGGGGTCCGGGCCTCGGGTCCTTCTCAAGAGCAGACCGGGGAATGGGGGGCGTTCGGCATGTGGCCCCACACACGTGGCTCGTCTCGAATTTCCTCGTGAGACCGGCCTCATCCTGAGGGGCGCCGGGAAGGCCGGGAACCCATTCCAGACCACGCAGGGGAATCGCCTCTCCTGTCGCGATCAGGAGGGGAGAAGGGGCTCAGAGGAAGCGGTGCCGGGACCCTCGGTGTTCCCCTCGGTGGAACCCCGCGTGTCGGGGGACTTTTGGGGGTCGCAGGAAGGCTGTCAGGGACCGTTTCGCCCTTCAGGGCGGAACAGGGGACTTCCCTTGAGACGCCGTCTCGGGCAAGGGCCTCATCTTGCCAAGAGGTGGGAACCGCGTGGTTTTTCTCGAGTTGCGGCGGCATTCTCGAGTTACGACGGGGATCTCAGCCTTCCCCTGGGGTTGGCCCTGGGAAGCCCAATCTTCCCCTCGGGTTGCGAGGGAAAGCTGGGGGTTGCGCTCGAGTCACTGCAGGGCCGAAGAGACCTCACCTAGGCGTGTGTCCGGGACCTCATATTCCTCTCCAGGGAAGGCAGGGACCTCGGGGTTGCATTCCAGGCTCCCCCGGGGAGTCAGGCCTCGTCTCGAGGGGAAGCCAAGGACTCCGCTCTCCTCTCGAGTCGCGACGCGGGTCTCTTGGAGGCCCCTGAGCGGCCTCAAGGGAGTCCAGCCTCCTCTTCCGTTTGGAGAGAGGACCCGGGATTGCTCTCCAGGCCATGCAGGAAAAGAAGGCCCTCAGCTGGCGAGGACGGGGGCGTCTCAGGGGTTTCCTCGAGCTGCGGCGCCCGTGGGGGTTTTCTCCCGAGGCACGACGAGGATCTCAGGGAGCCTCTCGTGCGGCGCCAGGGAAGTCAGGTCTCCATGCGCGTGGCGAGGGGGAGCGCGTCCTGGCTCTCGAGTCACGGGAGGGGACTAGGGCCTCGAGACGCGTTGAAGAAGGACTCTCGAGGTCTTTCTCGGGGGGCGGCGGGAAACCCTCGTGTCCCTCGCCTTCTGCCGGGGACCTTAGGGAACTTCCCAGGGTGCCTCTGAGAGGCGAGGGATCCTGTGGAGGTGGCGGGGCCCCTCGGGACTCGGCTGGGTCTGGCGCAACGGAAGAGGGCCTCACCTCGAGGGGAGGCAGGAACCTCAGGCTTCCTCTCCGTTTCGGACTGCGACCGCAGGGTCCCTGCAGAGTTGGGACAGGAGAGTCAGGCCTCGTCTTGTCTGAGGAAGGGAACCCCGCTGGCCTCTCGAGTTGCTCAGGGGGTCTCAGGCCCCCCGTCGAGCTGTGTGTGGAACCCGCGGGTCTTTGCGGACGATGCACTGGGGTGGCAGTGCCCCTTCGTGTTGTGCCTTCACCCACAGGGTTGCCTTCGAAGAGGGGTCCGGGCCTCGGGTCCTTCTCAAGAGCGGACCGGGGAATCGGGGGCGTTCGGCATGTGGCCCCACCCACGTGGCTCCTCTCGAATTTCCTCGTGAGACCGGCCTCACCCTGAGGGGCGCCGGGAAGGCCAGGAACCCCTTCCAGACCACGCAGGGGAATCGCCTCTCCTGTCGCGATCAGGAGGGGAGAAGGGGCTCAGAGGAAGCGGTGCCGGGACCCTCGGTGTTCCCCTCGGGGGACCCCGGCGTGTCGGGGGACTTTTGGGGGTCGCAGGAAGGCTGTCAGGGACCGTTTCGCCCTTCAGGGCGGAACAGGGCACTTCCCTTGAGACGCCGTCGCGGGCAAGGGCCTCATCTTGCCAAGAGGTGGGAACCACGTGGTTTTTCTCGAGTTGCGGCGGCATTCTCGAGTTACGACGGGGATCTCAGCCTTCCCCTGGGGTTGGCCCTGGGAAGCCCAATCTTCCCCTCGGGTTGCGAGGGACAGCTGAGGGTTGCGCTCGAGTCACTGCAGGGCCGAAGAGACCTCACCTAGGCGTGTGTCCGGGACCTAATATTCCACTCCAGGGAAGGCAGGGATCTCGGGTTTGCATTGCAGGCTCCCCCGGGGAGTCAGGCCTCGTCTCGAGGCGAAGCCAAGGACTCCGCTCTCCTCTCGAGTCGCGACGCGGGTCTCTTGGAGCCCCCTGAGCGGCCTCAAGGGAGTCCAGCCCCCTCTTCCGTTTGGAGAGAGGACCCGGGATTGCTCTCCAGGCCATGCAGGAAAAGAAGGCCCTCAGGTCGCGAGGACGGGGGCGTCTCAGGGGTTTCCTCGAGCTGCGGCGCCCGTGGGGGTTTTCTCCCGAGGCACGACGAGGATCTCAGGGAGCCTCTCGTGCGGCGCCAGGGAAGTCAGGTCTCCATGCGCGTGGCGAGGGGGAGCGCGTCCTGGCTCTCGAGTCACGGGAGGGGACTAGGGCCTCGAGACGCGTTGAAGAAGGACTCTCGAGGTCTTTCTCGGGGGGCGGCGGGAAACCCTCGTTTTCCTCGCCTTCTGCCGGGGACCTTAGGGAACTTCCCAGGGTGCCTCTGAGAGGCGAGGGATCCTGTGGAGGTGGCGGGGCCCCTCGGGACTCCGCTGGGTCTGGCGCAACGGAAGAGGGCCTCACCTCGAGGGGAGGCAGGAACCTCAGGCTTCCTCTCCGTTTCGGACTGCGACCGCAGGGTCCCTGCAGAGTTGGGACAGGAGAGTCAGGCCTCGTCTTGTCTGAGGAAGGGAACCCCGCTGGCCTCTCGAGTTGCTCAGGGGGTCTCAGGCCCCTCGTCGCGCTGTGTGTGGAACCCGCGGGTCTTTGCGGACGATGCACGGGGGTGGCAGTGCCCCTTCGTGTTGTGCCTTCACCCACAGGGTTGCCTTCGAAGAGGGGTCCGGGCCTCGGGTCCTTCTCAAGAGCAGACCGGGGAATGGGGGGCGTTCGGCATGTGGCCCCACACACGTGGCTCGTCTCGAATTTCCTCGTGAGACCGGCCTCATCCTGAGGGGCGCCGGGAAGGCCGGGAACACATTCCAGACCACGCAGGGGAATCGCCTCTCCTGTCGCGATCAGGAGGGGAGAAGGGGCTCAGAGGAAGCGGTGCCGGGACCCTCGGTGTTCCCCTCGGTGGAACCCCGCGTGTCGGGGGACTTTTGGGGGTCGCAGGAAGGCTGTCAGGGACCGTTTCGCCCTTCAGGGCGGAACAGGGGACTTCCCTTGAGACGCCGTCTCGGGCAAGGGCCTCATCTTGCCAAGAGGTGGGAACCGCGTGGTTTTTCTCGAGTTGCGGCGGCATTCTCGAGTTACGACGGGGATCTCAGCCTTCCCCTGGGGTTGGCCCTGGGAAGCCCAATCTTCCCCTCGGGTTGCGAGGGAAAGCTGGGGGTTGCGCTCGAGTCACTGCAGGGCCGAAGAGACCTCACCTAGGCGTGTGTCCGGGACCTCATATTCCTCTCCAGGGAAGGCAGGGACCTCGGGGTTGCATTCCAGGCTCCCCCGGGGAGTCAGGCCTCGTCTCGAGGGGAAGCCAAGGACTCCGCTCTCCTCTCGAGTCGCGACGCGGGTCTCTTGGAGGCCCCTGAGCGGCCTCAAGGGAATCCAGCCTCCTCTTCCGTTTGGAGAGAGGACCCGGGATTGCTCTCCAGGCCATGCAGGAAAAGAAGGCCCTCAGCTGGCGAGGACGGGGGCGTCTCAGGGGTTTCCTCGAGCTGCGGCGCCCGTGGGGGTTTTCTCCCGAGGCACGACGAGGATCTCAGGGAGCCTCTCGTGCGGCGCCAGGGAAGTCAGGTCTCCATGCGCGTGGCGAGGGGGAGCGCGTCCTGGCTCTCGAGTCACGGGAGGGGACTAGGGCCTCGAGACGCGTTGAAGAAGGACTCTCGAGGTCTTTCTCGGGGGGCGGCGGGAAACCCTCGTGTCCCTCGCCTTCTGCCGGGGACCTTAGGGAACTTCCCAGGGTGCCTCTGAGAGGCGAGGGATCCTGTGGAGGTGGCGGGGCCCCTCGGGACTCCGCTGGGTCTGGCGCAACGGAAGAGGGCCTCACCTCGAGGGGAGGCAGGAACCTCAGGCTTCCTCTCCGTTTCGGACTGCGACCGCAGGGTCCCTGCAGAGTTGGGACAGGAGAGTCAGGCCTCGTCTTGTCTGAGGAAGGGAACCCCGCTGGCCTCTCGAGTTGCTCAGGGGGTCTCAGGCCCCCCGTCGAGCTGTGTGTGGAACCCGCGGGTCTTTGCGGACGATGCACGGGGGTGGCAGTGCCCCTTCGTGTTGTGCCTTCACCCACAGGGTTGCCTTCGAAGAGGGGTCCGGTCCTCGGGTCCTTCTCAAGAGCGGACCGGGGAATCGGGGGCGTTCGGCATGTGGCCCCACCCACGTGGCTCCTCTCGAATTTCCTCGTGAGACCGGCCTCACCCTGAGGGGCGCCGGGAAGGCCGGGAACCCCTTCCAGACCACGCAGGGGAATCGCCTCTCCTGTCGCGATCAGGAGGGGAGAAGGGGCTCAGAGGAAGCGGTGCCGGGACCCTCGGTGTTCCCCTCGGGGGACCCCGGCGTGTCGGGGGACTTTTGGGGGTCGCAGGAAGGCTGTCAGGGACCGTTTCGCCCTTCAGGGCGGAACAGGGCACTTCCCTTGAGACGCCGTCGCGGGCAAGGGCCTCATCTTGCCAAGAGGTGGGAACCACGTGGTTTTTCTCGAGTTGCGGCGGCATTCTCGAGTTACGACGGGGATCTCAGCCTTCCCCTGGGGTTGGCCCTGGGAAGCCCAATCTTCCCCTCGGGTTGCGAGGGATAGCTGGGGGTTGCGCTCGAGTCACTGCAGGGCCGAAGAGACCTCACCTAGGCGTGTGTCCGGGACCTCATATTCCTCTCCAGGGAAGGCAGGGACCTCGGGGTTGCATTCCAGGCTCCCCCGGGGAGTCAGGCCTCGTCTCGAGGGGAAGCCAAGGACTCCGCTCTCCTCTCGAGTCGCGACGCGGGTCTCTTGGAGCCCCCTGAGCGGCCTCAAGGGAGTCCAGCCTCCTCTTCCGTTTGGAGAGAGGACCCGGGATTGCTCTCCAGGCCATGCAGGAAAAGAAGGCCCTCAGCTGGCGAGGACGGGGGCGTCTCAGGGGTTTCCTCGAGCTGCGGCGCCCGTGGGGGTTTTCTCCCGAGGCACGACGAGGATCTCAGGGAGCCTCTCGTGCGGCGCCAGGGAAGTCAGGTCTCCATGCGCGTGGCGAGGGGGAGCGCGTCCTGGCTCTCGAGTCACGGGAGGGGACTAGGGCCTCGAGACGCGTTGAAGAAGGACTCTCGAGGTCTTTCTCGGGGGGCGGCGGGAAACCCTCGTTTCCCTCGCCTTCTGCCGGGGACCTTAGGGAACTTCCCAGGGTGCCTCTGAGAGGCGAGGGATCCTGTGGAGGTGGCGGGGCCCCTCGGGACTCCGCTGGGTCTGGCGCAACGGAAGAGGGCCTCACCTCGAGGGGAGGCAGGAACCTCAGGCTTCCTCTCCGTTTCGGACTGCGACCGCAGGGTCCCTGCAGAGTTGGGACAGGAGAGTCAGGCCTCGTCTTGTCTGAGGAAGGGAACCCCGCTGGCCTCTCGAGTTGCTCAGGGGGTCTCAGGCCCCCCGTCGAGCTGTGTGTGGAACCCGCGGGTCTTTGCGGACGATGCACGGGGGTGGCAGTGCCCCTTCGTGTTGTGCCTTCACCCACAGGGTTGCCTTCGAAGAGGGGTCCGGGCCTCGGGTCCTTCTCAAGAGCGGACCGGGGAATCGGGGGCGTTCGGCATGTGGCCCCACCCACGTGGCTCCTCTCGAATTTCCTCGTGAGACCGGCCTCACCCTGAGGGGCGCCGGGAAGGCCGGGAACCCCTTCCAGACCACGCAGGGGAATCGCCTCTCCTGTCGCGATCAGGAGGGGAGAAGGGGCTCAGAGGAAGCGGTGCCGGGACCCTCGGTGTTCCCCTCGGGGGACCCCGGCGTGTCGGGGGACTTTTGGGGGTCGCAGGAAGGCTGTCAGGGACCGTTTCGCCCTTCAGGGCGGAACAGGGCACTTCCCTTGAGACGCCGTCGCGGGCAAGGGCCTCATCTTGCCAAGAGGTGGGAACCACGTGGTTTTTCTCGAGTTGCGGCGGCATTCTCGAGTTACGACGGGGATCTCAGCCTTCCCCTGGGGTTGGCCCTGGGAAGCCCAATCTTCCCCTCGGGTTGCGAGGGAAAGCTGGGGGTTGCGCTCGAGTCACTGCGGGGCCGAAGAGACCTCACCTAGGCGTGTGTCCGGGACCTCATATTCCTCTCCAGGGAAGGCAGGGACCTCGGGGTTGCATTCCAGGCTCCCCCGGGGAGTCAGGCCTCGTCTCGAGGGGAAGCCAAGGACTCCGCTCTCCTCTCGAGTCGCGACGCGGGTCTCTTGGAGCCCCCTGAGCGGCCTCAAGGGAGTCCAGCCTCCTCTTCCGTTTGGAGAGAGGACCCGGGATTGCTCTCCAGGCCATGCAGGAAAAGAAGGCCCTCAGCTGGCGAGGACGGGGGCGTGTCAGGGGTTTCCTCGAGCTGCGGCGCCCGTGGGGGTTTTCTCCCGAGGCACGACGAGGATCTCAGGGAGCCTCTCGTGCGGCGCCAGGGAAGTCAGGTCTCCATGCGCGTGGCGAGGGGGAGCGCGTCCTGGCTCTCGAGTCACGGGAGGGGACTAGGGCCTCGAGACGCGTTGAAGAAGGACTCTCGAGGTCTTTCTCGGGGGGCGGCGGGAAACCCTCGTGTCCCTCGCCTTCTGCCGGGGACCTTAGGGAACTTCCCAGGGTGCCTCTGAGAGGCGAGGGATCCTGTGGAGGTGGCGGGGCCCCTCGGGACTCCGCTGGGTCTGGCGCAACGGAAGAGGGCCTCACCTCGAGGGGAGGCAGGAACCTCAGGCTTCCTCTCCGTTTCGGACTGCGACCGCAGGGTCCCTGCAGAGTTGGGACAGGAGAGTCAGGCCTCGTCTTGTCTGAGGAAGGGAACCCCGCTGGCCTCTCGAGTTGCTCAGGGGGTCTCAGGCCCCCCGTCGAGCTGTGTGTGGAACCCGCGGGTCTTTGCGGACGATGCACGGGGGTGGCAGTGCCCCTTCATGTTGTGCCTTCACCCACAGGGTTGCCTTCGAAGAGGGGTCCGGGCCTCGGGTCCTTCTCAAGAGCGGACCGGGGAATCGGGGGCGTTCGGCATGTGGCCCCACCCACGTGGCTCCTCTCGAATTTCCTCGTGAGACCGGCCTCACCCTGAGGGGCGCCGGGAAGGCCGGGAACCCCTTCCAGACCACGCAGGGGAATCGCCTCTCCTGTCGCGATCAGGAGGGGAGAAGGGGCTCAGAGGAAGCGGTGCCGGGACCCTCGGTGTTCCCCTCGGGGGACCCCGGCGTGTCGGGGGACTTTTGGGGGTCGCAGGAAGGCTGTCAGGGACCGTTTCGCCCTTCAGGGCAGAACAGGGCACTTCCCTTGAGACGCCGTGGCTGGCAAGGGCCTCATCTTGCCAAGAGGTGGGAACCACGTGGTTTTTCTCGAGTTGCGGCGGCATTCTCGAGTTACGACGGGGATCTCAGCCTTCCCCTGGGGTTGGCCCTGGGAAGCCCAATCTTCCCCTCGGGTTGCGAGGGAAAGCTGGGGGTTGCGCTCGAGTCACTGCAGGGCCGAAGAGACCTCACCTAGGCGTGTGTCCGGGACCTCATATTCCTCTCCAGGGAAGGCAGGGATCTCGGGGTTGCATTCCAGGCTCCCCCGGGGAGTCAGGCCTCGTCTCGAGGGGAAGCCAAGGACTCCGCTCTCCTCTCGAGTCGCGACGCGGGTCTCTTGGAGCCCCCTGAGCGGCCTCAAGGGAGTCCAGCCTCCTCTTCCGTTTGGAGAGAGGACCCGGGATTGCTCTCCAGGCCATGCAGGAAAAGAAGGCCCTCAGCTGGCGAGGACGGGGGCGTCTCAGGGGTTTCCTCGAGCTGCGGCGCCCGTGGGGGTTTTCTCCCGAGGCACGACGAGGATCTCAGGGAGCCTCTCGTGCGGCGCCAGGGAAGTCAGGTCTCCATGCGCGTGGCGAGGGGGAGCGCGTCCTGGCTCTCGAGTCACGGGAGGGGACTAGGGCCTCGAGACGCGTTGAAGAAGGACTCTCGAGGTCTTTCTCGGGGGGCGGCGGGAAACCCTCGTGTCCCTCGCCTTCTGCCGGGGACCTTAGGGAACTTGCCAGGGTGCCTCTGAGAGGCGAGGGATCCTGTGGAGGTGGCGGGGCCCCTCGGGACTCCGCTGGGTCTGGCGCAACGGAAGAGGGCCTCACCTCGAGGGGAGGCAGGAACCTCAGGCTTCCTGTCCGTTTCGGACTGCGACCGCAGGGTCCCTGCAGAGTTGGGACAGGAGAGTCAGGCCTCGTCTTGTCTGAGGAAGGGAACCCCGCTGGCCTCTCGAGTTGCTCAGGGGGTCTCAGGCCCCCCGTCGAGCTGTGTGTGGAACCCGCGGGTCTTTGCGGACGATGCACGGGGGTGGCAGTGCCCCTTCATGTTGTGCCTTCACCCACAGGGTTGCCTTCGAAGAGGGGTCCGGGCCTCGGGTCCTTCTCAAGAGCGGACCGGGGAATCGGGGGCGTTCGGCATGTGGCCCCACCCACGTGGCTCCTCTCGAATTTCCTCGTGAGACCGGCCTCACCCTGAGGGGCGCCGGGAAGGCCGGGAACCCCTTACAGACCACGCAGGGGAATCGCCTCTCCTGTCGCGATCAGGAGGGGAGAAGGGGCTCAGAGGAAGCGGTGCCGGGACCCTCGGTGTTCCCCTCGGGGGACCCCGGCGTGTCGGGGGACTTTTGGGGGTCGCAGGAAGGCTGTCAGGGACCGTTTCGCCCTTCAGGGCAGAACAGGGCACTTCCCTTGAGACGCCGTGGCTGGCAAGGGCCTCATCTTGCCAAGAGGTGGGAACCACGTGGTTTTTCTCGAGTTGCGGCGGCATTCTCGAGTTACGACGGGGATCTCAGCCTTCCCCTGGGGTTGGCCCTGGGAAGCCCAATCTTCCCCTCGGGTTGCGAGGGAAAGCTGGGGGTTGCGCTCGAGTCACTGCAGGGCCGAAGAGACCTCACCTAGGCGTGTGTCCGGGACCTCATATTCCTCTCCAGGGAAGGCAGGGACCTCGGGGTTGCATTCCAGGCTCCCCCGGGGAGTCAGGCCTCGTCTCGAGGGGAAGCCAAGGACTCCGCTCTCCTCTCGAGTCGCGACGCGGGTCTCTTGGAGCCCCCTGAGCGGCCTCAAGGGAGTCCAGCCTCCTCTTCCGTTTGCAGAGAGGACCCGGGATTGCTCTCCAGGCCATGCAGGAAAAGAAGGCCCTCAGCTGGCGAGGACGGGGGCGTCTCAGGGGTTTCCTCGAGCTGCGGCGCCCGTGGGGGTTTTCTCCCGAGGCACGACGAGGATCTCAGGGAGCCTCTCGTGCGGCGCCAGGGAAGTCAGGTCTCCATGCGCGTGGCGAGGGGGAGCGCGTCCTGGCTCTCGAGTCACGGCAGGGGACTAGGGCCTCGAGACGCGTTGAAGAAGGACTCTCGAGGTCTTTCTCGGGGGGCGGCGGGAAACCCTCGTGTCCCTCGCCTTCTGCCGGGGACCTTAGGGAACTTCCCAGGGTGCCTCTGAGAGGCGAGGGATCCTGTGGAGGTGGCGGGGCCCCTCGGGACTCCGCTGGGTCTGGCGCAACGGAAGAGGGCCTCACCTCGAGGGGAGGCAGGAACCTCAGGCTTCCTCTCCGTTTCGGACTGCGACCGCAGGGTCCCTGCAGAGTTGGGACAGGAGAGTCAGGCCTCGTCTTGTCTGAGGAAGGGAACCCCGCTGGCCTCTCGAGTTGCTCAGGGGGTCTCAGGCCCCCCGTCGAGCTGTGTGTGGAACCCGCGGGTCTTTGCGGACGATGCACGGGGGTGGCAGTGCCCCTTCGTGTTGTGCCTTCACCCACAGGGTTGCCTTCGAAGAGGGGTCCGGGCCTCGGGTCCTTCTCAAGAGCGGACCGGGGAATCGGGGGCGTTCGGCATGTGGCCCCACCCACGTGGCTCCTCTCGAATTTCCTCGTGAGACCGGCCTCACCCTGAGGGGCGCCGGGAAGGCCGGGAACCCCTTCCAGACCACGCAGGGGAATCGCCTCTCCTGTCGCGATCAGGAGGGGAGAAGGGGCTCAGAGGAAGCGGTGCCGGGACCCTCGGTGTTCCCCTCGGGGGACCCCGGCGTGTCGGGGGACTTTTGGGGGTCGCAGGAAGGCTGTCAGGGACCGTTTCGCCCTTCAGGGCGGAACAGGGCACTTCCCTTGAGACGCCGTCGCGGGCAAGGGCCTCATCTTGCCAAGAGGTGGGAACCACGTGGTTTTTCTCGAGTTGCGGCGGCATTCTCGAGTTACGACGGGGATCTCAGCCTTCCCCTGGGGTTGGCCCTGGGAAGCCCAATCTTCCCCTCGGGTTGCGAGGGAAAGCTGGGGGTTGCGCTCGAGTCACTGCAGGGCCGAAGAGACCTCACCTAGGCGTGTGTCCGGGACCTCATATTCCTCTCCAGGGAAGGCAGGGACCTCGGGGTTGCATTCCAGGCTCCCCCGGGGAGTCAGGCCTCGTCTCGAGGGGAAGCCAAGGACTCCGCTCTCCTCTCGAGTCGCGACGCGGGTCTCTTGGAGCCCCCTGAGCGGCCTCAAGGGAGTCCAGCCTCCTCTTCCGTTTGCAGAGAGGACCCGGGATTGCTCTCCAGGCCATGCAGGAAAAGAAGGCCCTCAGCTGGCGAGGACGGGGGCGTCTCAGGGGTTTCCTCGAGCTGCGGCGCCCGTGGGGGTTTTCTCCCGAGGCACGACGAGGATCTCAGGGAGCCTCTCGTGCGGCGCCAGGGAAGTCAGGTCTCCATGCGCGTGGCGAGGGGGAGCGCGTCCTGGCTCTCGAGTCACGGCAGGGGACTAGGGCCTCGAGACGCGTTGAAGAAGGACTCTCGAGGTCTTTCTCGGGGGGCGGCGGGAAACCCTCGTGTCCCTCGCCTTCTGCCGGGGACCTTAGGGAACTTGCCAGGGTGCCTCTGAGAGGCGAGGGATCCTGTGGAGGTGGCGGGGCCCCTCGGGACTCCGCTGGGTCTGGCGCAACGGAAGAGGGCCTCACCTCGAGGGGAGGCAGGAACCTCAGGCTTCCTGTCCGTTTCGGACTGCGACCGCAGGGTCCCTGCAGAGTTGGGACAGGAGAGTCAGGCCTCGTCTTGTCTGAGGAAGGGAACCCCGCTGGCCTCTCGAGTTGCTCAGGGGGTCTCAGGCCCCCCGTCGAGCTGTGTGTGGAACCCGCGGGTCTTTGCGGACGATGCACGGGGGTGGCAGTGCCCCTTCGTGTTGTGCCTTCACCCACAGGGTTGCCTTCGAAGAGGGGTCCGGGCCTCGGGTCCTTCTCAAGAGCGGACCGGGGAATCGGGGGCGTTCGGCATGTGGCCCCACCCACGTGGCTCCTCTCGAATTTCCTCGTGAGACCGGCCTCACCCTGAGGGGCGCCGGGAAGGCCGGGAACCCCTTCCAGACCACGCAGGGGAATCGCCTCTCCTGTCGCGATCAGGAGGGGAGAAGGGGCTCAGAGGAAGCGGTGCCGGGACCCTCGGTGTTCCCCTCGGGGGACCCCGGCGTGTCGGGGGACTTTTGGGGGTCGCAGGAAGGCTGTCAGGGACCGTTTCGCCCTTCAGGGCGGAACAGGGCACTTCCGTTGAGACGCCGTCGCGGGCAAGGGCCTCATCTTGCCAAGAGGTGGGAACCACGTGGTTTTTCTCGAGTTGCGGCGGCATTCTCGAGTTACGACGGGGATCTCAGCCTTCCCCTGGGGTTGGCCCTGGGAAGCCCAATCTTCCCCTCGGGTTGCGAGGGAAAGCTGGGGGTTGCGCTCGAGTCACTGCAGGGCCGAAGAGACCTCACCTAGGCGTGTGTCCGGGACCTCATATTCCTCTCCAGGGAAGGCAGGGACCTCGGGGTTGCATTCCAGGCTCCCCCGGGGAGTCAGGCCTCGTCTCGAGGGGAAGCCAAGGACTCCGCTCTCCTCTCGAGTCGCGACGCGGGTCTCTTGGAGCCCCCTGAGCGGCCTCAAGGGAGTCCAGCCTCCTCTTCCGTTTGCAGAGAGGACCCGGGATTGCTCTCCAGGCCATGCAGGAAAAGAAGGCCCTCAGCTGGCGAGGACGGGGGCGTCTCAGGGGTTTCCTCGAGCTGCGGCGCCCGTGGGGGTTTTCTCCCGAGGCACGACGAGGATCTCAGGGAGCCTCTCGTGCGGCGCCAGGGAAGTCAGGTCTCCATGCGCGTGGCGAGGGGGAGCGCGTCCTGGCTCTCGAGTCACGGGAGGGGACTAGGGCCTCGAGACGCGTTGAAGAAGGACTCTCGAGGTCTTTGTCGGGGGGCGGCGGGAAACCCTCGTGTCCCTCGCCTTCTGCCGGGGACCTTAGGGAACTTCCCAGGGTGCCTCTGAGAGGCGAGGGATCCTGTGGAGGTGGCGGGGCCCCTCGGGACTCCGCTGGGTCTGGCGCAACGGAAGAGGGCCTCACCTCGAGGGGAGGCAGGAACCTCAGGCTTCCTGTCCGTTTCGGACTGCGACCGCAGGGTCCCTGCAGAGTTGGGACAGGAGAGTCAGGCCTCGTCTTGTCTGAGGAAGGGAACCCCGCTGGCCTCTCGAGTTGCTCAGGGGGTCTCAGGCCCCCCGTCGAGCTGTGTGTGGAACCCGCGGGTCTTTGCGGACGATGCACGGGGGTGGCAGTGCCCCTTCGTGTTGTGCCTTCACCCACAGGGTTGCCTTCGAAGAGGGGTCCGGGCCTCGGGTCCTTCTCAAGAGCGGACCGGGGAATCGGGGGCGTTCGGCATGTGGCCCCACCCACGTGGCTCCTCTCGAATTTCCTCGTGAGACCGGCCTCACCCTGAGGGGCGCCGGGAAGGCCGGGAACCCCTTCCAGACCACGCAGGGGAATCGCCTCTCCTGTCGCGATCAGGAGGGGAGAAGGGGCTCAGAGGAAGCGGTGCCGGGACCCTCGGTGTTCCCCTCGGGGGACCCCGGCGTGTCGGGGGACTTTTGGGGGTCGCAGGAAGGCTGTCAGGGACCGTTTCGCCCTTCAGGGCGGAACAGGGCACTTCCCTTGAGACGCCGTCGCGGGCAAGGGCCTCATCTTGCCAAGAGGTGGGAACCACGTGGTTTTTCTCGAGTTGCGGCGGCATTCTCGAGTTACGACGGGGATCTCAGCCTTCCCCTGGGGTTGGCCCTGGGAAGCCCAATCTTCCCCTCGGGTTGCGAGGGAACGCTGGGGGTTGCGCTCGAGTCACTGCAGGGCCGAAGAGACCTCACCTAGGCGTGTGTCCGGGACCTCATATTCCTCTCCAGGGAAGGCAGGGACCTCGGGGTTGCATTCCAGGCTCCCCCGGGGAGTCAGGCCTCGTCTCGAGGGGAAGCCAAGGACTCCGCTCTCCTCTCGAGTCGCGACGCGGGTCTCTTGGAGCCCCCTGAGCGGCCTCAAGGGAGTCCAGCCTCCTCTTCCGTTTGGAGAGAGGACCCGGGATTGCTCTCCAGGCCATGCAGGAAAAGAAGGCCCTCAGCTGGCGAGGACGGGGGCGTCTCAGGGGTTTCCTCGAGCTGCGGCGCCCGTGGGGGTTTTCTCCCGAGGCACGACGAGGATCTCAGGGAGCCTCTCGTGCGGCGCCAGGGAAGTCAGGTCTCCATGCGCGTGGCGAGGGGGAGCGCGTCCTGGCTCTCGAGTCCCGGGAGGGGACTAGGGCCTCGAGACGCGTTGAAGAAGGACTCTCGAGGTCTTTGTCGGGGGGCGGCGGGAAACCCTCGTGTCCCTCGCCTTCTGCCGGGGACCTTAGGGAACTTCCCAGGGTGCCTCTGAGAGGCGAGGGATCCTGTGGAGGTGGCGGGGCCCCTCGGGACTCCGCTGGGTCTGGCGCAACGGAAGAGGGCCTCACCTCGAGGGGAGGCAGGAACCTCAGGCTTCCTGTCCGTTTCGGACTGCGACCGCAGGGTCCCTGCAGAGTTGGGACAGGAGAGTCAGGCCTCGTCTTGTCTGAGGAAGGGAACCCCGCTGGCCTCTCGAGTTGCTCAGGGGGTCTCAGGCCCCCCGTCGAGCTGTGTGTGGAACCCGCGGGTCTTTGCGGACGATGCACGGGGGTGGCAGTGCCCCTTCGTGTTGTGCCTTCACCCACAGGGTTGCCTTCGAAGAGGGGTCCGGGCCTCGGGTCCTTCTCAAGAGCGGACCGGGGAATCGGGGGCGTTCGGCATGTGGCCCCACCCACGTGGCTCGTCTCGAATTTCCTCGTGAGACCGGCCTCACCCTGAGGGGCGCCGGGAAGGCCGGGAACCCCTTCCAGACCACGCAGGGGAATCGCCTCTCCTGTCGCGATCAGGAGGGGAGAAGGGGCTCAGAGGAAGCGGTGCCGGGACCCTCGGTGTTCCCCTCGGGGGACCCCGGCGTGTCGGGGGACTTTTGGGGGTCGCAGGAAGGCTGTCAGGGACCGTTTCGCCCTTCAGGGCGGAACAGGGCACTTCCCTTGAGACGCCGTCGCGGGCAAGGGCCTCATCTTGCCAAGAGGTGGGAACCACGTGGTTTTTCTCGAGTTGCGGCGGCATTCTCGAGTTACGACGGGGATCTCAGCCTTCCCCTGGGGTTGGCCCTGGGAAGCCCAATCTTCCCCTCGGGTTGCGAGGGAACGCTGGGGGTTGCGCTCGAGTCACTGCAGGGCCGAAGAGACCTCACCTAGGCGTGTGTCCGGGACCTCATATTCCTCTCCAGGGAAGGCAGGGACCTCGGGGTTGCATTCCAGGCTCCCCCGGGGAGTCAGGCCTCGTCTCGAGGGGAAGCCAAGGACTCCGCTCTCCTCTCGAGTCGCGACGCGGGTCTCTTGGAGCCCCCTGAGCGGCCTCAAGGGAGTCCAGCCTCCTCTTCCGTTTGCAGAGAGGACCCGGGATTGCTCTCCAGGCCATGCAGGAAAAGAAGGCCCTCAGCTGGCGAGGACGGGGGCGTCTCAGGGGTTTCCTCGAGCTGCGGCGCCCGTGGGGGTTTTCTCCCGAGGCACGACGAGGATCTCAGGGAGCCTCTCGTGCGGCGCCAGGGAAGTCAAGTCTCCATGCCCGTGGCGAGGGGGAGCGCGTCCTGGCTCTCGAGTCACGGCAGGGGACTAGGGCCTCGAGACGCGTTGAAGAAGGACTCTCGAGGTCTTTCTCGGGGGGCGGCGGGAAACCCTCGTGTCCCTCGCCTTCTGCCGGGGACCTTAGGGAACTTCCCAGGGTGCCTCTGAGAGGCGAGGGATCCTGTGGAGGTGGCGGGGCCCCTCGGGACTCCGCTGGGTCTGGCGCAACGGAAGAGGGCCTCACCTCGAGGGGAGGCAGGAACCTCAGGCTTCCTGTCCGTTTCGGACTGCGACCGCAGGGTCCCTGCAGAGTTGGGACAGGAGAGTCAGGCCTCGTCTTGTCTGAGGAAGGGAACCCCGCTGGCCTCTCGAGTTGCTCAGGGGGTCTCAGGCCCCCCGTCGAGCTGTGTGTGGAACCCGCGGGTCTTTGCGGACGATGCACGGGGGTGGCAGTGCCCCTTCGTGTTGTGCCTTCACCCACAGGGTTGCCTTCGAAGAGGGGTCCGGGCCTCGGGTCCTTCTCAAGAGCGGACCGGGGAATCGGGGGCGTTCGGCATGTGGCCCCACCCACGTGGCTCCTCTCGAATTTCCTCGTGAGACCGGCCTCACCCTGAGGGGCGCCGGGAAGGCCGGGAACCCCTTCCAGACCACGCAGGGGAATCGCCTCTCCTGTCGCGATCAGGAGGGGAGAAGGGGCTCAGAGGAAGCGGTGCCGGGACCCTCGGTGTTCCCCTCGGGGGACCCCGGCGTGTCGGGGGACTTTTGGGGGTCGCAGGAAGGCTGTCAGGGACCGTTTCGCCCTTCAGGGCGGAACAGGGCACTTCCCTTGAGACGCCGTCGCGGGCAAGGGCCTCATCTTGCCAAGAGGTGGGAACCACGTGGTTTTTCTCAAGTTGCGGCGGCATTCTCGAGTTACGACGGGGATCTCAGCCTTCCCCTGGGGTTGGCCCTGGGAAGCCCAATCTTCCCCTCGGGTTGCGAGGGAACGCTGGGGGTTGCGCTCGAGTCACTGCAGGGCCGAAGAGACCTCACCTAGGCGTGTGTCCGGGACCTCATATTCCTCTCCAGGGAAGGCAGGGACCTCGGGGTTGCATTCCAGGCTCCCCCGGGGAGTCAGGCCTCGTCTCGAGGGGAAGCCAAGGACTCCGCTCTCCTCTCGAGTCGCGACGCGGGTCTCTTGGAGCCGCCTGAGCGGCCTCAAGGGAGTCCAGCCTCCTCTTCCGTTTGGAGAGAGGACCCGGGATTGCTCTCCAGGCCATGCAGGAAAAGAAGGCCCTCAGCTGGCGAGGACGGGGGCGTCTCAGGGGTTTCCTCGAGCTGCGGCGCCCGTGGGGGTTTTCTCCCGAGGCACGACGAGGATCTCAGGGAGCCTCTCGGGCGGCGCCAGGGAAGTCAGGTCTCCATGCGCGTGGCGAGGGGGAGTGCGTCCTGGCTCTCGAGTCACGGGAGGGGACTAGGGCCTCGAGACGCGTTGAAGAAGGACTCTCGAGGTCTTTCTCGGGGGGCGGCGGGAAACCCTCGTGTCCCTCGCCTTCTGCCGGGGACCTTAGGGAACTTCCCAGGGTGCCTCTGAGAGGCGAGGGATCCTGTGGAGGTGGCGGGGCCCCTCGGGACTCCGCTGGGTCTGGCGCAACGGAAGAGGGCCTCACCTCGAGGGGAGGCAGGAACCTCAGGCTTCCTCTCCGTTTCGGACTGCGACCGCAGGGTCCCTGCAGAGTTGGGACAGGAGAGTCAGGCCTCGTCTTGTCTGAGGAAGGGAACCCCGCTGGCCTCTCGAGTTGCTCAGGGGGTCTCAGGCCCCCCGTCGAGCTGTGTGTGGAACCCGCGGGTCTTTGCGGACGATGCACGGGGGTGGCAGTGCCCCTTCGTGTTGTGCCTTCACCCACAGGGTTGCCTTCGAAGAGGGGTCCGGGCCTCGGGTCCTTCTCAAGAGCGGACCGGGGAATCGGGGGCGTTCGGCATGTGGCCCCACCCACGTGGCTCGTCTCGAATTTCCTCGTGAGACCGGCCTCACCCTGAGGGGCGCCGGGAAGGCCGGGAACCCCTTCCAGACCACGCAGGGGAATCGCCTCTCCTGTCGCGATCAGGAGGGGAGAAGGGGCTCAGAGGAAGCGGTGCCGGGACCCTCGGTGTTCCCCTCGGGGGACCCCGGCGTGTCGGGGGACTTTTGGGGGTCGCAGGAAGGCTGTCAGGGACCGTTTCGCCCTTCAGGGCGGAACAGGGCACTTCCCTTGAGACGCCGTCGCGGGCAAGGGCCTCATCTTGCCAAGAGGTGGGAACCACGTGGTTTTTCTCGAGTTGCGGCGGCATTCTCGAGTTACGACGGGGATCTCAGCCTTCCCCTGGGGTTGGCCCTGGGAAGCCCAATCTTCCCCTCGGGTTGCGAGGGAACGCTGGGGTTGCGCTCGAGTCACTGCAGGGCCGAAGAGACCTCACCTAGGCGTGTGTCCGGGACCTCATATTCCTCTCCAGGGAAGGCAGGGACCTCGGGGTTGCATTCCAGGCTCCCCCGGGGAGTCAGGCCTCGTCTCGAGGGGAAGCCAAGGACTCCGCTCTCCTCTCGAGTCGCGACGCGGGTCTCTTGGAGCCCCCTGAGCGGCCTCAAGGGAGTCCAGCCTCCTCTTCCGTTTGCAGAGAGGACCCGGGATTGCTCTCCAGGCCATGCAGGAAAAGAAGGCCCTCAGCTGGCGAGGACGGGGGCGTCTCAGGGGTTTCCTCGAGCTGCGGCGCCCGTGGGGGTTTTCTCCCGAGGCACGACGAGGATCTCAGGGAGCCTCTCGTGCGGCGCCAGGGAAGTCAAGTCTCCATGCCCGTGGCGAGGGGGAGCGCGTCCTGGCTCTCGAGTCACGGCAGGGGACTAGGGCCTCGAGACGCGTTGAAGAAGGACTCTCGAGGTCTTTCTCGGGGGGCGGCGGGAAACCCTCGTGTCCCTCGCCTTCTGCCGGGGACCTTAGGGAACTTCCCAGGGTGCCTCTGAGAGGCGAGGGATCCTGTGGAGGTGGCGGGGCCCCTCGGGACTCCGCTGGGTCTGGCGCAACGGAAGAGGGCCTCACCTCGAGGGGAGGCAGGAACCTCAGGCTTCCTGTCCGTTTCGGACTGCGACCGCAGGGTCCCTGCAGAGTTGGGACAGGAGAGTCAGGCCTCGTCTTGTCTGAGGAAGGGAACCCCGCTGGCCTCTCGAGTTGCTCAGGGGGTCTCAGGCCCCCCGTCGAGCTGTGTGTGGAACCCGCGGGTCTTTGCGGACGATGCACGGGGGTGGCAGTGCCCCTTCGTGTTGTGCCTTCACCCACAGGGTTGCCTTCGAAGAGGGGTCCGGGCCTCGGGTCCTTCTCAAGAGCGGACCGGGGAATCGGGGGCGTTCGGCATGTGGCCCCACCCACGTGGCTCCTCTCGAATTTCCTCGTGAGACCGGCCTCACCCTGAGGGGCGCCGGGAAGGCCGGGAACCCCTTCCAGACCACGCAGGGGAATCGCCTCTCCTGTCGCGATCAGGAGGGGAGAAGGGGCTCAGAGGAAGCGGTGCCGGGACCCTCGGTGTTCCCCTCGGGGGACCCCGGCGTGTCGGGGGACTTTTGGGGGTCGCAGGAAGGCTGTCAGGGACCGTTTCGCCCTTCAGGGCGGAACAGGGCACTTCCCTTGAGACGCCGTCGCGGGCAAGGGCCTCATCTTGCCAAGAGGTGGGAACCACGTGGTTTTTCTCGAGTTGCGGCGGCATTCTCGAGTTACGACGGGGATCTCAGCCTTCCCCTGGGGTTGGCCCTGGGAAGCCCAATCTTCCCCTCGGGTTGCGAGGGAACGCTGGGGGTTGCGCTCGAGTCACTGCAGGGCCGAAGAGACCTCACCTAGGCGTGTGTCCGGGACCTCATATTCCTCTCCAGGGAAGGCAGGGACCTCGGGGTTGCATTCCAGGCTCCCCCGGGGAGTCAGGCCTCGTCTCGAGGGGAAGCCAAGGACTCCGCTCTCCTCTCGAGTCGCGACGCGGGTCTCTTGGAGCCGCCTGAGCGGCCTCAAGGGAGTCCAGCCTCCTCTTCCGTTTGGAGAGAGGACCCGGGATTGCTCTCCAGGCCATGCAGGAAAAGAAGGCCCTCAGCTGGCGAGGACGGGGGCGTCTCAGGGGTTTCCTCGAGCTGCGGCGCCCGTGGGGGTTTTCTCCCGAGGCACGACGAGGATCTCAGGGAGCCTCTCGGGCGGCGCCAGGGAAGTCAGGTCTCCATGCGCGTGGCGAGGGGGAGTGCGTCCTGGCTCTCGAGTCACGGGAGGGGACTAGGGCCTCGAGACGCGTTGAAGAAGGACTCTCGAGGTCTTTCTCGGGGGGCGGCGGGAAACCCTCGTGTCCCTCGCCTTCTGCCGGGGACCTTAGGGAACTTCCCAGGGTGCCTCTGAGAGGCGAGGGATCCTGTGGAGGTGGCGGGGCCCCTCGGGACTCCGCTGGGTCTGGCGCAACGGAAGAGGGCCTCACCTCGAGGGGAGGCAGGAACCTCAGGCTTCCTCTCCGTTTCGGACTGCGACCGCAGGGTCCCTGCAGAGTTGGGACAGGAGAGTCAGGCCTCGTCTTGTCTGAGGAAGGGAACCCCGCTGGCCTCTCGAGTTGCTCAGGGGGTCTCAGGCCCCCCGTCGAGCTGTGTGTGGAACCCGCGGGTCTTTGCGGACGATGCACGGGGGTGGCAGTGCCCCTTCGTGTTGTGCCTTCACCCACAGGGTTGCCTTCGAAGAGGGGTCCGGGCCTCGGGTCCTTCTCAAGAGCGGACCGGGGAATCGGGGGCGTTCGGCATGTGGCCCCACCCACGTGGCTCCTCTCGAATTTCCTCGTGAGACCGGCCTCACCCTGAGGGGCGCCGGGAAGGCCGGGAACCCCTTCCAGACCACGCAGGGGAATCGCCTCTCCTGTCGCGATCAGGAGGGGAGAAGGGGCTCAGAGGAAGCGGTGCCGGGACCCTCGGTGTTCCCCTCGGGGGACCCCGGCGTGTCGGGGGACTTTTGGGGGTCGCAGGAAGGCTGTCAGGGACCGTTTCGCCCTTCAGGGCGGAACAGGGCACTTCCCTTGAGACGCCGTGGCGGGCAAGGGCCTCATCTTGCCAAGAGGTGGGAACCACGTGGTTTTTCTCGAGTTGCGGCGGCATTCTCGAGTTACGACGGGGATCTCAGCCTTCCCCTGGGGTTGGCCCTGGGAAGCCCAATCTTCCCCTCGGGTTGCGAGGGAACGCTGGGGGTTGCGCTCGAGTCACTGCAGGGCCGAAGAGACCTCACCTAGGCGTGTGTCCGGGACCTCATATTCCTCTCCAGGGAAGGCAGGGACCTCGGGGTTGCATTCCAGGCTCCCCCGGGGAGTCAGGCCTCGTCTCGAGGGGAAGCCAAGGACTCCGCTCTCCTCTCGAGTCGCGACGCGGGTCTCTTGGAGCCCCCTGAGCGGCCTCAAGGGAGTCCAGCCTCCTCTTCCGTTTGCAGAGAGGACCCGGGATTGCTCTCCAGGCCATGCAGGAAAAGAAGGCCCTCAGCTGGCGAGGACGGGGGCGTCTCAGGGGTTTCCTCGAGCTGCGGCGCCCGTGGGGGTTTTCTCCCGAGGCACGACGAGGATCTCAGGGAGCCTCTCGTGCGGCGCCAGGGAAGTCAGGTCTCCATGCGCGTGGCGAGGGGGAGCGCGTCCTGGCTCTCGAGTCACGGGAGGGGACTAGGGCCTCGAGACGCGTTGAAGAAGGACTCTCGAGGTCTTTCTCGGGGGGCGGCGGGAAACCCTCGTGTCCCTCGCCTTCTGCCGGGGACCTTAGGGAACTTCCCAGGGTGCCTCTGAGAGGCGAGGGATCCTGTGGAGGTGGCGGGGCCCCTCGGGACTCCGCTGGGTCTGGCGCAACGGAAGAGGGCCTCACCTCGAGGGGAGGCAGGAACCTCAGGCTTCCTGTCCGTTTCGGACTGCGACCGCAGGGTCCCTGCAGAGTTGGGACAGGAGAGTCAGGCCTCGTCTTGTCTGAGGAAGGGAACCCCGCTGGCCTCTCGAGTTGCTCAGGGGGTCTCAGGCCCCCCGTCGAGCTGTGTGTGGAACCCGCGGGTCTTTGCGGACGATGCACGGGGGTGGCAGTGCCCCTTCGTGTTGTGCCTTCACCCACAGGGTTGCCTTCGAAGAGGGGTCCGGGCCTCGGGTCCTTCTCAAGAGCGGACCGGGGAATCGGGGGCGTTCGGCATGTGGCCCCACCCACGTGGCTCCTCTCGAATTTCCTCGTGAGACCGGCCTCACCCTGAGGGGCGCCGGGAAGGCCGGGAACCCCTTCCAGACCACGCAGGGGAATCGCCTCTCCTGTCGCGATCAGGAGGGGAGAAGGGGCTCAGAGGAAGCGGTGCCGGGACCCTCGGTGTTCCCCTCGGGGGACCCCGGCGTGTCGGGGGACTTTTGGGGGTCGCAGGAAGGCTGTCAGGGACCGTTTCGCCCTTCAGGGCGGAACAGGGCACTTCCCTTGAGACGCCGACGCGGGCAAGGGCCTCATCTTGCCAAGAGGTGGGAACCACGTGGTTTTTCTCGAGTTGCGGCGGCATTCTCGAGTTACGACGGGGATCTCAGCCTTCCCCTGGGGTTGGCCCTGGGAAGCCCAATCTTCCCCTCGGGTTGCGAGGGAACGCTGGGGGTTGCGCTCGAGTCACTGCAGGGCCGAAGAGACCTCACCTAGGCGTGTGTCCGGGACCTCATATTCCTCTCCAGGGAAGGCAGGGACCTCGGGGTTGCATTCCAGGCTCCCCCGGGGAGTCAGGCCTCGTCTCGAGGGGAAGCCAAGGACTCCGCTCTCCTCTCGAGTCGCGACGCGGGTCTCTTGGAGCCCCCTGAGCGGCCTCAAGGGAGTCCAGCCTCCTCTTCCGTTTGCAGAGAGGACCCGGGATTGCTCTCCAGGCCATGCAGGAAAAGAAGGCCCTCAGCTGGCGAGGACGGGGGCGTCTCAGGGGTTTCCTCGAGCTGCGGCGCCCGTGGGGGTTTTCTCCCGAGGCACGACGAGGATCTCAGGGAGCCTCTCGTGCGGCGCCAGGGAAGTCAGGTCTCCATGCGCGTGGCGAGGGGGAGCGCGTCCTGGCTCTCGAGTCACGGGAGGGGACTAGGGCCTCGAGACGCGTTGAAGAAGGACTCTCGAGGTCTTTCTCGGGGGGCGGCGGGAAACCCTCGTGTCCCTCGCCTTCTGCCGGGGACCTTAGGGAACTTCCCAGGGTGCCTCTGAGAGGCGAGGGATCCTGTGGAGGTGGCGGGGCCCCTCGGGACTCCGCTGGGTCTGGCGCAACGGAAGAGGGCCTCACCTCGAGGGGAGGCAGGAACCTCAGGCTTCCTGTCCGTTTCGGACTGCGACCGCAGGGTCCCTGCAGAGTTGGGACAGGAGAGTCAGGCCTCGTCTTGTCTGAGGAAGGGAGCCCCGCTGGCCTCTCGAGTTGCTCAGGGGGTCTCAGGCCCCCCGTCGAGCTGTGTGTGGAACCCGCGGGTCTTTGCGGACGATGCACGGGGGTGGCAGTGCCCCTTCGTGTTGTGCCTTCACCCACAGGGTTGCCTTCGAAGAGGGGTCCGGGCCTCGGGTCCTTCTCAAGAGCGGACCGGGGAATCGGGGGCGTTCGGCATGTGGCCCCACCCACGTGGCTCCTCTCGAATTTCCTCGTGAGACCGGCCTCACCCTGAGGGGCGCCGGGAAGGCCGGGAACCCCTTCCAGACCACGCAGGGGAATCGCCTCTCCTGTCGCGATCAGGAGGGGAGAAGGGGCTCAGAGGAAGCGGTGCCGGGACCCTCGGTGTTCCCCTCGGGGGACCCCGGCGTGTCGGGGGACTTTTGGGGGTCGCAGGAAGGCTGTCAGGGACCGTTTCGCCCTTCAGGGCGGAACAGGGCACTTCCCTTGAGACGCCGTCGCGGGCAAGGGCCTCATCTTGCCAAGAGGTGGGAACCACGTGGTTTTTCTCGAGTTGCGGCGGCATTCTCGAGTTACGACGGGGATCTCAGCCTTCCCCTGGGGTTGGCCCTGGGAAGCCCAATCTTCCCCTCGGGTTGCGAGGGAAAGCTGGGGGTTGCGCTCGAGTCACTGCAGGGCCGAAGAGACCTCACCTAGGCGTGTGTCCGGGACCTCATATTCCTCTCCAGGGAAGGCAGGGACCTCGGGGTTGCATTCCAGGCTCCCCCGGGGAGTCAGGCCTCGTCTCGAGGGGAAGCCAAGGACTCCGCTCTCCGCTCGAGTCGCGACGCGGGTCTCTTGGAGCCCCCTGAGCGGCCTCAAGGGAGTCCAGCCTCCTCTTCCGTTTGCAGAGAGGACCCGGGATTGCTCTCCAGGCCATGCAGGAAAAGAAGGCCCTCAGCTGGCGAGGACGGGGGCGTCTCAGGGGTTTCCTCGAGCTGCGGCGCCCGTGGGGGTTTTCTCCCGAGGCACGACGAGGATCTCAGGGAGCCTCTCGTGCGGCGCCAGGGAAGTCAGGTCTCCATGCGCGTGGCGAGGGGGAGCGCGTCCTGGCTCTCGAGTCACGGGAGGGGACTAGGGCCTCGAGACGCGTTGAAGAAGGACTCTCAAGGTCTTTCTCGGGGGGCGGCGGGAAACCCTCGTGTCCCTCGCCTTCTGCCGGGGACCTTAGGGAACTTCCCAGGGTGCCTCTGAGAGGCGAGGGATCCTGTGGAGGTGGCGGGGCCCCTCGGGACTCCGCTGGGTCTGGCGCAACGGAAGAGGGCCTCACCTCGAGGGGAGGCAGGAACCTCAGGCTTCCTCTCCGTTTCGGACTGCGACCGCAGGGTCCCTGCAGAGTTGGGACAGGAGAGTCAGGCCTCGTCTTGTCTGAGGAAGGGAACCCCGCTGGCCTCTCGAGTTGCTCAGGGGGTCTCAGGCCCCCCGTCGAGCTGTGTGTGGAACCCGCGGGTCTTTGCGGACGATGCACGGGGGTGGCAGTGCCCCTTCGTGTTGTGCCTTCACCCACAGGGTTGCCTTCGAAGAGGGGTCCGGGCCTCGGGTCCTTCTCAAGAGCGGACCGGGGAATCGGGGGCGTTCGGCATGTGGCCCCACCCACGTGGCTCCTCTCGAATTTCCTCGTGAGACCGGCCTCACCCTGAGGGGCGCCGGGAAGGCCGGGAACCCCTTCCAGACCACGCAGGGGAATCGCCTCTCCTGTCGCGATCAGGAGGGGAGAAGGGGCTCAGAGGAAGCGGTGCCGGGACCCTCGGTGTTCCCCTCGGGGGACCCCGGCGTGTCGGGGGACTTTTGGGGGTCGCAGGAAGGCTGTCAGGGACCGTTTCGCCCTTCAGGGCGGAACAGGGCACTTCCCTTGAGACGCCGTCGCGGGCAAGGGCCTCATCTTGCCAAGAGGTGGGAACCACGTGGTTTTTCTCGAGTTGCGGCGGCATTCTCGAGTTACGACGGGGATCTCAGCCTTCCCCTGGGGTTGGCCCTGGGAAGCCCAATCTTCCCCTCGGGTTGCGAGGGAAAGCTGGGGGTTGCGCTCGAGTCACTGCAGGGCCGAAGAGACCTCACCTAGGCGTGTGTCCGGGACCTCATATTCCTCTCCAGGGAAGGCAGGGACCTCGGGGTTGCATTCCAGGCTCCCCCGGGGAGTCAGGCCTCGTCTCGAGGGGAAGCCAAGGACTCCGCTCTCCGCTCGAGTCGCGACGCGGGTCTCTTGGAGCCCCCTGAGCGGCCTCAAGGGAGTCCAGCCTCCTCTTCCGTTTGCAGAGAGGACCCGGGATTGCTCTCCAGGCCATGCAGGAAAAGAAGGCCCTCAGCTGGCGAGGACGGGGGCGTCTCAGGGGTTTCCTCGAGCTGCGGCGCCCGTGGGGGTTTTCTCCCGAGGCACGACGAGGATCTCAGGGAGCCTCTCGTGCGGCGCCAGGGAAGTCAGGTCTCCATGCGCGTGGCGAGGGGGAGCGCGTCCTGGCTCTCGAGTCACGGGAGGGGACTAGGGCCTCGAGACGCGTTGAAGAAGGACTCTCGAGGTCTTTCTCGGGGGGCGGCGGGAAACCCTCGTGTCCCTCGCCTTCTGCCGGGGACCTTAGGGAACTTCCCAGGGTGCCTCTGAGAGGCGAGGGATCCTGTGGAGGTGGCGGGGCCCCTCGGGACTCCGCTGGGTCTGGCGCAACGGAAGAGGGCCTCACCTCGAGGGGAGGCAGGAACCTCAGGCTTCCTCTCCGTTTCGGACTGCGACCGCAGGGTCCCTGCAGAGTTGGGACAGGAGAGTCAGGCCTCGTCTTGTCTGAGGAAGGGAACCCCGCTGGCCTCTCGAGTTGCTCAGGGGGTCTCAGGCCCCCCGTCGAGCTGTGTGTGGAACCCGCGGGTCTTTGCGGACGATGCACGGGGGTGGCAGTGCCCCTTCGTGTTGTGCCTTCACCCACAGGGTTGCCTTCGAAGAGGGGTCCGGGCCTCGGGTCCTTCTCAAGAGCGGACCGGGGAATCGGGGGCGTTCGGCATGTGGCCCCACCCACGTGGCTCCTCTCGAATTTCCTCGTGAGACCGGCCTCACCCTGAGGGGCGCCGGGAAGGCCGGGAACCCCTTCCAGACCACGCAGGGGAATCGCCTCTCCTGTCGCGATCAGGAGGGGAGAAGGGGCTCAGAGGAAGCGGTGCCGGGACCCTCGGTGTTCCCCTCGGGGGACCCCGGCGTGTCGGGGGACTTTTGGGGGTCGCAGGAAGGCTGTCAGGGACCGTTTCGCCCTTCAGGGCGGAACAGGGCACTTCCCTTGAGACGCCGTCGCGGGCAAGGGCCTCATCTTGCCAAGAGGTGGGAACCACGTGGTTTTTCTCGAGTTGCGGCGGCATTCTCGAGTTACGACGGGGATCTCAGCCTTCCCCTGGGGTTGGCCCTGGGAAGCCCAATCTTCCCCTCGGGTTGCGAGGGAAAGCTGGGGGTTGCGCTCGAGTCACTGCAGGGCCGAAGAGACCTCACCTAGGCGTGTGTCCGGGACCTCATATTCCTCTCCAGGGAAGGCAGGGACCTCGGGGTTGCATTCCAGGCTCCCCCGGGGAGTCAGGCCTCGTCTCGAGGGGAAGCCAAGGACTCCGCTCTCCGCTCGAGTCGCGACGCGGGTCTCTTGGAGCCCCCTGAGCGGCCTCAAGGGAGTCCAGCCTCCTCTTCCGTTTGCAGAGAGGACCCGGGATTGCTCTCCAGGCCATGCAGGAAAAGAAGGCCCTCAGCTGGCGAGGACGGGGGCGTCTCAGGGGTTTCCTCGAGCTGCGGCGCCCGTGGGGGTTTTCTCCCGAGGCACGACGAGGATCTCAGGGAGCCTCTCGTGCGGCGCCAGGGAAGTCAGGTCTCCATGCGCGTGGCGAGGGGGAGCGCGTCCTGGCTCTCGAGTCACGGGAGGGGACTAGGGCCTCGAGACGCGTTGAAGAAGGACTCTCAAGGTCTTTCTCGGGGGGCGGCGGGAAACCCTCGTGTCCCTCGCCTTCTGCCGGGGACCTTAGGGAACTTCCCAGGGTGCCTCTGAGAGGCGAGGGATCCTGTGGAGGTGGCGGGGCCCCTCGGGACTCCGCTGGGTCTGGCGCAACGGAAGAGGGCCTCACCTCGAGGGGAGGCAGGAACCTCAGGCTTCCTCTCCGTTTCGGACTGCGACCGCAGGGTCCCTGCAGAGTTGGGACAGGAGAGTCAGGCCTCGTCTTGTCTGAGGAAGGGAACCCCGCTGGCCTCTCGAGTTGCTCAGGGGGTCTCAGGCCCCCCGTCGAGCTGTGTGTGGAACCCGCGGGTCTTTGCGGACGATGCACGGGGGTGGCAGTGCCCCTTCGTGTTGTGCCTTCACCCACAGGGTTGCCTTCGAAGAGGGGTCCGGGCCTCGGGTCCTTCTCAAGAGCGGACCGGGGAATCGGGGGCGTTCGGCATGTGGCCCCACCCACGTGGCTCCTCTCGAATTTCCTCGTGAGACCGGCCTCACCCTGAGGGGCGCCGGGAAGGCCGGGAACCCCTTCCAGACCACGCAGGGGAATCGCCTCTCCTGTCGCGATCAGGAGGGGAGAAGGGGCTCAGAGGAAGCGGTGCCGGGACCCTCGGTGTTCCCCTCGGGGGACCCCGGCGTGTCGGGGGACTTTTGGGGGTCGCAGGAAGGCTGTCAGGGACCGTTTCGCCCTTCAGGGCGGAACAGGGCACTTCCCTTGAGACGCCGTCGCGGGCAAGGGCCTCATCTTGCCAAGAGGTGGGAACCACGTGGTTTTTCTCGAGTTGCGGCGGCATTCTCGAGTTACGACGGGGATCTCAGCCTTCCCCTGGGGTTGGCCCTGGGAAGCCCAATCTTCCCCTCGGGTTGCGAGGGAAAGCTGGGGGTTGCGCTCGAGTCACTGCAGGGCCGAAGAGACCTCACCTAGGCGTGTGTCCGGGACCTCATATTCCTCTCCAGGGAAGGCAGGGACCTCGGGGTTGCATTCCAGGCTCCCCCGGGGAGTCAGGCCTCGTCTCGAGGGGAAGCCAAGGACTCCGCTCTCCGCTCGAGTCGCGACGCGGGTCTCTTGGAGCCCCCTGAGCGGCCTCAAGGGAGTCCAGCCTCCTCTTCCGTTTGCAGAGAGGACCCGGGATTGCTCTCCAGGCCATGCAGGAAAAGAAGGCCCTCAGCTGGCGAGGACGGGGGCGTCTCAGGGGTTTCCTCGAGCTGCGGCGCCCGTGGGGGTTTTCTCCCGAGGCACGACGAGGATCTCAGGGAGCCTCTCGTGCGGCGCCAGGGAAGTCAGGTCTCCATGCGCGTGGCGAGGGGGAGCGCGTCCTGGCTCTCGAGTCACGGGAGGGGACTAGGGCCTCGAGACGCGTTGAAGAAGGACTCTCAAGGTCTTTCTCGGGGGGCGGCGGGAAACCCTCGTGTCCCTCGCCTTCTGCCGGGGACCTTAGGGAACTTCCCAGGGTGCCTCTGAGAGGCGAGGGATCCTGTGGAGGTGGCGGGGCCCCTCGGGACTCCGCTGGGTCTGGCGCAACGGAAGAGGGCCTCACCTCGAGGGGAGGCAGGAACCTCAGGCTTCCTGTCCGTTTCGGACTGCGACCGCAGGGTCCCTGCAGAGTTGGGACAGGAGAGTCAGGCCTCGTCTTGTCTGAGGAAGGGAACCCCGCTGGCCTCTCGAGTTGCTCAGGGGGTCTCAGGCCCCCCGTCGAGCTGTGTGTGGAACCCGCGGGTCTTTGCGGACGATGCACGGGGGTGGCAGTGCCCCTTCGTGTTGTGCCTTCACCCACAGGGTTGCCTTCGAAGAGGGGTCCGGGCCTCGGGTCCTTCTCAAGAGCGGACCGGGGAATCGGGGGCGTTCGGCATGTGGCCCCACCCACGTGGCTCGTCTCGAATTTCCTCGTGAGACCGGCCTCACCCTGAGGGGCGCCGGGAAGGCCGGGAACCCCTTCCAGACCACGCAGGGGAATCGCCTCTCCTGTCGCGATCAGGAGGGGAGAAGGGGCTCAGAGGAAGCGGTGCCGGGACCCTCGGTGTTCCCCTCGGGGGACCCCGGCGTGTCGGGGGACTTTTGGGGGTCGCAGGAAGGCTGTCAGGGACCGTTTCGCCCTTCAGGGCGGAACAGGGCACTTCCCTTGAGACGCCGTCGCGGGCAAGGGCCTCATCTTGCCAAGAGGTGGGAACCACGTGGTTTTTCTCGAGTTGCGGCGGCATTCTCGAGTTACGACGGGGATCTCAGCCTTCCCCTGGGGTTGGCCCTGGGAAGCCCAATCTTCCCCTCGGGTTGCGAGGGAAAGCTGGGGGTTGCGCTCGAGTCACTGCAGGGCCGAAGAGACCTCACCTAGGCGTGTGTCCGGGACCTCATATTCCTCTCCAGGGAAGGCAGGGACCTCGGGGTTGCATTCCAGGCTCCCCCGGGGAGTCAGGCCTCGTCTCGAGGGGAAGCCAAGGACTCCGCTCTCCGCTCGAGTCGCGACGCGGGTCTCTTGGAGCCCCCTGAGCGGCCTCAAGGGAGTCCAGCCTCCTCTTCCGTTTGCAGAGAGGACCCGGGATTGCTCTCCAGGCCATGCAGGAAAAGAAGGCCCTCAGCTGGCGAGGACGGGGGCGTCTCAGGGGTTTCCTCGAGCTGCGGCGCCCGTGGGGGTTTTCTCCCGAGGCACGACGAGGATCTCAGGGAGCCTCTCGTGCGGCGCCAGGGAAGTCAGGTCTCCATGCGCGTGGCGAGGGGGAGCGCGTCCTGGCTCTCGAGTCACGGGAGGGGACTAGGGCCTCGAGACGCGTTGAAGAAGGACTCTCAAGGTCTTTCTCGGGGGGCGGCGGGAAACCCTCGTGTCCCTCGCCTTCTGCCGGGGACCTTAGGGAACTTCCCAGGGTGCCTCTGAGAGGCGAGGGATCCTGTGGAGGTGGCGGGGCCCCTCGGGACTCCGCTGGGTCTGGCGCAACGGAAGAGGGCCTCACCTCGAGGGGAGGCAGGAACCTCAGGCTTCCTGTCCGTTTCGGACTGCGACCGCAGGGTCCCTGCAGAGTTGGGACAGGAGAGTCAGGCCTCGTCTTGTCTGAGGAAGGGAACCCCGCTGGCCTCTCGAGTTGCTCAGGGGGTCTCAGGCCCCCCGTCGAGCTGTGTGTGGAACCCGCGGGTCTTTGCGGACGATGCACGGGGGTGGCAGTGCCCCTTCGTGTTGTGCCTTCACCCACAGGGTTGCCTTCGAAGAGGGGTCCGGGCCTCGGGTCCTTCTCAAGAGCGGACCGGGGAATCGGGGGCGTTTGGCATGTGGCCCCACCCACGTGGCTCCTCTCGAATTTCCTCGTGAGACCGGCCTCACCCTGAGGGGCGCCGGGAAGGCCGGGAACCCCTTCCAGACCACGCAGGGGAATCGCCTCTCCTGTCGCGATCAGGAGGGGAGAAGGGGCTCAGAGGAAGCGGTGCCGGGACCCTCGGTGTTCCCCTCGGGGGACCCCGGCGTGTCGGGGGACTTTTGGGGGTCGCAGGAAGGCTGTCAGGGACCGTTTCGCCCTTCAGGGCGGAACAGGGCACTTCCCTTGAGACGCCGTCGCGGGCAAGGGCCTCATCTTGCCAAGAGGTGGGAACCACGTGGTTTTTCTCGAGTTGCGGCGGCATTCTCGAGTTACGACGGGGATCTCAGCCTTCCCCTGGGGTTGGCCCTGGGAAGCCCAATCTTCCCCTCGGGTTGCGAGGGAAAGCTGGGGGTTGCGCTCGAGTCACTGCAGGGCCGAAGAGACCTCACCTAGGCGTGTGTCCGGGACCTCATATTCCTCTCCAGGGAAGGCAGGGACCTCGGGGTTGCATTCCAGGCTCCCCCGGGGAGTCAGGCCTCGTCTCGAGGGGAAGCCAAGGACTCCGCTCTCCGCTCGAGTCGCGACGCGGGTCTCTTGGAGCCCCCTGAGCGGCCTCAAGGGAGTCCAGCCTCCTCTTCCGTTTGCAGAGAGGACCCGGGATTGCTCTCCAGGCCATGCAGGAAAAGAAGGCCCTCAGCTGGCGAGGACGGGGGCGTCTCAGGGGTTTCCTCGAGCTGCGGCGCCCGTGGGGGTTTTCTCCCGAGGCACGACGAGGATCTCAGGGAGCCTCTCGTGCGGCGCCAGGGAAGTCAGGTCTCCATGCGCGTGGCGAGGGGGAGCGCGTCCTGGCTCTCGAGTCACGGGAGGGGACTAGGGCCTCGAGACGCGTTGAAGAAGGACTCTCAAGGTCTTTCTCGGGGGGCGGCGGGAAACCCTCGTGTCCCTCGCCTTCTGCCGGGGACCTTAGGGAACTTCCCAGGGTGCCTCTGAGAGGCGAGGGATCCTGTGGAGGTGGCGGGGCCCCTCGGGACTCCGCTGGGTCTGGCGCAACGGAAGAGGGCCTCACCTCGAGGGGAGGCAGGAACCTCAGGCTTCCTCTCCGTTTCGGACTGCGACCGCAGGGTCCCTGCAGAGTTGGGACAGGAGAGTCAGGCCTCGTCTTGTCTGAGGAAGGGAACCCCGCTGGCCTCTCGAGTTGCTCAGGGGGTCTCAGGCCCCCCGTCGAGCTGTGTGTGGAACCCGCGGGTCTTTGCGGACGATGCACGGGGGTGGCAGTGCCCCTTCGTGTTGTGCCTTCACCCACAGGGTTGCCTTCGAAGAGGGGTCCGGGCCTCGGGTCCTTCTCAAGAGCGGACCGGGGAATCGGGGGCGTTCGGCATGTGGCCCCACCCACGTGGCTCCTCTCGAATTTCCTCGTGAGACCGGCCTCACCCTGAGGGGCGCCGGGAAGGCCGGGAACCCCTTCCAGACCACGCAGGGGAATCGCCTCTCCTGTCGCGATCAGGAGGGGAGAAGGGGCTCAGAGGAAGCGGTGCCGGGACCCTCGGTGTTCCCCTCGGGGGACCCCGGCGTGTCGGGGGACTTTTGGGGGTCGCAGGAAGGCTGTCAGGGACCGTTTCGCCCTTCAGGGCGGAACAGGGCACTTCCCTTGAGACGCCGTCGCGGGCAAGGGCCTCATCTTGCCAAGAGGTGGGAACCACGTGGTTTTTCTCGAGTTGCGGCGGCATTCTCGAGTTACGACGGGGATCTCAGCCTTCCCCTGGGGTTGGCCCTGGGAAGCCCAATCTTCCCCTCGGGTTGCGAGGGAAAGCTGGGGGTTGCGCTCGAGTCACTGCAGGGCCGAAGAGACCTCACCTAGGCGTGTGTCTGGGACCTCATATTCCTCTCCAGGGAAGGCAGGGACCTCGGGGTTGCATTCCAGGCTCCCCCGGGGAGTCAGGCCTCGTCTCGAGGGGAAGCCAAGGACTCCGCTCTCCGCTCGAGTCGCGACGCGGGTCTCTTGGAGCCCCCTGAGCGGCCTCAAGGGAGTCCAGCCTCCTCTTCCGTTTGCAGAGAGGACCCGGGATTGCTCTCCAGGCCATGCAGGAAAAGAAGGCCCTCAGCTGGCGAGGACGGGGGCGTCTCAGTGGTTTCCTCGAGCTGCGGCGCCCGTGGGGGTTTTCTCCCGAGGCACGACGAGGATCTCAGGGAGCCTCTCGTGCGGCGCCAGGGAAGTCAGGTCTCCATGCGCGTGGCGAGGGGGAGCGCGTCCTGGCTCTCGAGTCACGGGAGGGGACTAGGGCCTCGAGACGCGTTGAAGAAGGACTCTCAAGGTCTTTCTCGGGGGGCGGCGGGAAACCCTCGTGTCCCTCGCCTTCTGCCGGGGACCTTAGGGAACTTCCCAGGGTGCCTCTGAGAGGCGAGGGATCCTGTGGAGGTGGCGGGGCCCCTCGGGACTCCGCTGGGTCTGGCGCAACGGAAGAGGGCCTCACCTCGAGGGGAGGCAGGAACCTCAGGCTTCCTCTCCGTTTCGGACTGCGACCGCAGGGTCCCTGCAGAGTTGGGACAGGAGAGTCAGGCCTCGTCTTGTCTGAGGAAGGGAACCCCGCTGGCCTCTCGAGTTGCTCAGGGGGTCTCAGGCCCCCCGTCGAGCTGTGTGTGGAACCCGCGGGTCTTTGCGGACGATGCACGGGGGTGGCAGTGCCCCTTCGTGTTGTGCCTTCACCCACAGGGTTGCCTTCGAAGAGGGGTCCGGGCCTCGGGTCCTTCTCAAGAGCGGACCGGGGAATCGGGGGCGTTCGGCATGTGGCCCCACCCACGTGGCTCCTCTCGAATTTCCTCGTGAGACCGGCCTCACCCTGAGGGGCGCCGGGAAGGCCGGGAACCCCTTCCAGACCACGCAGGGGAATCGCCTCTCCTGTCGCGATCAGGAGGGGAGAAGGGGCTCAGAGGAAGCGGTGCCGGGACCCTCGGTGTTCCCCTCGGGGGACCCCGGCGTGTCGGGGGACTTTTGGGGGTCGCAGGAAGGCTGTCAGGGACCGTTTCGCCCTTCAGGGCGGAACAGGGCACTTCCCTTGAGACGCCGTCGCGGGCAAGGGCCTCATCTTGCCAAGAGGTGGGAACCACGTGGTTTTTCTCGAGTTGCGGCGGCATTCTCGAGTTACGACGGGGATCTCAGCCTTCCCCTGGGGTTGGCCCTGGGAAGCCCAATCTTCCCCTCGGGTTGCGAGGGAACGCTGGGGGTTGCGCTCGAGTCACTGCAGGGCCGAAGAGACCTCACCTAGGCGTGTGTCCGGGACCTCATATTCCTCTCCAGGGAAGGCAGGGACCTCGGGGTTGCATTCCAGGCTCCCCCGGGGAGTCAGGCCTCGTCTCGAGGGGAAGCCAAGGACTCCGCTCTCCTCTCGAGTCGCGACGCGGGTCTCTTGGAGCCCCCTGAGCGGCCTCAAGGGAGTCCAGCCTCCTCTTCCGTTTGGAGAGAGGACCCGGGATTGCTCTCCAGGCCATGCAGGAAAAGAAGGCCCTCAGCTGGCGAGGACGGGGGCGTCTCAGGGGTTTCCTCGAGCTGCGGCGCCCGTGGGGGTTTTCTCCCGAGGCACGACGAGGATCTCAGGGAGCCTCTCGTGCGGCGCCAGGGAAGTCAGGTCTCCATGCGCGTGGCGAGGGGGAGCGCGTCCTGGCTCTCGAGTCACGGGAGGGGACTAGGGCCTCGAGACGCGTTGAAGAAGGACTCTCGAGGTCTTTCTCGGGGGGCGGCGGGAAACCCTCGTGTCCCTCGCCTTCTGCCGGGGACCTTAGGGAACTTCCCAGGGTGCCTCTGAGAGGCGAGGGATCCTGTGGAGGTGGCGGGGCCCCTCGGGACTCCGCTGGGTCTGGCGCAACGGAAGAGGGCCTCACCTCGAGGGGAGGCAGGAACCTCAGGCTTCCTGTCCGTTTCGGACTGCGACCGCAGGGTCCCTGCAGAGTTGGGACAGGAGAGTCAGGCCTCGTCTTGTCTGAGGAAGGGAACCCCGCTGGCCTCTCGAGTTGCTCAGGGGGTCTCAGGCCCCCCGTCGAGCTGTGTGTGGAACCCGCGGGTCTTTGCGGACGATGCACGGGGGTGGCAGTGCCCCTTCGTGTTGTGCCTTCACCCACAGGGTTGCCTTCGAAGAGGGGTCCGGGCCTCGGGTCCTTCTCAAGAGCGGACCGGGGAATCGGGGGCGTTCGGCATGTGGCCCCACCCACGTGGCTCCTCTCGAATTTCCTCGTGAGACCGGCCTCACCCTGAGGGGCGCCGGGAAGGCCGGGAACCCCTTCCAGACCACGCAGGGGAATCGCCTCTCCTGTCGCGATCAGGAGGGGAGAAGGGGCTCAGAGGAAGCGGTGCCGGGACCCTCGGTGTTCCCCTCGGGGGACCCCGGCGTGTCGGGGGACTTTTGGGGGTCGCAGGAAGGCTGTCAGGGACCGTTTCGCCCTTCAGGGCGGAACAGGGCACTTCCCTTGAGACGCCGTCGCGGGCAAGGGCCTCATCTTGCCAAGAGGTGGGAACCACGTGGTTTTTCTCGAGTTGCGGCGGCATTCTCGAGTTACGACGGGGATCTCAGCCTTCCCCTGGGGTTGGCCCTGGGAAGCCCAATCTTCCCCTCGGGTTGCGAGGGAACGCTGGGGGTTGCGCTCGAGTCACTGCAGGGCCGAAGAGACCTCACCTAGGCGTGTGTCCGGGACCTCATATTCCTCTCCAGGGAAGGCAGGGACCTCGGGGTTGCATTCCAGGCTCCCCCGGGGAGTCAGGCCTCGTCTCGAGGGGAAGCCAAGGACTCCGCTCTCCTCTCGAGTCGCGACGCGGGTCTCTTGGAGCCCCCTGAGCGGCCTCAAGGGAGTCCAGCCTCCTCTTCCGTTTGCAGAGAGGACCCGGGATTGCTCTCCAGGCCATGCAGGAAAAGAAGGCCCTCAGCTGGCGAGGACGGGGGCGTCTCAGGGGTTTCCTCGAGCTGCGGCGCCCGTGGGGGTTTTCTCCCGAGGCACGACGAGGATCTCAGGGAGCCTCTCGTGCGGCGCCAGGGAAGTCAGGTCTCCATGCGCGTGGCGAGGGGGAGCGCGTCCTGGCTCTCGAGTCACGGGAGGGGACTAGGGCCTCGAGACGCGTTGAAGAAGGACTCTCGAGGTCTTTCTCGGGGGGCGGCGGGAAACCCTCGTGTCCCTCGCCTTCTGCCGGGGACCTTAGGGAACTTCCCAGGGTGCCTCTGAGAGGCGAGGGATCCTGTGGAGGTGGCGGGGCCCCTCGGGACTCCGCTGGGTCTGGCGCAACGGAAGAGGGCCTCACCTCGAGGGGAGGCAGGAACCTCAGGCTTCCTGTCCGTTTCGGACTGCGACCGCAGGGTCCCTGCAGAGTTGGGACAGGAGAGTCAGGCCTCGTCTTGTCTGAGGAAGGGAACCCCGCTGGCCTCTCGAGTTGCTCAGGGGGTCTCAGGCCCCCCGTCGAGCTGTGTGTGGAACCCGCGGGTCTTTGCGGACGATGCACGGGGGTGGCAGTGCCCCTTCGTGTTGTGCCTTCACCCACAGGGTTGCCTTCGAAGAGGGGTCCGGGCCTCGGGTCCTTCTCAAGAGCGGACCGGGGAATCGGGGGCGTTCGGCATGTGGCCCCACCCACGTGGCTCGTCTCGAATTTCCTCGTGAGACCGGCCTCACCCTGAGGGGCGCCGGGAAGGCCGGGAACCCCTTCCAGACCACGCAGGGGAATCGCCTCTCCTGTCGCGATCAGGAGGGGAGAAGGGGCTCAGAGGAAGCGGTGCCGGGACCCTCGGTGTTCCCCTCGGGGGACCCCGGCGTGTCGGGGGACTTTTGGGGGTCGCAGGAAGGCTGTCAGGGACCGTTTCGCCCTTCAGGGCGGAACAGGGCACTTCCCTTGAGACGCCGTCGCGGGCAAGGGCCTCATCTTGCCAAGAGGTGGGAACCACGTGGTTTTTCTCGAGTTGCGGCGGCATTCTCGAGTTACGACGGGGATCTCAGCCTTCCCCTGGGGTTGGCCCTGGGAAGCCCAATCTTCCCCTCGGGTTGCGAGGGAAAGCTGGGGGTTGCGCTCGAGTCACTGCAGGGCCGAAGAGACCTCACCTAGGCGTGTGTCCGGGACCTCATATTCCTCTCCAGGGAAGGCAGGGACCTCGGGGTTGCATTCCAGGCTCCCCCGGGGAGTCAGGCCTCGTCTCGAGGGGAAGCCAAGGACTCCGCTCTCCGCTCGAGTCGCGACGCGGGTCTCTTGGAGCCCCCTGAGCGGCCTCAAGGGAGTCCAGCCTCCTCTTCCGTTTGCAGAGAGGACCCGGGATTGCTCTCCAGGCCATGCAGGAAAAGAAGGCCCTCAGCTGGCGAGGACGGGGGCGTCTCAGGGGTTTCCTCGAGCTGCGGCGCCCGTGGGGGTTTTCTCCCGAGGCACGACGAGGATCTCAGGGAGCCTCTCGTGCGGCGCCAGGGAAGTCAGGTCTCCATGCGCGTGGCGAGGGGGAGCGCGTCCTGGCTCTCGAGTCACGGGAGGGGACTAGGGCCTCGAGACGCGTTGAAGAAGGACTCTCGAGGTCTTTCTCGGGGGGCGGCGGGAAACCCTCGTGTCCCTCGCCTTCTGCCGGGGACCTTAGGGAACTTGCCAGGGTGCCTCTGAGAGGCGAGGGATCCTGTGGAGGTGGCGGGGCCCCTCGGGACTCCGCTGGGTCTGGCGCAACGGAAGAGGGCCTCACCTCGAGGGGAGGCAGGAACCTCAGGCTTCCTCTCCGTTTCGGACTGCGACCGCAGGGTCCCTGCAGAGTTGGGACAGGAGAGTCAGGCCTCGTCTTGTCTGAGGAAGGGAACCCCGCTGGCCTCTCGAGTTGCTCAGGGGGTCTCAGGCCCCCCGTCGAGCTGTGTGTGGAACCCGCGGGTCTTTGCGGACGATGCACGGGGGTGGCAGTGCCCCTTCGTGTTGTGCCTTCACCCACAGGGTTGCCTTCGAAGAGGGGTCCGGGCCTCGGGTCCTTCTCAAGAGCGGACCGGGGAATCGGGGGCGTTCGGCATGTGGCCCCACCCACGTGGCTCGTCTCGAATTTCCTCGTGAGACCGGCCTCACCCTGAGGGGCGCCGGGAAGGCCGGGAACCCCTTCCAGACCACGCAGGGGAATCGCCTCTCCTGTCGCGATCAGGAGGGGAGAAGGGGCTCAGAGGAAGCGGTGCCGGGACCCTCGGTGTTCCCCTCGGGGGACCCCGGCGTGTCGGGGGACTTTTGGGGGTCGCAGGAAGGCTGTCAGGGACCGTTTCGCCCTTCAGGGCGGAACAGGGCACTTCCCTTGAGACGCCGTCGCGGGCAAGGGCCTCATCTTGCCAAGAGGTGGGAACCACGTGGTTTTTCTCGAGTTGCGGCGGCATTCTCGAGTTACGACGGGGATCTCAGCCTTCCCCTGGGGTTGGCCCTGGGAAGCCCAATCTTCCCCTCGGGTTGCGAGGGAAAGCTGGGGGTTGCGCTCGAGTCACTGCAGGGCCGAAGAGACCTCACCTAGGCGTGTGTCCGGGACCTCATATTCCTCTCCAGGGAAGGCAGGGACCTCGGGGTTGCATTCCAGGCTCCCCCGGGGAGTCAGGCCTCGTCTCGAGGGGAAGCCAAGGACTCCGCTCTCCTCTCGAGTCGCGACGCGGGTCTCTTGGAGCCCCCTGAGCGGCCTCAAGGGAGTCCAGCCTCCTCTTCCGTTTGGAGAGAGGACCCGGGATTGCTCTCCAGGCCATGCAGGAAAAGAAGGCCCTCAGCTGGCGAGGACGGGGGCGTCTCAGGGGTTTCCTCGAGCTGCGGCGCCCGTGGGGGTTTTCTCCCGAGGCACGACGAGGATCTCAGGGAGCCTCTCGTGCGGCGCCAGGGAAGTCAGGTCTCCATGCGCGTGGCGAGGGGGAGCGCGTCCTGGCTCTCGAGTCACGGGAGGGGACTAGGGCCTCGAGACGCGTTGAAGAAGGACTCTCGAGGTCTTTCTCGGGGGGCGGCGGGAAACCCTCGTGTCCCTCGCCTTCTGCCGGGGACCTTAGGGAACTTGCCAGGGTGCCTCTGAGAGGCGAGGGATCCTGTGGAGGTGGCGGGGCCCCTCGGGACTCCGCTGGGTCTGGCGCAACGGAAGAGGGCCTCACCTCGAGGGGAGGCAGGAACCTCAGGCTTCCTCTCCGTTTCGGACTGCGACCGCAGGGTCCCTGCAGAGTTGGGACAGGAGAGTCAGGCCTCGTCTTGTCTGAGGAAGGGAACCCCGCTGGCGTCTCGAGTTGCTCAGGGGGTCTCAGGCCCCCCGTCGAGCTGTGTGTGGAACCCGCGGGTCTTTGCGGACGATGCACGGGGGTGGCAGTGCCCCTTCGTGTTGTGCCTTCACCCACAGGGTTGCCTTCGAAGAGGGGTCCGGGCCTCGGGTCCTTCTCAAGAGCGGACCGGGGAATCGGGGGCGTTCGGCATGTGGCCCCACCCACGTGGCTCGTCTCGAATTTCCTCGTGAGACCGGCCTCACCCTGAGGGGCGCCGGGAAGGCCGGGAACCCCTTCCAGACCACGCAGGGGAATCGCCTCTCCTGTCGCGATCAGGAGGGGAGAAGGGGCTCAGAGGAAGCGGTGCCGGGACCCTCAGTGTTCCCCTCGGGGGACCCCGGCGTGTCGGGGGACTTTTGGGGGTCGCAGGAAGGCTGTCAGGGACCGTTTCGCCCTTCAGGGCGGAACAGGGCACTTCCCTTGAGACGCCGTCGCGGGCAAGGGCCTCATCTTGCCAAGAGGTGGGAACCACGTGGTTTTTCTCGAGTTGCGGCGGCATTCTCGAGTTACGACGGGGATCTCAGCCTTCCCCTGGGGTTGGCCCTGGGAAGCCCAATCTTCCCCTCGGGTTGCGAGGGAAAGCTGGGGGTTGCGCTCGAGTCACTGCAGGGCCGAAGAGACCTCACCTAGGCGTGTGTCCGGGACCTCATATTCCTCTCCAGGGAAGGCAGGGACCTCGGGGTTGCATTCCAGGCTCCCCCGGGGAGTCAGGCCTCGTCTCGAGGGGAAGCCAAGGACTCCGCTCTCCTCTCGAGTCGCGACGCGGGTCTCTTGGAGCCCCCTGAGCGGCCTCAAGGGAGTCCAGCCTCCTCTTCCGTTTGGAGAGAGGACCCGGGATTGCTCTCCAGGCCATGCAGGAAAAGAAGGCCCTCAGCTGGCGAGGACGGGGGCGTCTCAGGGGTTTCCTCGAGCTGCGGCGCCCGTGGGGGTTTTCTCCCGAGGCACGACGAGGATCTCAGGGAGCCTCTCGTGCGGCGCCAGGGAAGTCAGGTCTCCATGCGCGTGGCGAGGGGGAGCGCGTCCTGGCTCTCGAGTCACGGGAGGGGACTAGGGCCTCGAGACGCGTTGAAGAAGGACTCTCGAGGTCTTTCTCGGGGGGCGGCGGGAAACCCTCGTGTCCCTCGCCTTCTGCCGGGGACCTTAGGGAACTTGCCAGGGTGCCTCTGAGAGGCGAGGGATCCTGTGGAGGTGGCGGGGCCCCTCGGGACTCCGCTGGGTCTGGCGCAACGGAAGAGGGCCTCACCTCGAGGGGAGGCAGGAACCTCAGGCTTCCTCTCCGTTTCGGACTGCGACCGCAGGGTCCCTGCAGAGTTGGGACAGGAGAGTCAGGCCTCGTCTTGTCTGAGGAAGGGAACCCCGCTGGCGTCTCGAGTTGCTCAGGGGGTCTCAGGCCCCCCGTCGAGCTGTGTGTGGAACCCGCGGGTCTTTGCGGACGATGCACGGGGGTGGCAGTGCCCCTTCGTGTTGTGCCTTCACCCACAGGGTTGCCTTCGAAGAGGGGTCCGGGCCTCGGGTCCTTCTCAAGAGCGGACCGGGGAATCGGGGGCGTTCGGCATGTGGCCCCACCCACGTGGCTCGTCTCGAATTTCCTCGTGAGACCGGCCTCACCCTGAGGGGCGCCGGGAAGGCCGGGAACCCCTTCCAGACCACGCAGGGGAATCGCCTCTCCTGTCGCGATCAGGAGGGGAGAAGGGGCTCAGAGGAAGCGGTGCCGGGACCCTTGGTGTTCCCCTCGGGGGACCCCGGCGTGTCGGGGGACTTTTGGGGGTCGCAGGAAGGCTGTCAGGGACCGTTTCGCCCTTCAGGGCGGAACAGGGCACTTCCCTTGAGACGCCGTCGCGGGCAAGGGCCTCATCTTGCCAAGAGGTGGGAACCACGTGGTTTTTCTCGAGTTGCGGCGGCATTCTCGAGTTACGACGGGGATCTCAGCCTTCCCCTGGGGTTGGCCCTGGGAAGCCCAATCTTCCCCTCGGGTTGCGAGGGAAAGCTGGGGGTTGCGCTCGAGTCACTGCAGGGCCGAAGAGACCTCACCTAGGCGTGTGTCCGGGACCTCATATTCCTCTCCAGGGAAGGCAGGGACCTCGGGGTTGCATTCCAGGCTCCCCCGGGGAGTCAGGCCTCGTCTCGAGGGGAAGCCAAGGACTCCGCTCTCCTCTCGAGTCGCGACGCGGGTCTCTTGGAGCCCCCTGAGCGGCCTCAAGGGAGTCCAGCCTCCTCTTCCGTTTGGAGAGAGGACCCGGGATTGCTCTCCAGGCCATGCAGGAAAAGAAGGCCCTCAGCTGGCGAGGACGGGGGCGTCTCAGGGGTTTCCTCGAGCTGCGGCGCCCGTGGGGGTTTTCTCCCGAGGCACGACGAGGATCTCAGGGAGCCTCTCGTGCGGCGCCAGGGAAGTCAGGTCTCCATGCGCGTGGCGAGGGGGAGCGCGTCCTGGCTCTCGAGTCACGGGAGGGGACTAGGGCCTCGAGACGCGTTGAAGAAGGACTCTCGAGGTCTTTCTCGGGGGGCGGCGGGAAACCCTCGTGTCCCTCGCCTTCTGCCGGGGACCTTAGGGAACTTGCCAGGGTGCCTCTGAGAGGCGAGGGATCCTGTGGAGGTGGCGGGGCCCCTCGGGACTCCGCTGGGTCTGGCGCAACGGAAGAGGGCCTCACCTCGAGGGGAGGCAGGAACCTCAGGCTTCCTCTCCGTTTCGGACTGCGACCGCAGGGTCCCTGCAGAGTTGGGACAGGAGAGTCAGGCCTCGTCTTGTCTGAGGAAGGGAACCCCGCTGGCGTCTCGAGTTGCTCAGGGGGTCTCAGGCCCCCCGTCGAGCTGTGTGTGGAACCCGCGGGTCTTTGCGGACGATGCACGGGGGTGGCAGTGCCCCTTCGTGTTGTGCCTTCACCCACAGGGTTGCCTTCGAAGAGGGGTCCGGGCCTCGGGTCCTTCTCAAGAGCGGACCGGGGAATCGGGGGCGTTCGGCATGTGGCCCCACCCACGTGGCTCGTCTCGAATTTCCTCGTGAGACCGGCCTCACCCTGAGGGGCGCCGGGAAGGCCGGGAACCCCTTCCAGACCACGCAGGGGAATCGCCTCTCCTGTCGCGATCAGGAGGGGAGAAGGGGCTCAGAGGAAGCGGTGCCGGGACCCTCAGTGTTCCCCTCGGGGGACCCCGGCGTGTCGGGGGACTTTTGGGGGTCGCAGGAAGGCTGTCAGGGACCGTTTCGCCCTTCAGGGCGGAACAGGGCACTTCCCTTGAGACGCCGTCGCGGGCAAGGGCCTCATCTTGCCAAGAGGTGGGAACCACGTGGTTTTTCTCGAGTTGCGGCGGCATTCTCGAGTTACGACGGGGATCTCAGCCTTCCCCTGGGGTTGGCCCTGGGAAGCCCAATCTTCCCCTCGGGTTGCGAGGGAAAGCTGGGGGTTGCGCTCGAGTCACTGCAGGGCCGAAGAGACCTCACCTAGGCGTGTGTCCGGGACCTCATATTCCTCTCCAGGGAAGGCAGGGACCTCGGGGTTGCATTCCAGGCTCCCCCGGGGAGTCAGGCCTCGTCTCGAGGGGAAGCCAAGGACTCCGCTCTCCTCTCGAGTCGCGACGCGGGTCTCTTGGAGCCCCCTGAGCGGCCTCAAGGGAGTCCAGCCTCCTCTTCCGTTTGGAGAGAGGACCCGGGATTGCTCTCCAGGCCATGCAGGAAAAGAAGGCCCTCAGCTGGCGAGGACGGGGGCGTCTCAGGGGTTTCCTCGAGCTGCGGCGCCCGTGGGGGTTTTCTCCCGAGGCACGACGAGGATCTCAGGGAGCCTCTCGTGCGGCGCCAGGGAAGTCAGGTCTCCATGCGCGTGGCGAGGGGGAGCGCGTCCTGGCTCTCGAGTCACGGGAGGGGACTAGGGCCTCGAGACGCGTTGAAGAAGGACTCTCGAGGTCTTTCTCGGGGGGCGGCGGGAAACCCTCGTGTCCCTCGCCTTCTGCCGGGGACCTTAGGGAACTTGCCAGGGTGCCTCTGAGAGGCGAGGGATCCTGTGGAGGTGGCGGGGCCCCTCGGGACTCCGCTGGGTCTGGCGCAACGGAAGAGGGCCTCACCTCGAGGGGAGGCAGGAACCTCAGGCTTCCTCTCCGTTTCGGACTGCGACCGCAGGGTCCCTGCAGAGTTGGGACAGGAGAGTCAGGCCTCGTCTTGTCTGAGGAAGGGAACCCCGCTGGCGTCTCGAGTTGCTCAGGGGGTCTCAGGCCCCCCGTCGAGCTGTGTGTGGAACCCGCGGGTCTTTGCGGACGATGCACGGGGGTGGCAGTGCCCCTTCGTGTTGTGCCTTCACCCACAGGGTTGCCTTCGAAGAGGGGTCCGGGCCTCGGGTCCTTCTCAAGAGCGGACCGGGGAATCGGGGGCGTTCGGCATGTGGCCCCACCCACGTGGCTCGTCTCGAATTTCCTCGTGAGACCGGCCTCACCCTGAGGGGCGCCGGGAAGGCCGGGAACCCCTTCCAGACCACGCAGGGGAATCGCCTCTCCTGTCGCGATCAGGAGGGGAGAAGGGGCTCAGAGGAAGCGGTGCCGGGACCCTCGGTGTTCCCCTCGGGGGACCCCGGCGTGTCGGGGGACTTTTGGGGGTCGCAGGAAGGCTGTCAGGGACCGTTTCGCCCTTCAGGGCGGAACAGGGCACTTCCCTTGAGACGCCGTCGCGGGCAAGGGCCTCATCTTGCCAAGAGGTGGGAACCACGTGGTTTTTCTCGAGTTGCGGCGGCATTCTCGAGTTACGACGGGGATCTCAGCCTTCCCCTGGGGTTGGCCCTGGGAAGCCCAATCTTCCCCTCGGGTTGCGAGGGAAAGCTGGGGGTTGCGCTCGAGTCACTGCAGGGCCGAAGAGACCTCACCTAGGCGTGTGTCCGGGACCTCATATTCCTCTCCAGGGAAGGCAGGGACCTCGGGGTTGCATTCCAGGCTCCCCCGGGGAGTCAGGCCTCGTCTCGAGGGGAAGCCAAGGACTCCGCTCTCCTCTCGAGTCGCGACGCGGGTCTCTTGGAGCCCCCTGAGCGGCCTCAAGGGAGTCCAGCCTCCTCTTCCGTTTGGAGAGAGGACCCGGGATTGCTCTCCAGGCCATGCAGGAAAAGAAGGCCCTCAGCTGGCGAGGACGGGGGCGTCTCAGGGGTTTCCTCGAGCTGCGGCGCCCGTGGGGGTTTTCTCCCGAGGCACGACGAGGATCTCAGGGAGCCTCTCGTGCGGCGCCAGGGAAGTCAGGTCTCCATGCGCGTGGCGAGGGGGAGCGCGTCCTGGCTCTCGAGTCACGGGAGGGGACTAGGGCCTCGAGACGCGTTGAAGAAGGACTCTCGAGGTCTTTCTCGGGGGGCGGCGGGAAACCCTCGTGTCCCTCGCCTTCTGCCGGGGACCTTAGGGAACTTGCCAGGGTGCCTCTGAGAGGCGAGGGATCCTGTGGAGGTGGCGGGGCCCCTCGGGACTCCGCTGGGTCTGGCGCAACGGAAGAGGGCCTCACCTCGAGGGGAGGCAGGAACCTCAGGCTTCCTCTCCGTTTCGGACTGCGACCGCAGGGTCCCTGCAGAGTTGGGACAGGAGAGTCAGGCCTCGTCTTGTCTGAGGAAGGGAACCCCGCTGGCGTCTCGAGTTGCTCAGGGGGTCTCAGGCCCCCCGTCGAGCTGTGTGTGGAACCCGCGGGTCTTTGCGGACGATGCACGGGGGTGGCAGTGCCCCTTCGTGTTGTGCCTTCACCCACAGGGTTGCCTTCGAAGAGGGGTCCGGGCCTCGGGTCCTTCTCAAGAGCGGACCGGGGAATCGGGGGCGTTCGGCATGTGGCCCCACCCACGTGGCTCGTCTCGAATTTCCTCGTGAGACCGGCCTCACCCTGAGGGGCGCCGGGAAGGCCGGGAACCCCTTCCAGACCACGCAGGGGAATCGCCTCTCCTGTCGCGATCAGGAGGGGAGAAGGGGCTCAGAGGAAGCGGTGCCGGGACCCTCGGTGTTCCCCTCGGGGGACCCCGGCGTGTCGGGGGACTTTTGGGGGTCGCAGGAAGGCTGTCAGGGACCGTTTCGCCCTTCAGGGCGGAACAGGGCACTTCCCTTGAGACGCCGTCGCGGGCAAGGGCCTCATCTTGCCAAGAGGTGGGAACCACGTGGTTTTTCTCGAGTTGCGGCGGCATTCTCGAGTTACGACGGGGATCTCAGCCTTCCCCTGGGGTTGGCCCTGGGAAGCCCAATCTTCCCCTCGGGTTGCGAGGGAAAGCTGGGGGTTGCGCTCGAGTCACTGCAGGGCCGAAGAGACCTCACCTAGGCGTGTGTCCGGGACCTCATATTCCTCTCCAGGGAAGGCAGGGACCTCGGGGTTGCATTCCAGGCTCCCCCGGGGAGTCAGGCCTCGTCTCGAGGGGAAGCCAAGGACTCCGCTCTCCGCTCGAGTCGCGACGCGGGTCTCTTGGAGCCCCCTGAGCGGCCTCAAGGGAGTCCAGCCTCCTCTTCCGTTTGGAGAGAGGACCCGGGATTGCTCTCCAGGCCATGCAGGAAAAGAAGGCCCTCAGCTGGCGAGGACGGGGGCGTGTCAGGGGTTTCCTCGAGCTGCGGCGCCCGTGGGGGTTTTCTCCCGAGGCACGACGAGGATCTCAGGGAGCCTCTCGTGCGGCGCCAGGGAAGTCAGGTCTCCATGCGCGTGGCGAGGGGGAGCGCGTCCTGGCTCTCGAGTCACGGGAGGGGACTAGGGCCTCGAGACGCGTTGAAGAAGGACTCTCGAGGTCTTTCTCGGGGGGCGGCGGGAAACCCTCGTGTCCCTCGCCTTCTGCCGGGGACCTTAGGGAACTTCCCAGGGTGCCTCTGAGAGGCGAGGGATCCTGTGGAGGTGGCGGGGCCCCTCGGGACTCCGCTGGGTCTGGCGCAACGGAAGAGGGCCTCACCTCGAGGGGAGGCAGGAACCTCAGGCTTCCTCTCCGTTTCGGACTGCGACCGCAGGGTCCCTGCAGAGTTGGGACAGGAGAGTCAGGCCTCGTCTTGTCTGAGGAAGGGAACCCCGCTGGCCTCTCGAGTTGCTCAGGGGGTCTCAGGCCCCCCGTCGAGCTGTGTGTGGAACCCGCGGGTCTTTGCGGACGATGCACGGGGGTGGCAGTGCCCCTTCGTGTTGTGCCTTCACCCACAGGGTTGCCTTCGAAGAGGGGTCCGGGCCTCGGGTCCTTCTCAAGAGCGGACCGGGGAATCGGGGGCGTTCGGCATGTGGCCCCACCCACGTGGCTCGTCTCGAATTTCCTCGTGAGACCGGCCTCACCCTGAGGGGCGCCGGGAAGGCCGGGAACCCCTTCCAGACCACGCAGGGGAATCGCCTCTCCTGTCGCGATCAGGAGGGGAGAAGGGGCTCAGAGGAAGCGGTGCCGGGACCCTCGGTGTTCCCCTCGGGGGACCCCGGCGTGTCGGGGGACTTTTGGGGGTCGCAGAAGGCTGTCAGGGACCGTTTCGCCCTTCAGGGCGGAACAGGGCACTTCCCTTGAGACGCCGTCGCGGGCAAGGGCCTCATCTTGCCAAGAGGTGGGAACCACGTGGTTTTTCTCGAGTTGCGGCGGCATTCTCGAGTTACGACGGGGATCTCAGCCTTCCCCTGGGGTTGGCCCTGGGAAGCCCAATCTTCCCCTCGGGTTGCGAGGGAAAGCTGGGGGTTGCGCTCGAGTCACTGCAGGGCCGAAGAGACCTCACTTAGGCGTGTGTCCGGGACCTCATATTCCTCTCCAGGGAAGGCAGGGACCTCGGGGTTGCATTCCAGGCTCCCCCGGGGAGTCAGGCCTCGTCTCGAGGGGAAGCCAAGGACTCCGCTCTCCTCTCGAGTCGCGACGCGGGTCTCTTGGAGCCCCCTGAGCGGCCTCAAGGGAGTCCAGCCTCCTCTTCCGTTTGGAGAGAGGACCCGGGATTGCTCTCCAGGCCATGCAGGAAAAGAAGGCCCTCAGCTGGCGAGGACGGGGGCGTCTCAGGGGTTTCCTCGAGCTGCGGCGCCCGTGGGGGTTTTCTCCCGAGGCACGACGAGGATCTCAGGGAGCCTCTCGTGCGGCGCCAGGGAAGTCAGGTCTCCATGCGCGTGGCGAGGGGGAGCGCGTCCTGGCTCTCGAGTCACGGGAGGGGACTAGGGCCTCGAGACGCGTTGAAGAAGGACTCTCGAGGTCTTTCTCGGGGGGCGGCGGGAAACCCTCGTGTCCCTCGCCTTCTGCCGGGGACCTTAGGGAACTTGCCAGGGTGCCTCTGAGAGGCGAGGGATCCTGTGGAGGTGGCGGGGCCCCTCGGGACTCCGCTGGGTCTGGCGCAACGGAAGAGGGCCTCACCTCGAGGGGAGGCAGGAACCTCAGGCTTCCTCTCCGTTTCGGACTGCGACCGCAGGGTCCCTGCAGAGTTGGGACAGGAGAGTCAGGCCTCGTCTTGTCTGAGGAAGGGAACCCCGCTGGCGTCTCGAGTTGCTCAGGGGGTCTCAGGCCCCCCGTCGAGCTGTGTGTGGAACCCGCGGGTCTTTGCGGACGATGCACGGGGGTGGCAGTGCCCCTTCGTGTTGTGCCTTCACCCACAGGGTTGCCTTCGAAGAGGGGTCCGGGCCTCGGGTCCTTCTCAAGAGCGGACCGGGGAATCGGGGGCGTTCGGCATGTGGCCCCACCCACGTGGCTCCTCTCGAATTTCCTCGTGAGACCGGCCTCACCCTGAGGGGCGCCGGGAAGGCCGGGAACCCCTTCCAGACCACGCAGGGGAATCGCCTCTCCTGTCGCGATCAGGAGGGGAGAAGGGGCTCAGAGGAAGCGGTGCCGGGACCCTCGGTGTTCCCCTCGGGGGACCCCGGCGTGTCGGGGGACTTTTGGGGGTCGCAGGAAGGCTGTCAGGGACCGTTTCGCCCTTCAGGGCGGAACAGGGCACTTCCCTTGAGACGCCGTCGCGGGCAAGGGCCTCATCTTGCCAAGAGGTGGGAACCACGTGGTTTTTCTCGAGTTGCGGCGGCATTCTCGAGTTACGACGGGGATCTCAGCCTTCCCCTGGGGTTGGCCCTGGGAAGCCCAATCTTCCCCTCGGGTTGCGAGGGAAAGCTGGGGGTTGCGCTCGAGTCACTGCAGGGCCGAAGAGACCTCACCTAGGCGTGTGTCCGGGACCTCATATTCCTCTCCAGGGAAGGCAGGGACCTCGGGGTTGCATTCCAGGCTCCCCCGGGGAGTCAGGCCTCGTCTCGAGGGGAAGCCAAGGACTCCGCTCTCCGCTCGAGTCGCGACGCGGGTCTCTTGGAGCCCCCTGAGCGGCCTCAAGGGAGTCCAGCCTCCTCTTCCGTTTGCAGAGAGGACCCGGGATTGCTCTCCAGGCCATGCAGGAAAAGAAGGCCCTCAGCTGGCGAGGACGGGGGCGTGTCAGGGGTTTCCTCGAGCTGCGGCGCCCGTGGGGGTTTTCTCCCGAGGCACGACGAGGATCTCAGGGAGCCTCTCGTGCGGCGCCAGGGAAGTCAGGTCTCCATGCGCGTGGCGAGGGGGAGCGCGTCCTGGCTCTCGAGTCACGGGAGGGGACTAGGGCCTCGAGACGCGTTGAAGAAGGACTCTCGAGGTCTTTCTCGGGGGGCGGCGGGAAACCCTCGTGTCCCTCGCCTTCTGCCGGGGACCTTAGGGAACTTCCCAGGGTGCCTCTGAGAGGCGAGGGATCCTGTGGAGGTGGCGGGGCCCCTCGGGACTCTGCTGGGTCTGGCGCAACGGAAGAGGGCCTCACCTCGAGGGGAGGCAGGAACCTCAGGCTTCCTCTCCGTTTCGGACTGCGACCGCAGGGTCCCTGCAGAGTTGGGACAGGAGAGTCAGGCCTCGTCTTGTCTGAGGAAGGGAACCCCGCTGGCCTCTCGAGTTGCTCAGGGGGTCTCAGGCCCCCCGTCGAGCTGTGTGTGGAACCCGCGGGTCTTTGCGGACGATGCACGGGGGTGGCAGTGCCCCTTCGTGTTGTGCCTTCACCCACAGGGTTGCCTTCGAAGAGGGGTCCGGGCCTCGGGTCCTTCTCAAGAGCGGACCGGGGAATCGGGGGCGTTCGGCATGTGGCCCCACCCACGTGGCTCGTCTCGAATTTCCTCGTGAGACCGGCCTCACCCTGAGGGGCGCCGGGAAGGCCGGGAACCCCTTCCAGACCACGCAGGGGAATCGCCTCTCCTGTCGCGATCAGGAGGGGAGAAGGGGCTCAGAGGAAGCGGTGCCGGGACCCTCGGTGTTCCCCTCGGGGGACCCCGGCGTGTCGGGGGACTTTTGGGGGTCGCAGGAAGGCTGTCAGGGACCGTTTCGCCCTTCAGGGCGGAACAGGGCACTTCCCTTGAGACGCCGTCGCGGGCAAGGGCCTCATCTTGCCAAGAGGTGGGAACCACGTGGTTTTTCTCGAGTTGCGGCGGCATTCTCGAGTTACGACGGGGATCTCAGCCTTCCCCTGGGGTTGGCCCTGGGAAGCCCAATCTTCCCCTCGGGTTGCGAGGGAAAGCTGGGGGTTGCGCTCGAGTCACTGCAGGGCCGAAGAGACCTCACCTAGGCGTGTGTCCGGGACCTCATATTCCTCTCCAGGGAAGGCAGGGACCTCGGGGTTGCATTCCAGGCTCCCCCGGGGAGTCAGGCCTCGTCTCGAGGGGAAGCCAAGGACTCCGCTCTCCTCTCGAGTCGCGACGCGGGTCTCTTGGAGCCCCCTGAGCGGCCTCAAGGGAGTCCAGCCTCCTCTTCCGTTTGGAGAGAGGACCCGGGATTGCTCTCCAGGCCATGCAGGAAAAGAAGGCCCTCAGCTGGCGAGGACGGGGGCGTCTCAGGGGTTTCCTCGAGCTGCGGCGCCCGTGGGGGTTTTCTCCCGAGGCACGACGAGGATCTCAGGGAGCCTCTCGTGCGGCGCCAGGGAAGTCAGGTCTCCATGCGCGTGGCGAGGGGGAGCGCGTCCTGGCTCTCGAGTCACGGGAGGGGACTAGGGCCTCGAGACGCGTTGAAGAAGGACTCTCGAGGTCTTTCTCGGGGGGCGGCGGGAAACCCTCGTGTCCCTCGCCTTCTGCCGGGGACCTTAGTGAACTTCCCAGGGTGCCTCTGAGAGGCGAGGGATCCTGTGGAGGTGGCGGGGCCCCTCGGGACTCCGCTGGGTCTGGCGCAACGGAAGAGGGCCTCACCTCGAGGGGAGGCAGGAACCTCAGGCTTCCTCTCCGTTTCGGACTGCGACCGCAGGGTCCCTGCAGAGTTGGGACAGGAGAGTCAGGCCTCGTCTTGTCTGAGGAAGGGAACCCCGCTGGCGTCTCGAGTTGCTCAGGGGGTCTCAGGCCCCCCGTCGAGCTGTGTGTGGAACCCGCGGGTCTTTGCGGACGATGCACGGGGGTGGCAGTGCCCCTTCGTGTTGTGCCTTCACCCACAGGGTTGCCTTCGAAGAGGGGTCCGGGCCTCGGGTCCTTCTCAAGAGCGGACCGGGGAATCGGGGGCGTTCGGCATGTGGCCCCACCCACGTGGCTCCTCTCGAATTTCCTCGTGAGACCGGCCTCACCCTGAGGGGCGCCGGGAAGGCCGGGAACCCCTTCCAGACCACGCAGGGGAATCGCCTCTCCTGTCGCGATCAGGAGGGGAGAAGGGGCTCAGAGGAAGCGGTGCCGGGACCCTCGGTGTTCCCCTCGGGGGACCCCGGCGTGTCGGGGGACTTTTGGGGGTCGCAGGAAGGCTGTCAGGGACCGTTTCGCCCTTCAGGGCGGAACAGGGCACTTCCCTTGAGACGCCGTCGCGGGCAAGGGCCTCATCTTGCCAAGAGGTGGGAACCACGTGGTTTTTCTCGAGTTGCGGCGGCATTCTCGAGTTACGACGGGGATCTCAGCCTTCCCCTGGGGTTGGCCCTGGGAAGCCCAATCTTCCCCTCGGGTTGCGAGGGAAAGCTGGGGGTTGCGCTCGAGTCACTGCAGGGCCGAAGAGACCTCACCTAGGCGTGTGTCCGGGACCTCATATTCCTCTCCAGGGAAGGCAGGGACCTCGGGGTTGCATTCCAGGCTCCCCCGGGGAGTCAGGCCTCGTCTCGAGGGGAAGCCAAGGACTCCGCTCTCCTCTCGAGTCGCGACGCGGGTCTCTTGGAGCCCCCTGAGCGGCCTCAAGGGAGTCCAGCCTCCTCTTCCGTTTGGAGAGAGGACCCGGGATTGCTCTCCAGGCCATGCAGGAAAAGAAGGCCCTCAGCTGGCGAGGACGGGGGCGTGTCAGGGGTTTCCTCGAGCTGCGGCGCCCGTGGGGGTTTTCTCCCGAGGCACGACGAGGATCTCAGGGAGCCTCTCGTGCGGCGCCAGGGAAGTCAGGTCTCCATGCGCGTGGCGAGGGGGAGCGCGTCCTGGCTCTCGAGTCACGGGAGGGGACTAGGGCCTCGAGACGCGTTGAAGAAGGACTCTCGAGGTCTTTGTCGGGGGGCGGCGGGAAACCCTCGTGTCCCTCGCCTTCTGCCGGGGACCTTAGGGAACTTCCCAGGGTGCCTCTGAGAGGCGAGGGATCCTGTGGAGGTGGCGGGGCCCCTCGGGACTCCGCTGGGTCTGGCGCAACGGAAGAGGGCCTCACCTCGAGGGGAGGCAGGAACCTCAGGCTTCCTGTCCGTTTCGGACTGCGACCGCAGGGTCCCTGCAGAGTTGGGACAGGAGAGTCAGGCCTCGTCTTGTCTGAGGAAGGGAACCCCGCTGGCGTCTCGAGTTGCTCAGGGGGTCTCAGGCCCCCCGTCGAGCTGTGTGTGGAACCCGCGGGTCTTTGCGGACGATGCACGGGGGTGGCAGTGCCCCTTCGTGTTGTGCCTTCACCCACAGGGTTGCCTTCGAAGAGGGGTCCGGGCCTCGGGTCCTTCTCAAGAGCGGACCGGGGAATCGGGGGCGTTCGGCATGTGGCCCCACCCACGTGGCTCCTCTCGAATTTCCTCGTGAGACCGGCCTCACCCTGAGGGGCGCCGGGAAGGCCGGGAACCCCTTCCAGACCACGCAGGGGAATCGCCTCTCCTGTCGCGATCAGGAGGGGAGAAGGGGCTCAGAGGAAGCGGTGCCGGGACCCTCGGTGTTCCCCTCGGGGGACCCCGGCGTGTCGGGGGACTTTTGGGGGTCGCAGGAAGGCTGTCAGGGACCGTTTCGCCCTTCAGGGCGGAACAGGGCACTTCCCTTGAGACGCCGTCGCGGGCAAGGGCCTCATCTTGCCAAGAGGTGGGAACCACGTGGTTTTTCTCGAGTTGCGGCGGCATTCTCGAGTTACGACGGGGATCTCAGCCTTCCCCTGGGGTTGGCCCTGGGAAGCCCAATCTTCCCCTCGGGTTGCGAGGGAAAGCTGGGGGTTGCGCTCGAGTCACTGCAGGGCCGAAGAGACCTCACCTAGGCGTGTGTCCGGGACCTCATATTCCTCTCCAGGGAAGGCAGGGACCTCGGGGTTGCATTCCAGGCTCCCCCGGGGAGTCAGGCCTCGTCTCGAGGGGAAGCCAAGGACTCCGCTCTCCTCTCGAGTCGCGACGCGGGTCTCTTGGAGCCCCCTGAGCGGCCTCAAGGGAGTCCAGCCTCCTCTTCCGTTTGGAGAGAGGACCCGGGATTGCTCTCCAGGCCATGCAGGAAAAGAAGGCCCTCAGCTGGCGAGGACGGGGGCGTGTCAGGGGTTTCCTCGAGCTGCGGCGCCCGTGGGGGTTTTCTCCCGAGGCACGACGAGGATCTCAGGGAGCCTCTCGTGCGGCGCCAGGGAAGTCAGGTCTCCATGCGCGTGGCGAGGGGGAGCGCGTCCTGGCTCTCGAGTCACGGGAGGGGACTAGGGCCTCGAGACGCGTTGAAGAAGGACTCTCGAGGTCTTTCTCGGGGGGCGGCGGGAAACCCTCGTGTCCCTCGCCTTCTGCCGGGGACCTTAGGGAACTTCCCAGGGTGCCTCTGAGAGGCGAGGGATCCTGTGGAGGTGGCGGGGCCCCTCGGGACTCCGCTGGGTCTGGCGCAACGGAAGAGGGCCTCACCTCGAGGGGAGGCAGGAACCTCAGGCTTCCTCTCCGTTTCGGACTGCGACCGCAGGGTCCCTGCAGAGTTGGGACAGGAGAGTCAGGCCTCGTCTTGTCTGAGGAAGGGAACCCCGCTGGCCTCTCGAGTTGCTCAGGGGGTCTCAGGCCCCCCGTCGAGCTGTGTGTGGAACCCGCGGGTCTTTGCGGACGATGCACGGGGGTGGCAGTGCCCCTTCGTGTTGTGCCTTCACCCACAGGGTTGCCTTCGAAGAGGGGTCCGGGCCTCGGGTCCTTCTCAAGAGCGGACCGGGGAATCGGGGGCGTTCGGCATGTGGCCCCACCCACGTGGCTCCTCTCGAATTTCCTCGTGAGACCGGCCTCACCCTGAGGGGCGCCGGGAAGGCCGGGAACCCCTTCCAGACCACGCAGGGGAATCGCCTCTCCTGTCGCGATCAGGAGGGGAGAAGGGGCTCAGAGGAAGCGGTGCCGGGACCCTCGGTGTTCCCCTCGGGGGACCCCGGCGTGTCGGGGGACTTTTGGGGGTCGCAGGAAGGCTGTCAGGGACCGTTTCGCCCTTCAGGGCGGAACAGGGCACTTCCCTTGAGACGCCGTCGCGGGCAAGGGCCTCATCTTGCCAAGAGGTGGGAACCACGTGGTTTTTCTCGAGTTGCGGCGGCATTCTCGAGTTACGACGGGGATCTCAGCCTTCCCCTGGGGTTGGCCCTGGGAAGCCCAATCTTCCCCTCGGGTTGCGAGGGAAAGCTGGGGGTTGCGCTCGAGTCACTGCAGGGCCGAAGAGACCTCACCTAGGCGTGTGTCCGGGACCTCATATTCCTCTCCAGGGAAGGCAGGGACCTCGGGGTTGCATTCCAGGCTCCCCCGGGGAGTCAGGCCTCGTCTCGAGGGGAAGCCAAGGACTCCGCTCTCCTCTCGAGTCGCGACGCGGGTCTCTTGGAGCCCCCTGAGCGGCCTCAAGGGAGCCCAGCCTCCTCTTCCGTTTGCAGAGAGGACCCGGGATTGCTCTCCAGGCCATGCAGGAAAAGAAGGCCCTCAGCTGGCGAGGACGGGGGCGTGTCAGGGGTTTCCTCGAGCTGCGGCGCCCGTGGGGGTTTTCTCCCGAGGCACGACGAGGATCTCAGGGAGCCTCTCGTGCGGCGCCAGGGAAGTCAGGTCTCCATGCGCGTGGCGAGGGGGAGCGCGTCCTGGCTCTCGAGTCACGGGAGGGGACTAGGGCCTCGAGACGCGTTGAAGAAGGACTCTCGAGGTCTTTCTCGGGGGGCGGCGGGAAACCCTCGTGTCCCTCGCCTTCTGCCGGGGACCTTAGGGAACTTCCCAGGGTGCCTCTGAGAGGCGAGGGATCCTGTGGAGGTGGCGGGGCCCCTCGGGACTCCGCTGGGTCTGGCGCAACGGAAGAGGGCCTCACCTCGAGGGGAGGCAGGAACCTCAGGCTTCCTCTCCGTTTCGGACTGCGACCGCAGGGTCCCTGCAGACTTGGGACAGGAGAGTCAGGCCTCGTCTTGTCTGAGGAAGGGAACCCCGCTGGCCTCTCGAGTTGCTCAGGGGGTCTCAGGCCCCCCGTCGAGCTGTGTGTGGAACCCGCGGGTCTTTGCGGACGATGCACGGGGGTGGCAGTGCCCCTTCGTGTTGTGCCTTCACCCACAGGGTTGCCTTCGAAGAGGGGTCCGGGCCTCGGGTCCTTCTCAAGAGCGGACCGGGGAATCGGGGGCGTTCGGCATGTGGCCCCACCCACGTGGCTCCTCTCGAATTTCCTCGTGAGACCGGCCTCACCCTGAGGGGCGCCGGGAAGGCCGGGAACCCCTTCCAGACCACGCAGGGGAATCGCCTCTCCTGTCGCGATCAGGAGGGGAGAAGGGGCTCAGAGGAAGCGGTGCTGGGACCCTCGGTGTTCCCCTCGGGGGACCCCGGCGTGTCGGGGGACTTTTGGGGGTCGCAGGAAGGCTGTCAGGGACCGTTTCGCCCTTCAGGGCGGAACAGGGCACTTCCCTTGAGACGCCGTCGCGGGCAAGGGCCTCATCTTGCCAAGAGGTGGGAACCACGTGGTTTTTCTCGAGTTGCGGCGGCATTCTCGAGTTACGACGGGGATCTCAGCCTTCCCCTGGGGTTGGCCCTGGGAAGCCCAATCTTCCCCTCGGGTTGCGAGGGAACGCTGGGGGTTGCGCTCGAGTCACTGCAGGGCCGAAGAGACCTCACCTAGGCGTGTGTCCGGGACCTCATATTCCTCTCCAGGGAAGGCAGGGACCTCGGGGTTGCATTCCAGGCTCCCCCGGGGAGTCAGGCCTCGTCTCGAGGGGAAGCCAAGGACTCCGCTCTCCTCTCGAGTCGCGACGCGGGTCTCTTGGAGGCCCCTGAGCAGCCTCAAGGGAGTCCAGCCTCCTCTTCCGTTTGGAGAGAGGACCCGGGATTGCTCTCCAGGCCATGCAGGAAAAGAAGGCCCTCAGCTGGCGAGGACGGGGGCGTCTCAGGGGTTTCCTCGAGCTGCGGCGCCCGTGGGGGTTTTCTCCCGAGGCACGACGAGGATCTCAGGGAGCCTCTCGTGCGGCGCCAGGGAAGTCAGGTCTCCATGCGCGTGGCGAGGGGGAGCGCGTCCTGGCTCTCGAGTCACGGGAGGGGACTAGGGCCTCGAGACGCGTTGAAGAAGGACTCTCGAGGTCTTTCTCGGGGGGCGGCGGGAAACCCTCGTGTCCCTCGCCTTCTGCCGGGGACCTTAGGGAACTTCCCAGGGTGCCTCTGAGAGGCGAGGGATCCTGTGGAGGTGGCGGGGCCCCTCGGGACTCCGCTGGGTCTGGCGCAACGGAAGAGGGCCTCACCTCGAGGGGAGGCAGGAACCTCAGGCTTCCTCTCCGTTTCGGACTGCGACCGCAGGGTCCCTGCAGAGTTGGGACAGGAGAGTCAGGCCTCGTCTTGTCTGAGGAAGGGAACCCCGCTGGCCTCTCGAGTTGCTCAGGGGGTCTCAGGCCCCCCGTCGAGCTGTGTGTGGAACCCGCGGGTCTTTGCGGACGATGCACGGGGGTGGCAGTGCCCCTTCGTGTTGTGCCTTCACCCACAGGGTTGCCTTCGAAGAGGGGTCCGGGCCTCGGGTCCTTCTCAAGAGCGGACCGGGGAATCGGGGGCGTTCGGCATGTGGCCCCACCCACGTGGCTCCTCTCGAATTTCCTCGTGAGACCGGCCTCACCCTGAGGGGCGCCGGGAAGGCCGGGAACCCCTTCCAGACCACGCAGGGGAATCGCCTCTCCTGTCGCGATCAGGAGGGGAGAAGGGGCTCAGAGGAAGCGGTGCCGGGACCCTCGGTGTTCCCCTCGCGGGACCCCGGCGTGTCGGGGGACTTTTGGGGGTCGCAGGAAGGCTGTCAGGGACCGTTTCGCCCTTCAGGGCGGAACAGGGCACTTCCCTTGAGACGCCGTCGCGGGCAAGGGCCTCATCTTGCCAAGAGGTGGGAACCACGTGGTTTTTCTCGAGTTGCGGCGGCATTCTCGAGTTACGACGGGGATCTCAGCCTTCCCCTGGGGTTGGCCCTGGGAAGCCCAATCTTCCCCTCGGGTTGCGAGGGAACGCTGGGGGTTGCGCTCGAGTCACTGCAGGGCCGAAGAGACCTCACCTAGGCGTGTGTCCGGGACCTCATATTCCTCTCCAGGGAAGGCAGGGACCTCGGGGTTGCATTCCAGGCTCCCCCGGGGAGTCAGGCCTCGTCTCGAGGGGAAGCCAAGGACTCCGCTCTCCTCTCGAGTCGCGACGCGGGTCTCTTGGAGCCCCCTGAGCGGCCTCAAGGGAGTCCAGCCTCCTCTTCCGTTTGGAGAGAGGACCCGGGATTGCTCTCCAGGCCATGCAGGAAAAGAAGGCCCTCAGCTGGCGAGGACGGGGGCGTCTCAGGGGTTTCCTCGAGCTGCGGCGCCCGTGGGGGTTTTCTCCCGAGGCACGACGAGGATCTCAGGGAGCCTCTCGTGCGGCGCCAGGGAAGTCAGGTCTCCATGCGCGTGGCGAGGGGGAGCGCGTCCTGGCTCTCGAGTCACGGGAGGGGACTAGGGCCTCGAGACGCGTTGAAGAAGGACTCTCGAGGTCTTTCTCGGGGGGCGGCGGGAAACCCTCGTGTCCCTCGCCTTCTGCCGGGGACCTTAGGGAACTTCCCAGGGTGCCTCTGAGAGGCGAGGGATCCTGTGGAGGTGGCGGGGCCCCTCGGGACTCCGCTGGGTCTGGCGCAACGGAAGAGGGCCTCACCTCGAGGGGAGGCAGGAACCTCAGGCTTCCTCTCCGTTTCGGACTGCGACCGCAGGGTCCCTGCAGAGTTGGGACAGGAGAGTCAGGCCTCGTCTTGTCTGAGGAAGGGAACCCCGCTGGCCTCTCGAGTTGCTCAGGGGGTCTCAGGCCCCCCGTCGAGCTGTGTGTGGAACCCGCGGGTCTTTGCGGACGATGCACGGGGGTGGCAGTGCCCCTTCGTGTTGTGCCTTCACCCACAGGGTTGCCTTCGAAGAGGGGTCCGGGCCTCGGGTCCTTCTCAAGAGCGGACCGGGGAATCGGGGGCGTTCGGCATGTGGCCCCACCCACGTGGCTCCTCTCGAATTTCCTCGTGAGACCGGCCTCACCCTGAGGGGCGCCGGGAAGGCCGGGAACCCCTTCCAGACCACGCAGGGGAATCGCCTCTCCTGTCGCGATCAGGAGGGGAGAAGGGGCTCAGAGGAAGCGGTGCCGGGACCCTCGGTGTTCCCCTCGGGGGACCCCGGCGTGTCGGGGGACTTTTGGGGGTCGCAGGAAGGCTGTCAGGGACCGTTTCGCCCTTCAGGGCGGAACAGGGCACTTCCCTTGAGACGCCGTCGCGGGCAAGGGCCTCATCTTGCCAAGAGGTGGGAACCACGTGGTTTTTCTCGAGTTGCGGCGGCATTCTCGAGTTACGACGGGGATCTCAGCCTTCCCCTGGGGTTGGCCCTGGGAAGCCCAATCTTCCCCTCGGGTTGCGAGGGAAAGCTGGGGGTTGCGCTCGAGTCACTGCAGGGCCGAAGAGACCTCACCTAGGCGTGTGTCCGGGACCTCATATTCCTCTCCAGGGAAGGCAGGGACCTCGGGGTTGCATTCCAGGCTCCCCCGGGGAGTCAGGCCTCGTCTCGAGGGGAAGCCAAGGACTCCGCTCTCCTCTCGAGTCACGACGCGGGTCTCTTGGAGCCCCCTGAGCGGCCTCAAGGGAGTCCAGCCTCCTCTTCCGTTTGCAGAGAGGACCCGGGATTGCTCTCCAGGCCATGCAGGAAAAGAAGGCCCTCAGCTGGCGAGGACGGGGGCGTCTCAGGGGTTTCCTCGAGCTGCGGCGCCCGTGGGGGTTTTCTCCCGAGGCACGACGAGGATCTCAGGGAGCCTCTCGTGCGGCGCCAGGGAAGTCAGGTCTCCATGCGCGTGGCGAGGGGGAGCGCGTCCTGGCTCTCGAGTCACGGGAGGGGACTAGGGCCTCGAGACGCGTTGAAGAAGGACTCTCGAGGTCTTTCTCGGAGGGCGGCGGGAAACCCTCGTGTCCCTCGCCTTCTGCCGGGGACCTTAGGGAACTTCCCAGGGTGCCTCTGAGAGGCGAGGGATCCTGTGGAGGTGGCGGGGCCCCTCGGGACTCCGCTGGGTCTGGCGCAACGGAAGAGGGCCTCACCTCGAGGGGAGGCAGGAACCTCAGGCTTCCTCTCCGTTTCGGACTGCGACCGCAGGGTCCCTGCAGAGTTGGGACAGGAGAGTCAGGCCTCGTCTTGTCTGAGGAAGGGAACCCCGCTGGCCTCTCGAGTTGCTCAGGGGGTCTCAGGCCCCCCGTCGAGCTGTGTGTGGAACCCGCGGGTCTTTGCGGACGATGCACGGGGGTGGCAGTGCCCCTTCGTGTTGTGCCTTCACCCACAGGGTTGCCTTCGAAGAGGGGTCCGGGCCTCGGGTCCTTCTCAAGAGCGGACCGGGGAATCGGGGGCGTTCGGCATGTGGCCCCACCCACGTGGCTCCTCTCGAATTTCCTCGTGAGACCGGCCTCACCCTGAGGGGCGCCGGGAAGGCCGGGAACCCCTTCCAGACCACGCAGGGGAATCGCCTCTCCTGTCGCGATCAGGAGGGGAGAAGGGGCTCAGAGGAAGCGGTGCCGGGACCCTCGGTGTTCCCCTCGGGGGACCCCGGCGTGTCGGGGGACTTTTGGGGGTCGCAGGAAGGCTGTCAGGGACCGTTTCGCCCTTCAGGGCGGAACAGGGCACTTCCCTTGAGACGCCGTCGCGGGCAAGGGCCTCATCTTGCCAAGAGGTGGGAACCACGTGGTTTTTCTCGAGTTGCGGCGGCATTCTCGAGTTACGACGGGGATCTCAGCCTTCCCCTGGGGTTGGCCCTGGGAAGCCCAATCTTCCCCTCGGGTTGCGAGGGAAAGCTGGGGGTTGCGCTCGAGTCACTGCAGGGCCGAAGAGACCTCACCTAGGCATGTGTCCGGGACCTCATATTCCTCTCCAGGGAAGGCAGGGACCTCGGGGTTGCATTCCAGGCTCCCCCGGGGAGTCAGGCCTCGTCTCGAGGGGAAGCCAAGGACTCCGCTCTCCTCTCGAGTCGCGACGCGGGTCTCTTGGAGCCCCCTGAGCGGCCTCAAGGGAGTCCAGCCTCCTCTTCCGTTTGCAGAGAGGACCCGGGATTGCTCTCCAGGCCATGCAGGAAAAGAAGGCCCTCAGCTGGCGAGGACGGGGGCGTCTCAGGGGTTTCCTCGAGCTGCGGCGCCCGTGGGGGTTTTCTCCCGAGGCACGACGAGGATCTCAGGGAGCCTCTCGTGCGGCGCCAGGGAAGTCAGGTCTCCATGCGCGTGGCGAGGGGGAGCGCGTCCTGGCTCTCGAGTCACGGCAGGGGACTAGGGCCTCGAGACGCGTTGAAGAAGGACTCTCGAGGTCTTTCTCGGGGGGCGGCGGGAAACCCTCGTGTCCCTCGCCTTCTGCCGGGGACCTTAGGGAACTTCCCAGGGTGCCTCTGAGAGGCGAGGGATCCTGTGGAGGTGGCGGGGCCCCTCGGGACTCCGCTGGGTCTGGCGCAACGGAAGAGGGCCTCACCTCGAGGGGAGGCAGGAACCTCAGGCTTCCTCTCCGTTTCGGACTGCGACCGCAGGGTCCCTGCAGAGTTGGGACAGGAGAGTCAGGCCTCGTCTTGTCTGAGGAAGGGAACCCCGCTGGCCTCTCGAGTTGCTCAGGGGGTCTCAGGCCCCCCGTCGAGCTGTGTGTGGAACCCGCGGGTCTTTGCGGACGATGCACGGGGGTGGCAGTGCCCCTTCGTGTTGTGCCTTCACCCACAGGGTTGCCTTCGAAGAGGGGTCCGGGCCTCGGGTCCTTCTCAAGAGCGGACCGGGGAATCGGGGGCGTTCGGCATGTGGCCCCACCCACGTGGCTCCTCTCGAATTTCCTCGTGAGACCGGCCTCACCCTGAGGGGCGCCGGGAAGGCCGGGAACCCCTTCCAGACCACGCAGGGGAATCGCCTCTCCTGTCGCGATCAGGAGGGGAGAAGGGGCTCAGAGGAAGCGGTGCCGGGACCCTCGGTGTTCCCCTCGGGGGACCCCGGCGTGTCGGGGGACTTTTGGGGGTCGCAGGAAGGCTGTCAGGGACCGTTTCGCCCTTCAGGGCGGAACAGGGCACTTCCCTTGAGACGCCGTCGCGGGCAAGGGCCTCATCTTGCCAAGAGGTGGGAACCACGTGGTTTTTCTCGAGTTGCGGCGGCATTCTCGAGTTACGACGGGGATCTCAGCCTTCCCCTGGGGTTGGCCCTGGGAAGCCCAATCTTCCCCTCGGGTTGCGAGGGAAAGCTGGGGGTTGCGCTCGAGTCACTGCAGGGCCGAAGAGACCTCACCTAGGCGTGTGTCCGGGACCTCATATTCCTCTCCAGGGAAGGCAGGGACCTCGGGGTTGCATTCCAGGCTCCCCCGGGGAGTCAGGCCTCGTCTCGAGGGGAAGCCAAGGACTCCGCTCTCCTCTCGAGTCGCGACGCGGGTCTCTTGGAGCCCCCTGAGCGGCCTCAAGGGAGTCCAGCCTCCTCTTCCGTTTGCAGAGAGGACCCGGGATTGCTCTCCAGGCCATGCAGGAAAAGAAGGCCCTCAGCTGGCGAGGACGGGGGCGTCTCAGGGGTTTCCTCGAGCTGCGGCGCCCGTGGGGGTTTTCTCCCGAGGCACGACGAGGATCTCAGGGAGCCTCTCGTGCGGCGCCAGGGAAGTCAGGTCTCCATGCGCGTGGCGAGGGGGAGCGCGTCCTGGCTCTCGAGTCACGGGAGGGGACTAGGGCCTCGAGACGCGTTGAAGAAGGACTCTCGAGGTCTTTCTCGGGGGGCGGCGGGAAACCCTCGTGTCCCTCGCCTTCTGCCGGGGACCTTAGGGAACTTCCCAGGGTGCCTCTGAGAGGCGAGGGATCCTGTGGAGGTGGCGGGGCCCCTCGGGACTCCGCTGGGTCTGGCGCAACGGAAGAGGGCCTCACCTCGAGGGGAGGCAGGAACCTCAGGCTTCCTCTCCGTTTCGGACTGCGACCGCAGGGTCCCTGCAGAGTTGGGACAGGAGAGTCAGGCCTCGTCTTGTCTGAGGAAGGGAACCCCGCTGGCCTCTCGAGTTGCTCAGGGGGTCTCAGGCCCCCCGTCGAGCTGTGTGTGGAACCCGCGGGTCTTTGCGGACGATGCACGGGGGTGGCAGTGCCCCTTCGTGTTGTGCCTTCACCCACAGGGTTGCCTTCGAAGAGGGGTCCGGGCCTCGGGTCCTTCTCAAGAGCGGACCGGGGAATCGGGGGCGTTCGGCATGTGGCCCCACCCACGTGGCTCCTCTCGAATTTCCTCGTGAGACCGGCCTCACCCTGAGGGGCGCCGGGAAGGCCGGGAACCCCTTCCAGACCACGCAGGGGAATCGCCTCTCCTGTCGCGATCAGGAGGGGAGAAGGGGCTCAGAGGAAGCGGTGCCGGGACCCTCGGTGTTCCCCTCGGGGGACCCCGGCGTGTCGGGGGACTTTTGGGGGTCGCAGGAAGGCTGTCAGGGACCGTTTCGCCCTTCAGGGCGGAACAGGGCACTTCCCTTGAGACGCCGTCGCGGGCAAGGGCCTCATCTTGCCAAGAGGTGGGAACCACGTGGTTTTTCTCGAGTTGCGGCGGCATTCTCGAGTTACGACGGGGATCTCAGCCTTCCCCTGGGGTTGGCCCTGGGAAGCCCAATCTTCCCCTCGGGTTGCGAGGGAAAGCTGGGGGTTGCGCTCGAGTCACTGCAGGGCCGAAGAGACCTCACCTAGGCGTGTGTCCGGGACCTCATATTCCTCTCCAGGGAAGGCAGGGACCTCGGGGTTGCATTCCAGGCTCCCCCGGGGAGTCAGGCCTCGTCTCGAGGGGAAGCCAAGGACTCCGCTCTCCTCTCGAGTCGCGACGCGGGTCTCTTGGAGCCCCCTGAGCGGCCTCAAGGGAGTCCAGCCTCCTCTTCCGTTTGCAGAGAGGACCCGGGATTGCTCTCCAGGCCATGCAGGAAAAGAAGGCCCTCAGCTGGCGAGGACGGGGGCGTCTCAGGGGTTTCCTCGAGCTGCGGCGCCCGTGGGGGTTTTCTCCCGAGGCACGACGAGGATCTCAGGGAGCCTCTCGTGCGGCGCCAGGGAAGTCAGGTCTCCATGCGCGTGGCGAGGGGGAGCGCGTCCTGGCTCTCGAGTCACGGGAGGGGACTAGGGCCTCGAGACGCGTTGAAGAAGGACTCTCGAGGTCTTTCTCGGGGGGCGGCGGGAAACCCTCGTGTCCCTCGCCTTCTGCCGGGGACCTTAGGGAACTTCCCAGGGTGCCTCTGAGAGGCGAGGGATCCTGTGGAGGTGGCGGGGCCCCTCGGGACTCCGCTGGGTCTGGCGCAACGGAAGAGGGCCTCACCTCGAGGGGAGGCAGGAACCTCAGGCTTCCTCTCCGTTTCGGACTGCGACCGCAGGGTCCCTGCAGAGTTGGGACAGGAGAGTCAGGCCTCGTCTTGTCTGAGGAAGGGAACCCCGCTGGCCTCTCGAGTTGCTCAGGGGGTCTCAGGCCCCCCGTCGAGCTGTGTGTGGAACCCGCGGGTCTTTGCGGACGATGCACGGGGGTGGCAGTGCCCCTTCGTGTTGTGCCTTCACCCACAGGGTTGCCTTCGAAGAGGGGTCCGGGCCTCGGGTCCTTCTCAAGAGCGGACCGGGGAATCGGGGGCGTTCGGCATGTGGCCCCACCCACGTGGCTCCTCTCGAATTTCCTCGTGAGACCGGCCTCACCCTGAGGGGCGCCGGGAAGGCCGGGAACCCCTTCCAGACCACGCAGGGGAATCGCCTCTCCTGTCGCGATCAGGAGGGGAGAAGGGGCTCAGAGGAAGCGGTGCCGGGACCCTCGGTGTTCCCCTCGGGGGACCCCGGCGTGTCGGGGGACTTTTGGGGGTCGCAGGAAGGCTGTCAGGGACCGTTTCGCCCTTCAGGGCGGAACAGGGCACTTCCCTTGAGACGCCGTCGCGGGCAAGGGCCTCATCTTGCCAAGAGGTGGGAACCACGTGGTTTTTCTCGAGTTGCGGCGGCATTCTCGAGTTACGACGGGGATCTCAGCCTTCCCCTGGGGTTGGCCCTGGGAAGCCCAATCTTCCCCTCGGGTTGCGAGGGAAAGCTGGGGGTTGCGCTCGAGTCACTGCAGGGCCGAAGAGACCTCACCTAGGCGTGTGTCCGGGACCTCATATTCCTCTCCAGGGAAGGCAGGGACCTCGGGGTTGCATTCCAGGCTCCCCCGGGGAGTCAGGCCTCGTCTCGAGGGGAAGCCAAGGACTCCGCTCTCCTCTCGAGTCGCGACGCGGGTCTCTTGGAGCCCCCTGAGCGGCCTCAAGGGAGTCCAGCCTCCTCTTCCGTTTGCAGAGAGGACCCGGGATTGCTCTCCAGGCCATGCAGGAAAAGAAGGCCCTCAGCTGGCGAGGACGGGGGCGTGTCAGGGGTTTCCTCGAGCTGCGGCGCCCGTGGGGGTTTTCTCCCGAGGCACGACGAGGATCTCAGGGAGCCTCTCGTGCGGCGCCAGGGAAGTCAGGTCTCCATGCGCGTGGCGAGGGGGAGCGCGTCCTGGCTCTCGAGTCACGGGAGGGGACTAGGGCCTCGAGACGCGTTGAAGAAGGACTCTCGAGGTCTTTCTCGGGGGGGCGGCGGGAAACCCTCGTGTCCCTCGCCTTCTGCCGGGGACCTTAGGGAACTTCCCAGGGTGCCTCTGAGAGGCGAGGGATCCTGTGGAGGTGGCGGGGCCCCTCGGGACTCCGCTGGGTCTGGCGCAACGGAAGAGGGCCTCACCTCGAGGGGAGGCAGGAACCTCAGGCTTCCTCTCCGTTTCGGACTGCGACCGCAGGGTCCCTGCAGAGTTGGGACAGGAGAGTCAGGCCTCGTCTTGTCTGAGGAAGGGAACCCCGCTGGCCTCTCGAGTTGCTCAGGGGGTCTCAGGCCCCCCGTCGAGCTGTGTGTGGAACCCGCGGGTCTTTGCGGACGATGCACGGGGGTGGCAGTGCCCCTTCGTGTTGTGCCTTCACCCACAGGGTTGCCTTCGAAGAGGGGTCCGGGCCTCGGGTCCTTCTCAAGAGCGGACCGGGGAATCGGGGGCGTTCGGCATGTGGCCCCACCCACGTGGCTCCTCTCGAATTTCCTCGTGAGACCGGCCTCACCCTGAGGGGCGCCGGGAAGGCCGGGAACCCCTTCCAGACCACGCAGGGGAATCGCCTCTCCTGTCGCGATCAGGAGGGGAGAAGGGGCTCAGAGGAAGCGGTGCCGGGACCCTCGGTGTTCCCCTCGGGGGACCCCGGCGTGTCGGGGGACTTTTGGGGGTCGCAGGAAGGCTGTCAGGGACCGTTTCGCCCTTCAGGGCGGAACAGGGCACTTCCCTTGAGACGCCGTCGCGGGCAAGGGCCTCATCTTGCCAAGAGGTGGGAACCACGTGGTTTTTCTCGAGTTGCGGCGGCATTCTCGAGTTACGACGGGGATCTCAGCCTTCCCCTGGGGTTGGCCCTGGGAAGCCCAATCTTCCCCTCGGGTTGCGAGGGAAAGCTGGGGGTTGCGCTCGAGTCACTGCAGGGCCGAAGAGACCTCACCTAGGCGTGTGTCCGGGACCTCATATTCCTCTCCAGGGAAGGCAGGGACCTCGGGGTTGCATTCCAGGCTCCCCCGGGGAGTCAGGCCTCGTCTCGAGGGGAAGCCAAGGACTCCGCTCTCCTCTCGAGTCGCGACGCGGGTCTCTTGGAGCCCCCTGAGCGGCCTCAAGGGAGTCCAGCCTCCTCTTCCGTTTGCAGAGAGGACCCGGGATTGCTCTCCAGGCCATGCAGGAAAAGAAGGCCCTCAGCTGGCGAGGACGGGGGCGTGTCAGGGGTTTCCTCGAGCTGCGGCGCCCGTGGGGGTTTTCTCCCGAGGCACGACGAGGATCTCAGGGAGCCTCTCGTGCGGCGCCAGGGAAGTCAGGTCTCCATGCGCGTGGCGAGGGGGAGCGCGTCCTGGCTCTCGAGTCACGGGAGGGGACTAGGGCCTCGAGACGCGTTGAAGAAGGACTCTCGAGGTCTTTCTCGGGGGGCGGCGGGAAACCCTCGTGTCCCTCGCCTTCTGCCGGGGACCTTAGGGAACTTCCCAGGGTGCCTCTGAGAGGCGAGGGATCCTGTGGAGGTGGCGGGGCCCCTCGGGACTCCGCTGGGTCTGGCGCAACGGAAGAGGGCCTCACCTCGAGGGGAGGCAGGAACCTCAGGCTTCCTCTCCGTTTCGGACTGCGACCGCAGGGTCCCTGCAGAGTTGGGACAGGAGAGTCAGGCCTCGTCTTGTCTGAGGAAGGGAACCCCGCTGGCCTCTCGAGTTGCTCAGGGGGTCTCAGGCCCCCCGTCGAGCTGTGTGTGGAACCCGCGGGTCTTTGCGGACGATGCACGGGGGTGGCAGTGCCCCTTCGTGTTGTGCCTTCACCCACAGGGTTGCCTTCGAAGAGGGGTCCGGGCCTCGGGTCCTTCTCAAGAGCGGACCGGGGAATCGGGGGCGTTCGGCATGTGGCCCCACCCACGTGGCTCCTCTCGAATTTCCTCGTGAGACCGGCCTCACCCTGAGGGGCGCCGGGAAGGCCGGGAACCCCTTCCAGACCACGCAGGGGAATCGCCTCTCCTGTCGCGATCAGGAGGGGAGAAGGGGCTCAGAGGAAGCGGTGCCGGGACCCTCGGTGTTCCCCTCGGGGGACCCCGGCGTGTCGGGGGACTTTTGGGGGTCGCAGGAAGGCTGTCAGGGACCGTTTCGCCCTTCAGGGCGGAACAGGGCACTTCCCTTGAGACGCCGTCGCGGGCAAGGGCCTCATCTTGCCAAGAGGTGGGAACCACGTGGTTTTTCTCGAGTTGCGGCGGCATTCTCGAGTTACGACGGGGATCTCAGCCTTCCCCTGGGGTTGGCCCTGGGAAGCCCAATCTTCCCCTCGGGTTGCGAGGGAAAGCTGGGGGTTGCGCTCGAGTCACTGCAGGGCCGAAGAGACCTCACCTAGGCGTGTGTCCGGGACCTCATATTCCTCTCCAGGGAAGGCAGGGACCTCGGGGTTGCATTCCAGGCTCCCCCGGGGAGTCAGGCCTCGTCTCGAGGGGAAGCCAAGGACTCCGCTCTCCTCTCGAGTCGCGACGCGGGTCTCTTGGAGCCCCCTGAGCGGCTTCAAGGGAGTCCAGCCTCCTCTTCCGTTTGCAGAGAGGACCCGGGATTGCTCTCCAGGCCATGCAGGAAAAGAAGGCCCTCAGCTGGCGAGTACGGGGGCGTCTCAGGGGTTTCCTCGAGCTGCGGCGCCCGTGGGGGTTTTCTCCCGAGGCACGACGAGGATCTCAGGGAGCCTCTCGTGCGGCGCCAGGGAAGTCAGGTCTCCATGCGCGTGGCGAGGGGGAGCGCGTCCTGGCTCTCGAGTCACGGGAGGGGACTAGGGCCTCGAGACGCGTTGAAGAAGGACTCTCGAGGTCTTTCTCGGGGGGGCGGCGGGAAACCCTCGTGTCCCTCGCCTTCTGCCGGGGACCTTAGGGAACTTCCCAGGGTGCCTCTGAGAGGCGAGGGATCCTGTGGAGGTGGCGGGGCCCCTCGGGACTCCGCTGGGTCTGGCGCAACGGAAGAGGGCCTCACCTCGAGGGGAGGCAGGAACCTCAGGCTTCCTCTCCGTTTCGGACTGCGACCGCAGGGTCCCTGCAGAGTTGGGACAGGAGAGTCAGGCCTCGTCTTGTCTGAGGAAGGGAACCCCGCTGGCCTCTCGAGTTGCTCAGGGGGTCTCAGGCCCCCCGTCGAGCTGTGTGTGGAACCCGCGGGTCTTTGCGGACGATGCACGGGGGTGGCAGTGCCCCTTCGTGTTGTGCCTTCACCCACAGGGTTGCCTTCGAAGAGGGGTCCGGGCCTCGGGTCCTTCTCAAGAGCGGACCGGGGAATCGGGGGCGTTCGGCATGTGGCCCCACCCACGTGGCTCCTCTCGAATTTCCTCGTGAGACCGGCCTCACCCTGAGGGGCGCCGGGAAGGCCGGGAACCCCTTCCAGACCACGCAGGGGAATCGCCTCTCCTGTCGCGATCAGGAGGGGAGAAGGGGCTCAGAGGAAGCGGTGCCGGGACCCTCGGTGTTCCCCTCGGGGGACCCCGGCGTGTCGGGGGACTTTTGGGGGTCGCAGGAAGGCTGTCAGGGACCGTTTCGCCCTTCAGGGCGGAACAGGGCACTTCCCTTGAGACGCCGTCGCGGGCAAGGGCCTCATCTTGCCAAGAGGTGGGAACCACGTGGTTTTTCTCGAGTTGCGGCGGCATTCTCGAGTTACGACGGGGATCTCAGCCTTCCCCTGGGGTTGGCCCTGGGAAGCCCAATCTTCCCCTCGGGTTGCGAGGGAAAGCTGGGGGTTGCGCTCGAGTCACTGCAGGGCCGAAGAGACCTCACCTAGGCGTGTGTCCGGGACCTCATATTCCTCTCCAGGGAAGGCAGGGACCTCGGGGTTGCATTCCAGGCTCCCCCGGGGAGTCAGGCCTCGTCTCGAGGGGAAGCCAAGGACTCCGCTCTCCTCTCGAGTCGCGACGCGGGTCTCTTGGAGCCCCCTGAGCGGCCTCAAGGGAGTCCAGCCTCCTCTTCCGTTTGGAGAGAGGACCCGGGATTGCTCTCCAGGCCATGCAGGAAAAGAAGGCCCTCAGCTGGCGAGGACGGGGGCGTCTCAGGGGTTTCCTCGAGCTGCGGCGCCCGTGGGGGTTTTCTCCCGAGGCACGACGAGGATCTCAGGGAGCCTCTCGTGCGGCGCCAGGGAAGTCAGGTCTCCATGCGCGTGGCGAGGGGGAGCGCGTCCTGGCTCTCGAGTCACGGGAGGGGACTAGGGCCTCGAGACGCGTTGAAGAAGGACTCTCGAGGTCTTTCTCGGGGGGCGGCGGGAAACCCTCGTGTCCCTCGCCTTCTGCCGGGGACCTTAGGGAACTTCCCAGGGTGCCTCTGAGAGGCGAGGGATCCTGTGGAGGTGGCGGGGCCCCTCGGGACTCCGCTGGGTCTGGCGCAACGGAAGAGGGCCTCACCTCGAGGGGAGGCAGGAACCTCAGGCTTCCTCTCCGTTTCGGACTGCGACCGCAGGGTCCCTGCAGAGTTGGGACAGGAGAGTCAGGCCTCGTCTTGTCTGAGGAAGGGAACCCCGCTGGCCTCTCGAGTTGCTCAGGGGGTCTCAGGCCCCCCGTCGAGCTGTGTGTGGAACCCGCGGGTCTTTGCGGACGATGCACGGGGGTGGCAGTGCCCCTTCGTGTTGTGCCTTCACCCACAGGGTTGCCTTCGAAGAGGGGTCCGGGCCTCGGGTCCTTCTCAAGAGCGGACCGGGGAATCGGGGGCGTTCGGCATGTGGCCCCACCCACGTGGCTCCTCTCGAATTTCCTCGTGAGACCGGCCTCACCCTGAGGGGCGCCGGGAAGGCCGGGAACCCCTTCCAGACCACGCAGGGGAATCGCCTCTCCTGTCGCGATCAGGAGGGGAGAAGGGGCTCAGAGGAAGCGGTGCCGGGACCCTCGGTGTTCCCCTCGGGGGACCCCGGCGTGTCGGGGGACTTTTGGGGGTCGCAGGAAGGCTGTCAGGGACCGTTTCGCCCTTCAGGGCGGAACAGGGCACTTCCCTTGAGACGCCGTCGCGGGCAAGGGCCTCATCTTGCCAAGAGGTGGGAACCACGTGGTTTTTCTCGAGTTGCGGCGGCATTCTCGAGTTACGACGGGGATCTCAGCCTTCCCCTGGGGTTGGCCCTGGGAAGCCCAATCTTCCCCTCGGGTTGCGAGGGAAAGCTGGGGGTTGCGCTCGAGTCACTGCAGGGCCGAAGAGACCTCACCTAGGCGTGTGTCCGGGACCTCATATTCCTCTCCAGGGAAGGCAGGGACCTCGGGGTTGCATTCCAGGCTCCCCCGGGGAGTCAGGCCTCGTCTCGAGGGGAAGCCAAGGACTCCGCTCTCCTCTCGAGTCGCGACGCGGGTCTCTTGGAGCCCCCTGAGCGGCTTCAAGGGAGTCCAGCCTCCTCTTCCGTTTGCAGAGAGGACCCGGGATTGCTCTCCAGGCCATGCAGGAAAAGAAGGCCCTCAGCTGGCGAGGACGGGGGCGTCTCAGGGGTTTCCTCGAGCTGCGGCGCCCGTGGGGGTTTTCTCCCGAGGCACGACGAGGATCTCAGGGAGCCTCTCGTGCGGCGCCAGGGAAGTCAGGTCTCCATGCGCGTGGCGAGGGGGAGCGCGTCCTGGCTCTCGAGTCACGGGAGGGGACTAGGGCCTCGAGACGCGTTGAAGAAGGACTCTCGAGGTCTTTCTCGGGGGGCGGCAGGAAACCCTCGTGTCCCTCGCCTTCTGCCGGGGACCTTAGGGAACTTCCCAGGGTGCCTCTGAGAGGCGAGGGATCCTGTGGAGGTGGCGGGGCCCCTCGGGACTCCGCTGGGTCTGGCGCAACGGAAGAGGGCCTCACCTCGAGGGGAGGCAGGAACCTCAGGCTTCCTCTCCGTTTCGGACTGCGACCGCAGGGTCCCTGCAGAGTTGGGACAGGAGAGTCAGGCCTCGTCTTGTCTGAGGAAGGGAACCCCGCTGGCCTCTCGAGTTGCTCAGGGGGTCTCAGGCCCCCCGTCGAGCTGTGTGTGGAACCCGCGGGTCTTTGCGGACGATGCACGGGGGTGGCAGTGCCCCTTCGTGTTGTGCCTTCACCCACAGGGTTGCCTTCGAAGAGGGGTCCGGGCCTCGGGTCCTTCTCAAGAGCGGACCGGGGAATCGGGGGCGTTCGGCATGTGGCCCCACCCACGTGGCTCCTCTCGAATTTCCTCGTGAGACCGGCCTCACCCTGAGGGGCGCCGGGAAGGCCGGGAACCCCTTCCAGACCACGCAGGGGAATCGCCTCTCCTGTCGCGATCAGGAGGGGAGAAGGGGCTCAGAGGAAGCGGTGCCGGGACCCTCGGTGTTCCCCTCGGGGGACCCCGGCGTGTCGGGGGACTTTTGGGGGTCGCAGGAAGGCTGTCAGGGACCGTTTCGCCCTTCAGGGCGGAACAGGGCACTTCCCTTGAGACGCCGTCGCGGGCAAGGGCCTCATCTTGCCAAGAGGTGGGAACCACGTGGTTTTTCTCGAGTTGCGGCGGCATTCTCGAGTTACGACGGGGATCTCAGCCTTCCCCTGGGGTTGGCCCTGGGAAGCCCAATCTTCCCCTCGGGTTGCGAGGGAAAGCTGGGGGTTGCGCTCGAGTCACTGCAGGGCCGAAGAGACCTCACCTAGGCGTGTGTCCGGGACCTCATATTCCTCTCCAGGGAAGGCAGGGACCTCGGGGTTGCATTCCAGGCTCCCCCGGGGAGTCAGGCCTCGTCTCGAGGGGAAGCCAAGGACTCCGCTCTCCTCTCGAGTCGCGACGCGGGTCTCTTGGAGCCCCCTGAGCGGCCTCAAGGGAGTCCAGCCTCCTCTTCCGTTTGCAGAGAGGACCCGGGATTGCTCTCCAGGCCATGCAGGAAAAGAAGGCCCTCAGCTGGCGAGGACGGGGGCGTCTCAGGGGTTTCCTCGAGCTGCGGCGCCCGTGGGGGTTTTCTCCCGAGGCACGACGAGGATCTCAGGGAGCCTCTCGTGCGGCGCCAGGGAAGTCAGGTCTCCATGCGCGTGGCGAGGGGGAGCGCGTCCTGGCTCTCGAGTCACGGGAGGGGACTAGGGCCTCGAGACGCGTTGAAGAAGGACTCTCGAGGTCTTTCTCGGGGGGCGGCGGGAAACCCTCGTGTCCCTCGCCTTCTGCCGGGGACCTTAGGGAACTTCCCAGGGTGCCTCTGAGAGGCGAGGGATCCTGTGGAGGTGGCGGGGCCCCTCGGGACTCCGCTGGGTCTGGCGCAACGGAAGAGGGCCTCACCTCGAGGGGAGGCAGGAACCTCAGGCTTCCTCTCCGTTTCGGACTGCGACCGCAGGGTCCCTGCAGAGTTGGGACAGGAGAGTCAGGCCTCGTCTTGTCTGAGGAAGGGAACCCCGCTGGCCTCTCGAGTTGCTCAGGGGGTCTCAGGCCCCCCGTCGAGCTGTGTGTGGAACCCGCGGGTATTTGCGGACGATGCACGGGGGTGGCAGTGCCCCTTCGTGTTGTGCCTTCACCCACAGGGTTGCCTTCGAAGAGGGGTCCGGGCCTCGGGTCCTTATCAAGAGCGGACCGGGGAATCGGGGGCGTTCGGCATGTGGCCCCACCCACGTGGCTCCTCTCGAATTTCCTCGTGAGACCGGCCTCACCCTGAGGGGCGCCGGGAAGGCCGGGAACCCCTTCCAGACCACGCAGGGGAATCGCCTCTCCTGTCGCGATCAGGAGGGGAGAAGGGGCTCAGAGGAAGCGGTGCCGGGACCCTCGGTGTTCCCCTCGGGGGACCCCGGCGTGTCGGGGGACTTTTGGGGGTCGCAGGAAGGCTGTCAGGGACCGTTTCGCCCTTCAGGGCGGAACAGGGCACTTCCCTTGAGACGCCGTCGCGGGCAAGGGCCTCATCTTGCCAAGAGGTGGGAACCACGTGGTTTTTCTCGAGTTGCGGCGGCATTCTCGAGTTACGACGGGGATCTCAGCCTTCCCCTGGGGTTGGCCCTGGGAAGCCCAATCTTCCCCTCGGGTTGCGAGGGAAAGCTGGGGGTTGCGCTCGAGTCACTGCAGGGCCGAAGAGACCTCACCTAGGCGTGTGTCCGGGACCTCATATTCCTCTCCAGGGAAGGCAGGGACCTCGGGGTTGCATTCCAGGCTCCCCCGGGGAGTCAGGCCTCGTCTCGAGGGGAAGCCAAGGACTCCGCTCTCCGCTCGAGTCGCGACGCGGGTCTCTTGGAGCCCCCTGAGCGGCCTCAAGGGAGTCCAGCCTCCTCTTCCGTTTGCAGAGAGGACCCGGGATTGCTCTCCAGGCCATGCAGGAAAAGAAGGCCCTCAGCTGGCGAGGACGGGGGCGTCTCAGGGGTTTCCTCGAGCTGCGGCGCCCGTGGGGGTTTTCTCCCGAGGCACGACGAGGATCTCAGGGAGCCTCTCGTGCGGCGCCAGGGAAGTCAGGTCTCCATGCGCGTGGCGAGGGGGAGCGCGTCCTGGCTCTCGAGTCACGGGAGGGGACTAGGCCTCGAGACGCGTTGAAGAAGGACTCTCGAGGTCTTTCTCGGGGGGCGGCGGGAAACCCTCGTGTCCCTCGCCTTCTGCCGGGGACCTTAGGGAACTTCCCAGGGTGCCTCTGAGAGGCGAGGGATCCTGTGGAGGTGGCGGGGCCCCTCGGGACTCCGCTGGGTCTGGCGCAACGGAAGAGGGCCTCACCTCGAGGGGAGGCAGGAACCTCAGGCTTCCTCTCCGTTTCGGACTGCGACCGCAGGGTCCCTGCAGAGTTGGGACAGGAGAGTCAGGCCTCGTCTTGTCTGAGGAAGGGAACCCCGCTGGCCTCTCGAGTTGCTCAGGGGGTCTCAGGCCCCCCGTCGAGCTGTGTGTGGAACCCGCGGGTCTTTGCGGACGATGCACGGGGGTGGCAGTGCCCCTTCGTGTTGTGCCTTCACCCACAGGGTTGCCTTCGAAGAGGGGTCCGGGCCTCGGGTCCTTCTCAAGAGCGGACCGGGGAATCGGGGGCGTTCGGCATGTGGCCCCACCCACGTGGCTCCTCTCGAATTTCCTCGTGAGACCGGCCTCACCCTGAGGGGCGCCGGGAAGGCCGGGAACCCCTTCCAGACCACGCAGGGGAATCGCCTCTCCTGTCGCGATCAGGAGGGGAGAAGGGGCTCAGAGGAAGCGGTGCCGGGACCCTCGGTGTTCCCCTCGGGGGACCCCGGCGTGTCGGGGGACTTTTGGGGGTCGCAGGAAGGCTGTCAGGGACCGTTTCGCCCTTCAGGGCGGAACAGGGCACTTCCCTTGAGACGCCGTCGCGGGCAAGGGCCTCATCTTGCCAAGAGGTGGGAACCACGTGGTTTTTCTCGAGTTGCGGCGGCATTCTCGAGTTACGACGGGGATCTCAGCCTTCCCCTGGGGTTGGCCCTGGGAAGCCCAATCTTCCCCTCGGGTTGCGAGGGAAAGCTGGGGGTTGCGCTCGAGTCACTGCAGGGCCGAAGAGACCTCACCTAGGCGTGTGTCCGGGACCTCATATTCCTCTCCAGGGAAGGCAGGGACCTCGGGGTTGCATTCCAGGCTCCCCCGGGGAGTCAGGCCTCGTCTCGAGGGGAAGCCAAGGACTCCGCTCTCCTCTCGAGTCGCGACGCGGGTCTCTTGGAGCCCCCTGAGCGGCCTCAAGGGAGTCCAGCCTCCTCTTCCGTTTGCAGAGAGGACCCGGGATTGCTCTCCAGGCCATGCAGGAAAAGAAGGCCCTCAGCTGGCGAGGACGGGGGCGTCTCAGGGGTTTCCTCGAGCTGCGGCGCCCGTGGGGGTTTTCTCCCGAGGCACGACGAGGATCTCAGGGAGCCTCTCGTGCGGCGCCAGGGAAGTCAGGTCTCCATGCGCGTGGCGAGGGGGAGCGCGTCCTGGCTCTCGAGTCACGGGAGGGGACTAGGGCCTCGAGACGCGTTGAAGAAGGACTCTCGAGGTCTTTCTCGGGGGGCGGCGGGAAACCCTCGTGTCCCTCGCCTTCTGCCGGGGACCTTAGGGAACTTCCCAGGGTGCCTCTGAGAGGCGAGGGATCCTGTGGAGGTGGCGGGGCCCCTCGGGACTCCGCTGGGTCTGGCGCAAAGGAAGAGGGCCTCACCTCGAGGGGAGGCAGGAACCTCAGGCTTCCTCTCCGTTTCGGACTGCGACCGCAGGGTCCCTGCAGAGTTGGGACAGGAGAGTCAGGCCTCGTCTTGTCTGAGGAAGGGAACCCCGCTGGCCTCTCGAGTTGCTCAGGGGGTCTCAGGCCCCCCGTCGAGCTGTGTGTGGAACCCGCGGGTCTTTGCGGACGATGCACGGGGGTGGCAGTGCCCCTTCGTGTTGTGCCTTCACCCACAGGGTTGCCTTCGAAGAGGGGTCCGGGCCTCGGGTCCTTCTCAAGAGCGGACCGGGGAATCGGGGGCGTTCGGCATGTGGCCCCACCCACGTGGCTCCTCTCGAATTTCCTCGTGAGACCGGCCTCACCCTGAGGGGCGCCGGGAAGGCCGGGAACCCCTTCCAGACCACGCAGGGGAATCGCCTCTCCTGTCGCGATCAGGAGGGGAGAAGGGGCTCAGAGGAAGCGGTGCCGGGACCCTCGGTGTTCCCCTCGGGGGACCCCGGCGTGTCGGGGGACTTTTGGGGGTCGCAGGAAGGCTGTCAGGGACCGTTTCGCCCTTCAGGGCGGAACAGGGCACTTCCCTTGAGACGCCGTCGCGGGCAAGGGCCTCATCTTGCCAAGAGGTGGGAACCACGTGGTTTTTCTCGAGTTGCGGCGGCATTCTCGAGTTACGACGGGGATCTCAGCCTTCCCCTGGGGTTGGCCCTGGGAAGCCCAATCTTCCCCTCGGGTTGCGAGGGAAAGCTGGGGGTTGCGCTCGAGTCACTGCAGGGCCGAAGAGACCTCACCTAGGCGTGTGTCCGGGACCTCATATTCCTCTCCAGGGAAGGCAGGGACCTCGGGGTTGCATTCCAGGCTCCCCCGGGGAGTCAGGCCTCGTCTCGAGGGGAAGCCAAGGACTCCGCTCTCCTCTCGAGTCGCGACGCGGGTCTCTTGGAGCCCCCTGAGCGGCCTCAAGGGAGTCCAGCCTCCTCTTCCGTTTGGAGAGAGGACCCGGGATTGCTCTCCAGGCCATGCAGGAAAAGAAGGCCCTCAGCTGGCGAGGACGGGGGCGTCTCAGGGGTTTCCTCGAGCTGCGGCGCCCGTGGGGGTTTTCTCCCGAGGCACGACGAGGATCTCAGGGAGCCTCTCGTGCGGCGCCAGGGAAGTCAGGTCTCCATGCGCGTGGCGAGGGGGAGCGCGTCCTGGCTCTCGAGTCACGGCAGGGGACTAGGGCCTCGAGACGCGTTGAAGAAGGACTCTCGAGGTCTTTCTCGGGGGGCGGCGGGAAACCCTCGTGTCCCTCGCCTTCTGCCGGGGACCTTAGGGAACTTCCCAGGGTGCCTCTGAGAGGCGAGGGATCCTGTGGAGGTGGCGGGGCCCCTCGGGACTCCGCTGGGTCTGGCGCAACGGAAGAGGGCCTCACCTCGAGGGGAGGCAGGAACCTCAGGCTTCCTCTCCGTTTCGGACTGCGACCGCAGGGTCCCTGCAGAGTTGGGACAGGAGAGTCAGGCCTCGTCTTGTCTGAGGAAGGGAACCCCGCTGGCCTCTCGAGTTGCTCAGGGGGTCTCAGGCCCCCCGTCGAGCTGTGTGTGGAACCCGCGGGTCTTTGCGGACGATGCACGGGGGTGGCAGTGCCCCTTCGTGTTGTGCCTTCACCCACAGGGTTGCCTTCGAAGAGGGGTCCGGGCCTCGGGTCCTTCTCAAGAGCGGACCGGGGAATCGGGGGCGTTCGGCATGTGGCCCCACCCACGTGGCTCCTCTCGAATTTCCTCGTGAGACCGGCCTCACCCTGAGGGGCGCCGGGAAGGCCGGGAACCCCTTCCAGACCACGCAGGGGAATCGCCTCTCCTGTCGCGATCAGGAGGGGAGAAGGGGCTCAGAGGAAGCGGTGCCGGGACCCTCGGTGTTCCCCTCGGGGGACCCCGGCGTGTCGGGGGACTTTTGGGGGTCGCAGGAAGGCTGTCAGGGACCGTTTCGCCCTTCAGGGCGGAACAGGGCACTTCCCTTGAGACGCCGTCGCGGGCAAGGGCCTCATCTTGCCAAGAGGTGGGAACCACGTGGTTTTTCTCGAGTTGCGGCGGCATTCTCGAGTTACGACGGGGATCTCAGCCTTCCCCTGGGGTTGGCCCTGGGAAGCCCAATCTTCCCCTCGGGTTGCGAGGGAAAGCTGGGGGTTGCGCTCGAGTCACTGCAGGGCCGAAGAGACCTCACCTAGGCGTGTGTCCGGGACCTCATATTCCTCTCCAGGGAAGGCAGGGACCTCGGGGTTGCATTCCAGGCTCCCCCGGGGAGTCAGGCCTCGTCTCGAGGGGAAGCCAAGGACTCCGCTCTCCTCTCGAGTCGCGACGCGGGTCTCTTGGAGCCCCCTGAGCGGCCTCAAGGGAGTCCAGCCTCCTCTTCCGTTTGCAGAGAGGACCCGGGATTGCTCTCCAGGCCATGCAGGAAAAGAAGGCCCTCAGCTGGCGAGGACGGGGGCGTCTCAGGGGTTTCCTCGAGCTGCGGCGCCCGTGGGGGTTTTCTCCCGAGGCACGACGAGGATCTCAGGGAGCCTCTCGTGCGGCGCCAGGGAAGTCAGGTCTCCATGCGCGTGGCGAGGGGGAGCGCGTCCTGGCTCTCGAGTCACGGGAGGGGACTAGGGCCTCGAGACGCGTTGAAGAAGGACTCTCGAGGTCTTTCTCGGGGGGCGGCGGGAAACCCTCGTGTCCCTCGCCTTCTGCCGGGGACCTTAGGGAACTTCCCAGGGTGCCTCTGAGAGGCGAGGGATCCTGTGGAGGTGGCGGGGCCCCTCGGGACTCCGCTGGGTCTGGCGCAACGGAAGAGGGCCTCACCTCGAGGGGAGGCAGGAACCTCAGGCTTCCTCTCCGTTTCGGACTGCGACCGCAGGGTCCCTGCAGAGTTGGGACAGGAGAGTCAGGCCTCGTCTTGTCTGAGGAAGGGAACCCCGCTGGCCTCTCGAGTTGCTCAGGGGGTCTCAGGCCCCCCGTCGAGCTGTGTGTGGAACCCGCGGGTCTTTGCGGACGATGCACGGGGGTGGCAGTGCCCCTTCGTGTTGTGCCTTCACCCACAGGGTTGCCTTCGAAGAGGGGTCCGGGCCTCGGGTCCTTCTCAAGAGCGGACCGGGGAATCGGGGGCGTTCAGCATGTGGCCCCACCCACGTGGCTCCTCTCGAATTTCCTCGTGAGACCGGCCTCACCCTGAGGGGCGCCGGGAAGGCCGGGAACCCCTTCCAGACCACGCAGGGGAATCGCCTCTCCTGTCGCGATCAGGAGGGGAGAAGGGGCTCAGAGGAAGCGGTGCCGGGACCCTCGGTGTTCCCCTCGGGGGACCCCGGCGTGTCGGGGGACTTTTGGGGGTCGCAGGAAGGCTGTCAGGGACCGTTTCGCCCTTCAGGGCGGAACAGGGCACTTCCCTTGAGACGCCGTCGCGGGCAAGGGCCTCATCTTGCCAAGAGGTGGGAACCACGTGGTTTTTCTCGAGTTGCGGCGGCATTCTCGAGTTACGACGGGGATCTCAGCCTTCCCCTGGGGTTGGCCCTGGGAAGCCCAATCTTCCCCTCGGGTTGCGAGGGAAAGCTGGGGGTTGCGCTCGAGTCACTGCAGGGCCGAAGTGACCTCACCTAGGCGTGTGTCCGGGACCTCATATTCCTCTCCAGGGAAGGCAGGGACCTCGGGGTTGCATTCCAGGCTCCCCCGGGGAGTCAGGCCTCGTGTCGAGGGGAAGCCAAGGACTCCGCTCTCCGCTCGAGTCGCGACGCGGGTCTCTTGGAGCCCCCTGAGCGGCCTCAAGGGAGTCCAGCCTCCTCTTCCGTTTGCAGAGAGGACCCGGGATTGCTCTCCAGGCCATGCAGGAAAAGAAGGCCCTCAGCTGGCGAGGACGGGGGCGTCTCAGGGGTTTCCTCGAGCTGCGGCGCCCGTGGGGGTTTTCTCCCGAGGCACGACGAGGATCTCAGGGAGCCTCTCGTGCGGCGCCAGGGAAGTCAGGTCTCCATGCGCGTGGCGAGGGGGAGCGCGTCCTGGCTCTCGAGTCACGGGAGGGGACTAGGGCCTCGAGACGCGTTGAAGAAGGACTCTCGAGGTCTTTCTCGGGGGGCGGCGGGAAACCCTCGTGTCCCTCGCCTTCTGCCGGGGACCTTAGGGAACTTCCCAGGGTGCCTCTGAGAGGCGAGGGATCCTGTGGAGGTGGCGGGGCCCCTCGGGACTCCGCTGGGTCTGGCGCAACGGAAGAGGGCCTCACCTCGAGGGGAGGCAGGAACCTCAGGCTTCCTCTCCGTTTCGGACTGCGACCGCAGGGTCCCTGCAGAGTTGGGACAGGAGAGTCAGGCCTCGTCTTGTCTGAGGAAGGGAACCCCGCTGGCCTCTCGAGTTGCTCAGGGGGTCTCAGGCCCCCCGTCGAGCTGTGTGTGGAACCCGCGGGTCTTTGCGGACGATGCACGGGGGTGGCAGTGCCCCTTCGTGTTGTGCCTTCACCCACAGGGTTGCCTTCGAAGAGGGGTCCGGGCCTCGGGTCCTTCTCAAGAGCGGACCGGGGAATCGGGGGCGTTCGGCATGTGGCCCCACCCACGTGGCTCCTCTCGAATTTCCTCGTGAGACCGGCCTCACCCTGAGGGGCGCCGGGAAGGCCGGGAACCCCTTCCAGACCACGCAGGGGAATCGCCTCTCCTGTCGCGATCAGGAGGGGAGAAGGGGCTCAGAGGAAGCGGTGCCGGGACCCTCGGTGTTCCCCTCGGGGGACCCCGGCGTGTCGGGGGACTTTTGGGGGTCGCAGGAAGGCTGTCAGGGACCGTTTCGCCCTTCAGGGCGGAACAGGGCACTTCCCTTGAGACGCCGTCGCGGGCAAGGGCCTCATCTTGCCAAGAGGTGGGAACCACGTGGTTTTTCTCGAGTTGCGGCGGCATTCTCGAGTTACGACGGGGATCTCAGCCTTCCCCTGGGGTTGGCCCTGGGAAGCCCAATCTTCCCCTCGGGTTGCGAGGGAAAGCTGGGGGTTGCGCTCGAGTCACTGCAGGGCCGAAGAGACCTCACCTAGGCGTGTGTCCGGGACCTCATATTCCTCTCCAGGGAAGGCAGGGACCTCGGGGTTGCATTCCAGGCTCCCCCGGGGAGTCAGGCCTCGTCTCGAGGGGAAGCCAAGGACTCCGCTCTCCGCTCGAGTCGCGACGCGGGTCTCTTGGAGCCCCCTGAGCGGCCTCAAGGGAGTCCAGCCTCCTCTTCCGTTTGCAGAGAGGACCCGGGATTGCTCTCCAGGCCATGCAGGAAAAGAAGGCCCTCAGCTGGCGAGGACGGGGGCGTCTCAGGGGTTTCCTCGAGCTGCGGCGCCCGTGGGGGTTTTCTCCCGAGGCACGACGAGGATCTCAGGGAGCCTCTCGTGCGGCGCCAGGGAAGTCAGGTCTCCATGCGCGTGGCGAGGGGGAGCGCGTCCTGGCTCTCGAGTCACGGGAGGGGACTAGGGCCTCGAGACGCGTTGAAGAAGGACTCTCGAGGTCTTTCTCGGGGGGCGGCGGGAAACCCTCGTGTCCCTCGCCTTCTGCCGGGGACCTTAGGGAACTTCCCAGGGTGCCTCTGAGAGGCGAGGGATCCTGTGGAGGTGGCGGGGCCCCTCGGGACTCCGCTGGGTCTGGCGCAACGGAAGAGGGCCTCACCTCGAGGGGAGGCAGGAACCTCAGGCTTCCTCTCCGTTTCGGACTGCGACCGCAGGGTCCCTGCAGAGTTGGGACAGGAGAGTCAGGCCTCGTCTTGTCTGAGGAAGGGAACCCCGCTGGCCTCTCGAGTTGCTCAGGGGGTCTCAGGCCCCCCGTCGAGCTGTGTGTGGAACCCGCGGGTCTTTGCGGACGATGCACGGGGGTGGCAGTGCCCCTTCGTGTTGTGCCTTCACCCACAGGGTTGCCTTCGAAGAGGGGTCCGGGCCTCGGGTCCTTCTCAAGAGCGGACCGGGGAATCGGGGGCGTTCGGCATGTGGCCCCACCCACGTGGCTCCTCTCGAATTTCCTCGTGAGACCGGCCTCACCCTGAGGGGCGCCGGGAAGGCCGGGAACCCCTTCCAGACCACGCAGGGGAATCGCCTCTCCTGTCGCGATCAGGAGGGGAGAAGGGGCTCAGAGGAAGCGGTGCCGGGACCCTCGGTGTTCCCCTCGGGGGACCCCGGCGTGTCGGGGGACTTTTGGGGGTCGCAGGAAGGCTGTCAGGGACCGTTTCGCCCTTCAGGGCGGAACAGGGCACTTCCCTTGAGACGCCGTCGCGGGCAAGGGCCTCATCTTGCCAAGAGGTGGGAACCACGTGGTTTTTCTCGAGTTGCGGCGGCATTCTCGAGTTACGACGGGGATCTCAGCCTTCCCCTGGGGTTGGCCCTGGGAAGCCCAATCTTCCCCTCGGGTTGCGAGGGAAAGCTGGGGGTTGCGCTCGAGTCACTGCAGGGCCGAAGAGACCTCACCTAGGCGTGTGTCCGGGACCTCATATTCCTCTCCAGGGAAGGCAGGGACCTCGGGGTTGCATTCCAGGCTCCCCCGGGGAGTCAGGCCTCGTCTCGAGGGGAAGCCAAGGACTCCGCTCTCCTCTCGAGTCGCGACGCGGGTCTCTTGGAGCCCCCTGAGCGGCCTCAAGGGAGTCCAGCCTCCTCTTCCGTTTGGAGAGAGGACCCGGGATTGCTCTCCAGGCCATGCAGGAAAAGAAGGCCCTCAGCTGGCGAGGACGGGGGCGTCTCAGGGGTTTCCTCGAGCTGCGGCGCCCGTGGGGGTTTTCTCCCGAGGCACGACGAGGATCTCAGGGAGCCTCTCGTGCGGCGCCAGGGAAGTCAGGTCTCCATGCGCGTGGCGAGGGGGAGCGCGTCCTGGCTCTCGAGTCACGGGAGGGGACTAGGGCCTCGAGACGCGTTGAAGAAGGACTCTCGAGGTCTTTCTCGGGGGGCGGCGGGAAACCCTCGTGTCCCTCGCCTTCTGCCGGGGACCTTAGGGAACTTCCCAGGGTGCCTCTGAGAGGCGAGGGATCCTGTGGAGGTGGCGGGGCCCCTCGGGACTCCGCTGGGTCTGGCGCAACGGAAGAGGGCCTCACCTCGAGGGGAGGCAGGAACCTCAGGCTTCCTCTCCGTTTCGGACTGCGACCGCAGGGTCCCTGCAGAGTTGGGACAGGAGAGTCAGGCCTCGTCTTGTCTGAGGAAGGGAACCCCGCTGGCCTCTCGAGTTGCTCAGGGGGTCTCAGGCCCCCCGTCGAGCTGTGTGTGGAACCCGCGGGTCTTTGCGGACGATGCACGGGGGTGGCAGTGCCCCTTCGTGTTGTGCCTTCACCCACAGGGTTGCCTTCGAAGAGGGGTCCGGGCCTCGGGTCCTTCTCAAGAGCGGACCGGGGAATCGGGGGCGTTCGGCATGTGGCCCCACCCACGTGGCTCCTCTCGAATTTCCTCGTGAGACCGGCCTCACCCTGAGGGGCGCCGGGAAGGCCGGGAACCCCTTCCAGACCACGCAGGGGAATCGCCTCTCCTGTCGCGATCAGGAGGGGAGAAGGGGCTCAGAGGAAGCGGTGCCGGGACCCTCGGTGTTCCCCTCGGGGGACCCCGGCGTGTCGGGGGACTTTTGGGGGTCGCAGGAAGGCTGTCAGGGACCGTTTCGCCCTTCAGGGCGGAACAGGGCACTTCCCTTGAGACGCCGTCGCGGGCAAGGGCCTCATCTTGCCAAGAGGTGGGAACCACGTGGTTTTTCTCGAGTTGCGGCGGCATTCTCGAGTTACGACGGGGATCTCAGCCTTCCCCTGGGGTTGGCCCTGGGAAGCCCAATCTTCCCCTCGGGTTGCGAGGGAAAGCTGGGGGTTGCGCTCGAGTCACTGCAGGGCCGAAGAGACCTCACCTAGGCGTGTGTCCGGGACCTCATATTCCTCTCCAGGGAAGGCAGGGACCTCGGGGTTGCATTCCAGGCTCCCCCGGGGAGTCAGGCCTCGTCTCGAGGGGAAGCCAAGGACTCCGCTCTCCTCTCGAGTCGCGACGCGGGTCTCTTGGAGCCCCCTGAGCGGCCTCAAGGGAGTCCAGCCTCCTCTTCCGTTTGCAGAGAGGACCCGGGATTGCTCTCCAGGCCATGCAGGAAAAGAAGGCCCTCAGCTGGCGAGGACGGGGGCGTGTCAGGGGTTTCCTCGAGCTGCGGCGCCCGTGGGGGTTTTCTCCCGAGGCACGACGAGGATCTCAGGGAGCCTCTCGTGCGGCGCCAGGGAAGTCAGGTCTCCATGCGCGTGGCGAGGGGGAGCGCGTCCTGGCTCTCGAGTCACGGGAGGGGACTAGGGCCTCGAGACGCGTTGAAGAAGGACTCTCGAGGTCTTTCTCGGGGGGCGGCGGGAAACCCTCGTGTCCCTCGCCTTCTGCCGGGGACCTTAGGGAACTTCCCAGGGTGCCTCTGAGAGGCGAGGGATCCTGTGGAGGTGGCGGGGCCCCTCGGGACTCCGCTGGGTCTGGCGCAACGGAAGAGGGCCTCACCTCGAGGGGAGGCAGGAACCTCAGGCTTCCTCTCCGTTTCGGACTGCGACCGCAGGGTCCCTGCAGAGTTGGGACAGGAGAGTCAGGCCTCGTCTTGTCTGAGGAAGGGAACCCCGCTGGCCTCTCGAGTTGCTCAGGGGGTCTCAGGCCCCCCGTCGAGCTGTGTGTGGAACCCGCGGGTCTTTGCGGACGATGCACGGGGGTGGCAGTGCCCCTTCGTGTTGTGCCTTCACCCACAGGGTTGCCTTCGAAGAGGGGTCCGGGCCTCGGGTCCTTCTCAAGAGCGGACCGGGGAATCGGGGGCGTTCGGCATGTGGCCCCACCCACGTGGCTCCTCTCGAATTTCCTCGTGAGACCGGCCTCACCCTGAGGGGCGCCGGGAAGGCCGGGAACCCCTTCCAGACCACGCAGGGGAATCGCCTCTCCTGTCGCGATCAGGAGGGGAGAAGGGGCTCAGAGGAAGCGGTGCCGGGACCCTCGGTGTTCCCCTCGGGGGACCCCGGCGTGTCGGGGGACTTTTGGGGGTCGCAGGAAGGCTGTCAGGGACCGTTTCGCCCTTCAGGGCGGAACAGGGCACTTCCCTTGAGACGCCGTCGCGGGCAAGGGCCTCATCTTGCCAAGAGGTGGGAACCACGTGGTTTTTCTCGAGTTGCGGCGGCATTCTCGAGTTACGACGGGGATCTCAGCCTTCCCCTGGGGTTGGCCCTGGGAAGCCCAATCTTCCCCTCGGGTTGCGAGGGAAAGCTGGGGGTTGCGCTCGAGTCACTGCAGGGCCGAAGAGACCTCACCTAGGCGTGTGTCCGGGACCTCATATTCCTCTCCAGGGAAGGCAGGGACCTCGGGGTTGCATTCCAGGCTCCCCCGGGGAGTCAGGCCTCGTCTCGAGGGGAAGCCAAGGACTCCGCTCTCCTCTCGAGTCGCGACGCGGGTCTCTTGGAGCCCCCTGAGCGGCCTCAAGGGAGTCCAGCCTCCTCTTCCGTTTGGAGAGAGGACCCGGGATTGCTCTCCAGGCCATGCAGGAAAAGAAGGCCCTCAGCTGGCGAGGACGGGGGCGTCTCAGGGGTTTCCTCGAGCTGCGGCGCCCGTGGGGGTTTTCTCCCGAGGCACGACGAGGATCTCAGGGAGCCTCTCGTGCGGCGCCAGGGAAGTCAGGTCTCCATGCGCGTGGCGAGGGGGAGCGCGTCCTGGCTCTCGAGTCACGGGAGGGGACTAGGGCCTCGAGACGCGTTGAAGAAGGACTCTCGAGGTCTTTCTCGGGGGGCGGCGGGAAACCCTCGTGTCCCTCGCCTTCTGCCGGGGACCTTAGGGAACTTCCCAGGGTGCCTCTGAGAGGCGAGGGATCCTGTGGAGGTGGCGGGGCCCCTCGGGACTCCGCTGGGTCTGGCGCAACGGAAGAGGGCCTCACCTCGAGGGGAGGCAGGAACCTCAGGCTTCCTCTCCGTTTCGGACTGCGACCGCAGGGTCCCTGCAGAGTTGGGACAGGAGAGTCAGGCCTCGTCTTGTCTGAGGAAGGGAACCCCGCTGGCCTCTCGAGTTGCTCAGGGGGTCTCAGGCCCCCCGTCGAGCTGTGTGTGGAACCCGCGGGTCTTTGCGGACGATGCACGGGGGTGGCAGTGCCCCTTCGTGTTGTGCCTTCACCCACAGGGTTGCCTTCGAAGAGGGGTCCGGGCCTCGGGTCCTTCTCAAGAGCGGACCGGGGAATCGGGGGCGTTCGGCATGTGGCCCCACCCACGTGGCTCCTCTCGAATTTCCTCGTGAGACCGGCCTCACCCTGAGGGGCGCCGGGAAGGCCGGGAACCCCTTCCAGACCACGCAGGGGAATCGCCTCTCCTGTCGCGATCAGGAGGGGAGAAGGGGCTCAGAGGAAGCGGTGCCGGGACCCTCGGTGTTCCCCTCGGGGGACCCCGGCGTGTCGGGGGACTTTTGGGGGTCGCAGGAAGGCTGTCAGGGACCGTTTCGCCCTTCAGGGCGGAACAGGGCACTTCCCTTGAGACGCCGTCGCGGGCAAGGGCCTCATCTTGCCAAGAGGTGGGAACCACGTGGTTTTTCTCGAGTTGCGGCGGCATTCTCGAGTTACGACGGGGATCTCAGCCTTCCCCTGGGGTTGGCCCTGGGAAGCCCAATCTTCCCCTCGGGTTGCGAGGGAAAGCTGGGGGTTGCGCTCGAGTCACTGCAGGGCCGAAGAGACCTCACCTAGGCGTGTGTCCGGGACCTCATATTCCTCTCCAGGGAAGGCAGGGAACTCGGGGTTGCATTCCAGGCTCCCCCGGGGAGTCAGGCCTCGTCTCGAGGGGAAGCCAAGGACTCCGCTCTCCTCTCGAGTCGCGACGCGGGTCTCTTGGAGCCCCCTGAGCGGCCTCAAGGGAGTCCAGCCTCCTCTTCCGTTTGCAGAGAGGACCCGGGATTGCTCTCCAGGCCATGCAGGAAAAGAAGGCCCTCAGCTGGCGAGGACGGGGGCGTGTCAGGGGTTTCCTCGAGCTGCGGCGCCCGTGGGGGTTTTCTCCCGAGGCACGACGAGGATCTCAGGGAGCCTCTCGTGCGGCGCCAGGGAAGTCAGGTCTCCATGCGCGTGGCGAGGGGGAGCGCGTCCTGGCTCTCGAGTCACGGGAGGGGACTAGGGCCTCGAGACGCGTTGAAGAAGGACTCTCGAGGTCTTTCTCGGGGGGCGGCGGGAAACCCTCGTGTCCCTCGCCTTCTGCCGGGGACCTTAGGGAACTTCCCAGGGTGCCTCTGAGAGGCGAGGGATCCTGTGGAGGTGGCGGGGCCCCTCGGGACTCCGCTGGGTCTGGCGCAACGGAAGAGGGCCTCACCTCGAGGGGAGGCAGGAACCTCAGGCTTCCTCTCCGTTTCGGACTGCGACCGCAGGGTCCCTGCAGAGTTGGGACAGGAGAGTCAGGCCTCGTCTTGTCTGAGGAAGGGAACCCCGCTGGCCTCTCGAGTTGCTCAGGGGGTCTCAGGCCCCCCGTCGAGCTGTGTGTGGAACCCGCGGGTCTTTGCGGACGATGCACGGGGGTGGCAGTGCCCCTTCGTGTTGTGCCTTCACCCACAGGGTTGCCTTCGAAGAGGGGTCCGGGCCTCGGGTCCTTCTCAAGAGCGGACCGGGGAATCGGGGGCGTTCGGCATGTGGCCCCACCCACGTGGCTCCTCTCGAATTTCCTCGTGAGACCGGCCTCACCCTGAGGGGCGCCGGGAAGGCCGGGAACCCCTTCCAGACCACGCAGGGGAATCGCCTCTCCTGTCGCGATCAGGAGGGGAGAAGGGGCTCAGAGGAAGCGGTGCCGGGACCCTCGGTGTTCCCCTCGGGGGACCCCGGCGTGTCGGGGGACTTTTGGGGGTCGCAGGAAGGCTGTCAGGGACCGTTTCGCCCTTCAGGGCGGAACAGGGCACTTCCCTTGAGACGCCGTCGCGGGCAAGGGCCTCATCTTGCCAAGAGGTGGGAACCACGTGGTTTTTCTCGAGTTGCGGCGGCATTCTCGAGTTACGACGGGGATCTCAGCCTTCCCCTGGGGTTGGCCCTGGGAAGCCCAATCTTCCCCTCGGGTTGCGAGGGAAAGCTGGGGGTTGCGCTCGAGTCACTGCAGGGCCGAAGAGACCTCACCTAGGCGTGTGTCCGGGACCTCATATTCCTCTCCAGGGAAGGCAGGGAACTCGGGGTTGCATTCCAGGCTCCCCCGGGGAGTCAGGCCTCGTCTCGAGGGGAAGCCAAGGACTCCGCTCTCCTCTCGAGTCGCGACGCGGGTCTCTTGGAGCCCCCTGAGCGGCCTCAAGGGAGTCCAGCCTCCTCTTCCGTTTGCAGAGAGGACCCGGGATTGCTCTCCAGGCCATGCAGGAAAAGAAGGCCCTCAGCTGGCGAGGACGGGGGCGTGTCAGGGGTTTCCTCGAGCTGCGGCGCCCGTGGGGGTTTTCTCCCGAGGCACGACGAGGATCTCAGGGAGCCTCTCGTGCGGCGCCAGGGAAGTCAGGTCTCCATGCGCGTGGCGAGGGGGAGCGCGTCCTGGCTCTCGAGTCACGGGAGGGGACTAGGGCCTCGAGACGCGTTGAAGAAGGACTCTCGAGGTCTTTCTCGGGGGGCGGCGGGAAACCCTCGTGTCCCTCGCCTTCTGCCGGGGACCTTAGGGAACTTCCCAGGGTGCCTCTGAGAGGCGAGGGATCCTGTGGAGGTGGCGGGGCCCCTCGGGACTCCGCTGGGTCTGGCGCAACGGAAGAGGGCCTCACCTCGAGGGGAGGCAGGAACCTCAGGCTTCCTCTCCGTTTCGGACTGCGACCGCAGGGTCCCTGCAGAGTTGGGACAGGAGAGTCAGGCCTCGTCTTGTCTGAGGAAGGGAACCCCGCTGGCCTCTCGAGTTGCTCAGGGGGTCTCAGGCCCCCCGTCGAGCTGTGTGTGGAACCCGCGGGTCTTTGCGGACGATGCACGGGGGTGGCAGTGCCCCTTCGTGTTGTGCCTTCACCCACAGGGTTGCCTTCGAAGAGGGGTCCGGGCCTCGGGTCCTTCTCAAGAGCGGACCGGGGAATCGGGGGCGTTCGGCATGTGGCCCCACCCACGTGGCTCCTCTCGAATTTCCTCGTGAGACCGGCCTCACCCTGAGGGGCGCCGGGAAGGCCGGGAACCCCTTCCAGACCACGCAGGGGAATCGCCTCTCCTGTCGCGATCAGGAGGGGAGAAGGGGCTCAGAGGAAGCGGTGCCGGGACCCTCGGTGTTCCCCTCGGGGGACCCCGGCGTGTCGGGGGACTTTTGGGGGTCGCAGGAAGGCTGTCAGGGACCGTTTCGCCCTTCAGGGCGGAACAGGGCACTTCCCTTGAGACGCCGTCGCGGGCAAGGGCCTCATCTTGCCAAGAGGTGGGAACCACGTGGTTTTTCTCGAGTTGCGGCGGCATTCTCGAGTTACGACGGGGATCTCAGCCTTCCCCTGGGGTTGGCCCTGGGAAGCCAATCTTCCCCTCGGGTTGCGAGGGAAAGCTGGGGGTTGCGCTCGAGTCACTGCAGGGCCGAAGAGACCTCACCTAGGCGTGTGTCCGGGACCTCATATTCCTCTCCAGGGAAGGCAGGGACCTCGGGGTTGCATTCCAGGCTCCCCCGGGGAGTCAGGCCTCGTCTCGAGGGGAAGCCAAGGACTCCGCTCTCCTCTCGAGTCGCGACGCGGGTCTCTTGGAGCCCCCTGAGCGGCCTCAAGGGAGTCCAGCCTCCTCTTCCGTTTGCAGAGAGGACCCGGGATTGCTCTCCAGGCCATGCAGGAAAAGAAGGCCCTCAGCTGGCGAGGACGGGGGCGTGTCAGGGGTTTCCTCGAGCTGCGGCGCCCGTGGGGGTTTTCTCCCGAGGCACGACGAGGATCTCAGGGAGCCTCTCATGCGGCGCCAGGGAAGTCAGGTCTCCATGCGCGTGGCGAGGGGGAGCGCGTCCTGGCTCTCGAGTCACGGGAGGGGACTAGGGCCTCGAGACGCGTTGAAGAAGGACTCTCGAGGTCTTTCTCGGGGGGCGGCGGGAAACCCTCGTGTCCCTCGCCTTCTGCCGGGGACCTTAGGGAACTTCCCAGGGTGCCTCTGAGAGGCGAGGATCCTGTGGAGGTGGCGGGGCCCCTCGGGACTCCGCTGGGTCTGGCGCAACGGAAGAGGGCCTCACCTCGAGGGGGAGGGCAGGAACCTCAGGCTTCCTCTCCGTTTCGGACTGCGACCGCAGGGTCCCTGCAGAGTTGGGACAGGAGAGTCAGGCCTCGTCTTGTCTGAGGAAGGGAACCCCGCTGGCCTCTCGAGTTGCTCAGGGGGTCTCAGGCCCCCCGTCGAGCTGTGTGTGGAACCCGCGGGTCTTTGCGGACGATGCACGGGGGTGGCAGTGCCCCTTCGTGTTGTGCCTTCACCCACAGGGTTGCCTTCGAAGAGGGGTCCGGGCCTCGGGTCCTTCTCAAGAGCGGACCGGGGAATCGGGGGGCGTTCGGCATGTGGCCCCACCCACGTGCTCCTCTCGAATTTCCTCGTGAGACCGGCCTCACCCTGAGGGGCGCCGGGAAGGCCGGGAACCCCTTCCAGACCACGCAGGGAATCGCCTCTCCTGTCGCGATCAGGAGGGGAGAAGGGGCTCAGAGGAAGCGGTGCCGGACCCTCGGTGTTCCCCTCGGGGACCCCGGCGTGTCGGGGGACTTTTGGGGGTCGCAGGAAGGCTGTCAGGGACCGTTTCGCCCTTCAGGGCGGAACAGGGCACTTCCCTTGAGACGCCGTCGCGGGCAAGGCCTCATCTTGCCAAGAGGTGGGAACCACGTGGTTTTTCTCGAGTTGCGGCGGCATTCTCGAGTTACGACGGGGATCTCAGCCTTCCCCTGGGGTTGGCCTGGGAAGCCCAATCTTCCCCTCGGGTTGCGAGGGAAAGCTGGGGGTTGCGCTCGAGTCACTGCAGGGCCGAAGAGACCTCACCTAGGCGTGTGTCCGGGACCTCATATTCCTCTCCAGGGAAGGCAGGGACCTCGGGGTTGCATTCCAGGCTCCCCCGGGGAGTCAGGCCTCGTCTCGAGGGGAAGCCAAGGACTCCGCTCTCCTCTCGAGTCGCGACGCGGGTCTCTTGGAGCCCCCTGAGCGGCCTCAAGGGAGTCCAGCCTCCTCTTCCGTTTGCAGAGAGGACCCGGGATTGCTCTCCAGGCATGCAGGAAAAGAAGGCCCTCAGCTGGCGAGGACGGGGCGTCTCAGGGGTTTCCTCGAGCTGCGGCGCCCGTGGGGGTTTCTCCCGAGGCACGACGAGGATCTCAGGGAGCCTCTCGTGCGGCGCCAGGGAAGTCAGGTCTCCATGCGCGTGGCGAGGGGGAGCGCGTCCTGGCTCTCGAGTCACGGGAGGGGACTAGGGCCTCGAGACGCGTTGAAGAAGGACTCTCGAGGTCTTTCTCGGGGGGCGGCGGGAAACCCTCGTGTCCCTCGCTTCTGCCGGGGACCTTAGGGAACTTCCCAGGGTGCCTCTGAGAGGCGAGGGATCCTGTGGAGCTGGCGGGGCCCCTCGGGACTCCGCTGGGTCTGGCGCAACGGAAAGAGGGCCTCACCTCGAGGGAGGCAGGAACCTCAGGCTTCCTCTCCGTTTCGGACTGCGACCGCAGGGTCCCTGCAGAGTTGGGACAGGAGAGTCAGGCCTCGTCTTGTCTGAGGAAGGGAACCCCGCTGGCCTCTCGAGTTGCTCAGGGGGTCTCAGGCCCCCCGTCGAGCTGTGTGTGGAACCCGCGGGTCTTTGCGGACGATGCACGGGGGTGGCAGTGCCCCTTCGTGTTGTGCCTTCACCCACAGGGTTGCCTTCGAAGAGGGGTCTCGGGCCTCGGGTCCTTCTCAAGAGCGGACCGGGGAATCGGGGGCGTTCGGCATGTGGCCCCACCCACGTGGCTCCTCTCGAATTTCCTCGTGAGACCGGGCCTCACCCTGAGGGGCGCCGGGAAGGCCGGGAACCCCTTCCAGACCACGCAGGGGAATCGCCTCTCCTGTCGCGATCAGGAGGGAGAAGGGGCTCAGAGGAAGCGGTGCCGGGACCCCTCGGTGTTCCCCTCGGGGGACCCCGGCGTGTCGGGGGACTTTTGGGGGTCGCAGGAAGGCTGTCAGGGACCGTTTCGGCCTTCAGGGCGGAACAGGGCACTTCCCTTGAGACGCCGTCGCGGGCAAGGGCCTCATCTTGCCAAGAGGTGGGAACCACGTGGTTTTTCTCGAGTTGCGGGCGGCATTCTCGAGTTACGACGGGGATCTCAGCCTTCCCCTGGGGTTGGCCCTGGGAAGCCCAATCTTCCCCTCGGGTTGCGAGGGAAAGCTGGGGGTTGCGCTCGAGTCACTGCAGGGCCGAAGAGACCTCACCTAGGCGTGTGTCCGGGACCTCATATTCCTCTCCAGGGGAAGGCAGGGAACTCGGGGTTGCATTCCAGGCTCCCCCGGGGAGTCAGGCTCGTCTCGAGGGGAAGCCAAGGACTCCGCTCTCCTCTCGAGTCGCGACGCGGGTCTCTTGGAGCCCCCTGAGCGGCCTCAAGGGAGTCCAGCCTCCTCTTCCGTTTGCAGAGAGGACCCGGGATTGCTCTCCAGGCCATGCAGGAAAAGAAGGCCCTCAGCTGGCGAGGACGGGGGGTGTCAGGGGTTTCCTCGAGCTGCGGCGCCCGTGGGGGTTTTCTCCCGAGGCACGACGAGGATCTCAGGGAGCCTCTCGTGCGGCGCCAGGGAAGTCAGGTCTCCATGCGCGTGGCGAGGGGGAGCGCGTCCTGGCTCTCGAGTCACGGGAGGGGACTAGGGCCTCGAGACGCGTTGAAGAAGGACTCTCGAGGTCTTTCTCGGGGGGGCGGCGGGAAACCCTCGTGTCCCTCGCCTTCTGCCGGGGACCTTAGGGAACTTCCCAGGGTGCCTCTGAGAGGCGAGGGGATCCTGTGGAGGTGGCGGGGCCCCTCGGGACTCCGCTGGGTCCTGGCGCAACGGAAGAGGGCCTCACCTCGAGGGGAGGCAGGAACCTCAGGCTTCCTCTCCGTTTCGGACTGCGACCGCAGGGTCCCTGCAGAGTTGGGACAGGAGAGTCAGGCCTCGTCTTGTCTGAGGAAGGGAACCCCGCTGGCCTCTCGAGTTGCTCAGGGGTCTCAGGCCCCCCGTCGAGCTGTGTGTGGAACCCGGGTCTTTGCGGACGATGCACGGGGGTGGCAGTGCCCCTTCGTGTTGTGCCTTCACCCACAGGGTTGCCTTCGAAGAGGGGTCCGGGCCTCGGGGTCCTTCTCAAGAGCGGACCGGGGAATCGGGGGCGTTCGGCATGTGGCCCCACCCACGTGGCTCCCTCTCGAATTTCCTCGTGAGACCGGCCTCACCCTGAGGGGCGCCGGGAAGGCCGGGAACCCCTTCCAGACCACGCAGGGGAATCGCCTCTCCTGTCGCGATCAGGAGGGGAGAAGGGGCTCAGAGGAAGCGGTGCCGGGACCCTCGGTGTTCCCCTCGGGGGACCCCGGCGTGTCGGGGGACTTTTGGGGGTCGCAGGAAGGCTGTCAGGGACCGTTTCGCCCTTCAGGGGCGGAACAGGGCACTTCCCTTGAGACGCCGTCGCGGGCAAGGGCCTCATCTTGCCAAGAGGTGGGAACCACGTGGTTTTTCTCGAGTTGCGGCGGCATTCTCGAGTTACGACGGGGATCTCAGCCTTCCCCTGGGGTTGGCCCTGGGAAGCCCAATCTTCCCCTCGGGTTGCGAGGGAAAGCTGGGGGTTGCGCTCGAGTCACTGCAGGGCCGAAGAGACCTCACCTAGGCGTGTGTCCGGGACCTCATATTCCTCTCCAGGGAAGGCAGGGACCTCGGGGTTGCATTCCAGGCTCCCCCGGGGAGTCAGGCCTCGTCTCGAGGGGAAGCCAAGGACTCCGCTCTCCTCTCGAGTCGCGACGCGGGTCTCTTGGAGCCCCCTGAGCGGCCTCAGGGAGTCCAGCCTCCTCTTCCGTTTGGAGAGAGGACCCGGGATTGCTCTCCAGGCCATGCAGGAAAAGAAGGCCCTCAGCTGGCGAGGACGGGGGCGTGTCAGGGGTTTCCTCGAGCTGCGGCGCCCGTGGGGGTTTTCTCCCGAGGCACGACGAGGATCTCAGGGAGCCTATCGTGCGGCGCCAGGGAAGTCAGGTCTCCATGCGCGTGGCGAGGGGGAGCGCGTCCTGGCTCTCGAGTCACGGGAGGGGACTAGGGCCTCGAGACGCGTTGAAGAGGACTCTCGAGGTCTTTCTCGGGGGGCGGCGGGGAAACCCTCGTGTCCCTCCGCCTTCTGCCGGGGACCTTAGGGAACTTCCCAGGGTGCCTCTGAGAGGCGAGGGATCCTGTGGAGGTGGCGGGGCCCCTCGGGACTCCGCTGGGTCTGGCGCAACGGAAGAGGGCCTCACCTCGAGGGGAGGCAGGAACCTCAGGCTTCCTCTCCGTTTCGGACTGCGACCGCAGGGTCCCTGCAGAGTTGGGACAGGAGAGTCCAGGCCTCGTCTTGTCTGAGGAAGGGAACCCCGCTGGCCTCTCGAGTTGCTCAGGGGGTCTCAGGCCCCCCGTCGAGCTGTGTGTGGAACCCGCGGGTCTTTGCGGACGATGGCACGGGGGTGGCAGTGCCCCTTCGTGTTGTGCCTTCACCCACAGGGTTGCCTTCGAAGAGGGGTCCGGGCCTCGGGTCCTTCTCAAGAGCGGACCGGGGAATCGGGGGCGTTCGGCATGTGGCCCCACCCACGTGGCTCCTCTCGAATTTCCTCGTGAGACCGGCCTCACCCTGAGGGGCGCCGGGAAGGCCGGGAACCCCTTCCAGACCACGCAGGGGAATCGCCTCTCCTGTCGCGATCAGGAGGGAGAAGGGGCTCAGAGGAAGCGGTGCCGGGACCCTCGGTGTTCCCCTCGGGGGACCCCGGCGTGTCGGGGGACTTTTGGGGTCGCAGGAAGGCTGTCAGGGACCGTTTCGCCCTTCAGGGCGGAACAGGGCACTTCCCTTGAGACGCCGTCGCGGGCAAGGGCCTCATCTTGCCAAGAGGTGGGAACCACGTGGTTTTTCTCGAGTTGCGGCGGCATTCTCGAGTTACGACGGGGGATCTCAGCCTTCCCCTGGGGTGGCCCTGGGAAGCCCCAATCTTCCCCTCGGGGTTGCGAGGGAAAGCTGGGGGTTGCGCTCGAGTCACTGCAGGCCGAAGAGACCTCACCTAGGCGTGTGTCCGGGACCTCATATTCCTCTCCAGGGAAGGGCAGGGACCTCGGGGTTGCATTCCAGGCTCCCCCGGGGAGTCAGGCCTCGTCTCGAGGGGAAGCCAAGGACTCCGCTCTCCTCTCGAGTCGCGACGCGGGTCTCTTGGAGCCCCTGAGCGGCCTCAAGGGAGTCCAGCCTCCTCTTTCCGTTTGGAGAGAGGACCCGGGATTGCTCTCCAGGCCATGCAGGAAAAGAAGGGCCCTCAGCTGGCGAGGACGGGGGCGTGTCAGGGGTTTCCTCGAGCTGCGGCGCCCGTGGGGGTTTTCTCCCGAGGCACGACGAGATCTCAGGGAGCCTCTCGTGCGGCGCCAGGGAAGTCAGGTCTCCATGCGCGTGGCGAGGGGGAGCGCGTCCTGGCTCTCGAGTCACGGGAGGGGACTAGGGCCTCGAGACGCGTTGAAGAAGGACTCTCGAGGTCTTTCTCGGGGGGCGGCGGGAAACCCTCGTGTCCCTCGCCTTCTGCCGGGGACCTTAGGGAACTTCCCAGGGTGCCTCTGAGAGGCGAGGGATCCTGTGGAGGTGGCGGGGCCCCTCGGGACTCCGCTGGGTCTGGCGCAACGGAAGAGGGCCTCACTCGAGGGGAGGCAGGAACCTCAGGCTTCCTCTCCGTTTCGGACTGCGACCGCAGGGTCCCTGCAGAGTTGGGACAGGAGAGTCAGGCCTCGTCTTGTCTGAGGAAGGGAACCCCGCTGGCCTCTCGAGTTGCTCAGGGGGTCTCAGGCCCCCCCGTCGAGCTGTGTGTGGAACCCGCGGGTCTTTGCGGACGATGCACGGGGGTGGCAGTGCCCCTTCGTGTTGTGCCTTCACCCACAGGGTTGCCTTCGAAGAGGGGTCCGGGCCTCGGGTCCTTCTCAAGAGCGGACCGGGGAATCGGGGCGTTCGGCATGTGGCCCCACCCACGTGGCTCCTCTCGAATTTCCTCGTGAGACCGGCCTCACCCTGAGGGGCGCCGGGAAGGCCGGGAACCCCTTCCAGACCACGCAGGGGAATCGCCTCTCCTGTCGCGATCAGGAGGGGAGAAGGGGCTCAGAGGAAGCGGTGCCCGGGACCCTCGGTGTTCCCCTCGGGGGACCCCGGCGTGTCGGGGGACTTTTGGGGGTCGCAGGAAGGCTGTCAGGGACCGTTTCGCCCTTCAGGGCGGAACAGGGCACTTCCCTTGAGACGCCGTCGCGGGCAAGGGCCTCATCTTGCCAAGAGGTGGGAACCACGTGGTTTTTCTCGAGTTGCGGCGGCATTCTCGAGTTACGACGGGGATCTCAGCCTTCCCCTGGGGTTGGCCCTGGGAAGCCCCAATCTTCCCCTCGGGTTGCGAGGGAAAGCTGGGGGTTGCGCTCGAGTCACTGCAGGGCCGAAGAGACCTCACCTAGGCGTGTGTCGGGACCTCATATTCCTCTCCAGGGAAGGCAGGGACCTCGGGGTTGCATTCCAGGCTCCCCCGGGGAGTCAGGCCTCGTCTCGAGGGGAAGCCAAGGACTCCGCTCTCCGCTCGAGTCGCGACGCGGGTCTCTTGGAGCCCCCTGAGCGGCCTCAAGGGAGTCCAGCCTCCTCTTCCGTTTGCAGAGAGGACCCGGGATTGCTCTCCAGGCCATGCAGGAAAAGAAGGCCCTCAGCTGGCGAGGACGGGGGCGTCTCAGGGGTTTCCTCGAGCTGCGGCGCCCGTGGGGGTTTTCTCCCGAGGCACGACGAGGATCTCAGGGAGCCTCTCGTGCGGCGCCAGGGAAGTCAGGTCTCATGCGCGTGGCGAGGGGGAGCGCGTCCTGGCTCTCGAGTCACGGGAGGGGACTAGGGCCTCGAGACGCGTTGAAGAAGGACTCTCGAGGTCTTTCTCGGGGGGCGGCGGGAAACCCTCGTGTCCCTCGCCTTCTGCCGGGGACCTTAGGGAACTTCCCAGGGTGCTCTGAGAGGCGAGGGATCCTGTGGAGGTGGCGGGGCCCCTCGGGACTCCGCTGGGTCTGGCGCAACGGAAGAGGGCCTCACCTCGAGGGGAGGCAGGAACCTCAGGCTTCCTCTCCGTTTCGGACTGCGACCGCAGGGTCCCTGCAGAGTTTGGGACAGGAGAGTCAGGCCTCGTCTTGTCTGAGGAAGGGAACCCCGCTGGCCTTCGAGTTGCTCAGGGGGTCTCAGGCCCCCCGTCGAGCTGTGTGTGGAACCCGCGGGTCTTTGCGGACGATGCACGGGGTGGCAGTGCCCCTCGTGTTGTGCCTTCACCCACAGGGTTGCCTTCGAAGAGGGGTCCGGGCCTCGGGTCCTTCTCAAGAGCGGACCGGGGAATCGGGGGCGTTCGGCATGTGGCCCCACCCACGTGGCTCCTCTCGAATTTCCTCGTGAGACCGGCCTCACCCTGAGGGGCGCCGGGAAGGCCGGGAACCCCTTCCAGACCACGCAGGGGAATCGCCTCTCCTGTCGCGATCAGGAGGGGAGAAGGGGCTCAGAGGAAGCGGTGCCGGGACCCTCGGTGTTCCCCTCGGGGGACCCCGGCGTGTCGGGGGACTTTTGGGGGTCGCAGGAAGGCTGTCAGGGACCGTTTCGCCCCTTCAGGCGGAACAGGCACTTCCCTTGAGACGCCGTCGCGGGCAAGGGCCTCATCTTGCCAAGAGGTGGGAACCACGTGGTTTTTCTCGAGTTGCGGCGGCATTCTCGAGTTACGACGGGGATCTCAGCCTTCCCCTGGGGTTGGCCCTGGGAAGCCCAATCTTCCCCTCGGGTTGCGAGGGAAAGCTGGGGGTTGCGCTCGAGTCACTGCAGGGCCGAAGAGACCTCACCTAGGCGTGTGTCCGGGACCTCATATTCCTCTCCAGGGAAGGCAGGGACCTCGGGGTTGCATTCCAGGCTCCCCGGGGAGTCAGGCCTCGTCTCGAGGGGAAGCCAAGGACTCCGCTCTCCTCTCGAGTCGCGACGCGGGTCTCTTGGAGCCCCCTGAGCGGCCTCAAGGGAGTCCAGCCTCCTCTTCCGTTTGGAGAGAGGACCCGGGATTGCTCTCCAGGCCATGCAGGAAAAGAAGGCCCTCAGCTGGCGAGGACGGGGGCGTCTCAGGGGTTTCCTCGAGCTGCGGCGCCCGTGGGGGTTTTCTCCCGAGGCACGACGAGGATCTCAGGGAGCCTCTCGTGCGGCGCCAGGGAAGTCAGGTCTCCATGCGCGTGGCGAGGGGGAGCGCGTCCTGGCTCTCGAGTCACGGGAGGGGACTAGGGCCTCGAGACGCGTTGAAGAAGGACTCTCGAGGTCTTTCTCGGGGGGCGGCGGGAAACCCTCGTGTCCCTCGCCTTCTGCCGGGGACCTTAGGGAACTTCCCAGGGTGCCTCTGAGAGGCGAGGGATCCTGTGGAGGTGGCGGGGCCCCTCGGGACTCCGCTGGGTCTGGCGCAACGGAAGAGGGCCTCACCTCGAGGGGAGGCAGGAACCTCAAGGCTTCCTCTCCGTTTCTGGACTGCGACCGCAGGGTCCCTGCCAGAGTTGGGACAGGAGAGTCAGGCCTCGTCTTGTCTGAGGAAGGGAACCCCGCTGGCCTCTCGAGTTGCTCAGGGGGTCTCAGGCCCCCCGTCGAGCTGTGTGTGGAACCCGCGGGTCTTTGCGGACGATGCACGGGGGTGGCAGTGCCCCTTCGTGTTGTGCCTTCACCCACAGGGTTGCCTTCGAAGAGGGTCCGGGCCTCCGGGTCCTTCTCAAGAGCGGACCGGGGAATCGGGGGCGTTCGGCATGTGGCCCCACCCACGTGGCTCCTCTCGAATTTCCTCGTGAGACCGGCCTCCACCCTGAGGGGCGCCGGGAAGGCCGGGAACCCCTTCCAGACCACGCAGGGGAATCGCCTCTCCTGTCGCGATCAGGAGGGGAGAAGGGGCTCAGAGGAAGCGGTGCCGGGACCCTCGGTGTTCCCCTCGGGGGACCCCGGCGTGTCGGGGGGACTTTTGGGGGTCGCAGGAAGGCTGTCAGGGACCGTTTCGCCCTTCAGGGCGGAACAGGGCACTTCCCTTGAGACGCCGTCGCGGGCAAGGGCCTCATCTTGCCAAGAGGTGGGAACCACGTGGTTTTTCTCGAGTTGCGGCGGCATTCTCGAGTTACGACGGGGATCTCAGCCTTCCCTGGGGTTGGCCCTGGGAAGCCCAATCTTCCCCTCGGGTTGCGAGGGGAATGCTGGGGGTTGCGCTCGAGTCACTGCAGGGCCGAAGAGACCTCACCTAGGCGTGTGTCCGGGACCTCATAT